>NC_092707.1:318103173-318406203 GCF_047496885.1 Scyliorhinus torazame | reverse complement strand
TGTTCTATGTTCTATGCGCAGTGGAGGGAGTCTCTTCCGCCTCTGCCATGGTGGAGACTGTGGCGAAGGTGAAGGAAAAGAGTGCCCCCACGGCACAGGCCCGCCCGTGGATCGGTGGGACCAGATCGCCCCCAGGACCCCGGAGCCCGCCCACGCCGCCTTGTCCCGCTGGTAAGGTAGGTGGTTTAATCCACGCCGACGGGACAGGCATCCTAGCAGCGGGACTTAGGCCCATCCGGGCCAGAGAATCGCGGGGGGGGGGCCCGCCAACCGGTGCGGAGCGATTCCCGCCCCCGCCGAATCTTCGGTGCCGGAGAATTCGGCAACCGGCGGGGGCAGGATTCACGCCAGCCCCTGGCGATTCTCCGACCCGGCGGGGGGTCGGAGAATCTCGCCCCTGGTCTCACCAACACCCCATACAATTGCAACAATACTTCTCCACTTTTATGCTCCAGTCCTTTTGCAATGAACGCTAACATTCCATTTGCCTTTCTTATTACATTTAGTACCCGCATACCGACTTTCTGCAATTCAAGAACAAGGACACCCAGATCCCTCTGTCCAGATGCATTTTGAACCTGCTTTCCATTTAAATAATAATTTGCCTGAGTATTTTTCCAGCCAAAATGGATAACCTCACACTTACCCACATTAAACCCCATCTGCCAAATCTTGGCCCAATCTCCTAACCTATAAAATCTGTATCTCCTCTTAATTGCCTGCTTTCCCACCTATTTTAGTATCATCCGCAAATTATGCTATGTGACACTCTGTCCCTGCTTGCACTTTGTAAACTGTTGAGGTCTGAGGACTGACCCCTGCGGCTACAGTTCGCCAGCCAGAGAAGGACCCATTTAATCCAACCCTCTGCTTTCTCTCAGTCAGCCAATCCTCAATAAAATCTAGTACTCATCACCTTCTGGATCTACTTTTTACGCAGTACCTTGTCAAACTCCTTCTGGGGGTCTAGATATACCAGATCGAGCAGCACGGTGGCGCATTGAGTAGCATTGCTGTCTCATGACGCCGAGGTCCCAGGCTCGACCCTGGCTCTGGGTCACTGTCTGTGTAGAGTTTGCACATTCTCCTCGTGTTTGCGTCGGTTTCGCCCGCACAACCCAAAAGATGTGCAGGGTAGGTGGATTGGCCATGCTAAATTGCCCCTTAATTGGAAAAATGAATTGGGCACTCTAAATTTTAAAAAAAGATATACCAGGTCCACAGACTCCCAATTATCTACCTTGCTGGTTACATCCTCAAAAAAAGTCATACAAGTTTGCCGAGCATGACTTACTCTTCATAAAATCATGCTGACAATGAGCTTTGTCTTTCTAAATGTTCAGTCACCTCCTCCTTAATGATCAATTCCAGCAACTTCCCCACCACAGAGGTTAAGCTAACCGGTCCATAGTTTCCTAGCATTTGCCTCTCTCCCTTTTTGAATAGGGGAGTTACATTAACATGTTTCCAATACACCGGGACCTTTCCAGAAACCAGGGAATTTTGAAATATCATAACCAATGCATCCACTATCTCTGCTGCCACCTCCTTTAATGCCCTAGGGGGCAGGCCACCAAGTCCCGGAGACTTATCTGCCTTTAATCCCATTAGTTTATTCAATACCTTTTCCCTCGTGATGGTTATTGCCAAGTTCTTCTGCATTAACTGCAGTTCCTGGAAAAATTTTCTTATCCTCTACCATGAAGACAGAGGCAAAATATTGGTTCAGTGCCTCTGCCATCTGTGTGTTCCCCATTATTACCTCACCAGCATCATCTTCTAAAGGGCCAACATTTACCTTAGTTATTCTTTTCCTCCACTTACAGAAGCTCGTGGTATCAGTGTTTATGTTTTCTGCTTGTTTCCTTTTGTCGTTCATCCTAGCTTTTTGGATTCTATTTTTAGTAGCTTTTTGCTGACCCTTAAATTGTCCCACTCTCCAGTTTACCACTAGCTTTTGCAGTAAAGTGTGCTCTAGTTTTTAACTTTGTGTCCTCCTTGAATTCCTTGTTTAGCCATGGAACATTTTTCTCCCTTTTACAACTCCCCTTCCTCTCAGGAATATACTTTAAATGAGAAGTGTTTAATATCTCCCTGAACATCTGCCATTGTTCCTCAACTCCCACTTCAATTATTCCTGCCCAGTCTACTTGGGCCAACTCTTTCCTCAGACCTGTATAATTACCTCTGCCCAACACTAAAACTCTAGTATGACACTCTGTCCTCTCTCGCTCAATCTGAATTTGAAATTCTTACATGCTGTGATCCCTCCTTCCAAGAGGATCCTTAACAACAAGACTATTTATCAGCCCGTCTTCATTACATAATACTAAATCTAAAATAACCTGCTCCCTGGTTGGCTCCATGACATATTGCTCTAAGAAAGAATCACTCATGCACTCTGTGAAATATCCCTCGAGTTTACCATTGCCAATTTAATTAAGTCAGTCAATATGCATGTCAAAAACACCCATGATAAGGCAGCACAGTGGAGTAGTGGATTAGCCCTGCTGCCTCACGGCGCCGAGATCCCAGGTTCGATCCCGGCTCTGGGTCACTGTCCGTGTGGAGTTTGCACATTCTCCCTGTGTTTGCGTGGGTTTCGCCCCCACAACCCAAAGATGTGCAGGGTAGGTGGATTGGCCACGCTAAATTGCCCCTTAATTGGAATTTTTTTTTTTTTTTTTTAAATCACCAATGATTACCATTGTGCCCTTCTCACAAGCTTTCATTATTTCTGTGTTTATACGATGCCCCACTTTGGAAGTATTGCTCGGGGGCCTGTAAATTACTCCTACCAAGGAATTTTATTGCTTGTTTTATTATTTCCACCCATATCAATTCAACATCTTGGCCTTTCATGCCAATATCATTCCTTAATACAGCCTTTAACCAACAAAGCAACACCACCTCTTGTTCCACCTGTCTATCCTTTCAGAATACTGAGTAACCTTGAACATTTAACTCCCACTCCTGGTCCTCCTGCAACCATGTTTCAATGATCCCCTCCAAATCAGACCCATTTGTCTCCATTTCTGCCATCAGCTCATTGACCTTATTCCGAATACTGTGTGCATTTAGTTCCAAGGTTTTTAAATATGTCCGACTGATTTGTCTTTCCCTTACAGGATTTTTTTGTGCACTCTGCTTTTCACACACTGACCGCCTTCATTAATCTCTGATAACACTCAGTCTCATCCCCAATTTTCACTCCCCAAGTCACCTTAGATTTTAGTTTTTTACATTTTCTTACCCCTCCGTATTTGTTAGACTGGCCCTGTCTGTTCATTCTATTAACCTCTACCTTCTCTTCACATGCTGACCTGCTGCTCTGGTTCCCATTAACCATTATACTTCTTGTAGTATTACCCTTCCCTTCCTCACCTTTGACTCATTCAAAGAACTCCAATAAATTGGTTAAACATGATTTTCCTTTGACAAAACCATGTTGACTCTCTGATTACATTCAATTTTCGAAGTGTCCATTCATAACATCTTTAATAATAACTTGTAACATTTTCCCTCTGATAAATTTGAAGCAAACTGCTCTGTGTGGTTACCTGTTTCATGTCTCCCTCCTTTTTGAATTAACTTTCGAATATAATAGCAACTTCCCTGAATTAGGTGAAGTAATTTATTTTCCTGGAACTTTTATCTGCATTTGACTGTCAAAATGTTTTACTTCTTATAATTTCTTCAGCGATACTACCTTTAAAAAAAAAGCCTTGAGGGTCGGTAAATGCCGGTTGGACCAACCCTAACAGATGTTCCACGGCTAGTTCATAATGATCAAAGTCTATATTCCCAGAGAATGGCATCATGCTAAGCAGAAGGTGACAGCCAAGCTCAACACTAATACAGGACATGAGAACAGACACCTGGGTGGGATTCACCCCTACCCGGCGGGGCAGGGGGTCCCGGTGGGATGGAGTGGCGGGAACCACTCCGGCGTCAGGCTGCCCCAAAGGTGCGGATTTCTCCACACCGCTAGGGGCCAAGCCCTCACCTTGAGGGGTTAGCCCCGCGCCGGAGTGGAAAGGCCTTTGGCACCACACCAGCCGGGGCCGAAAGGATTTTGCCGAGCGGCGGAAGTTTGCGCATGCACGGGAGCATCAGCGGCTGCTGACGTCATCCCCGCACATGCGCAGGTTGGGGGTGTCTCTTCCGCGTTGGCCATGGTGAAGACTGTGGCCGAGGCGGAGGGAAAAGAGTGCCCCCATGGCACAGGCCCGCCCGCAGATCGGTGAGCCCTGATTGCGGGCCAGGCCACCGTGGGGGCACCCCCCGGAGCCAGATCGCCCCGCGCCCCCCCAGGGCCCTGGAACCCGCCCGCGCCGCCTTGTCCCGCCAGGAAGAGAGGTGGTTTGATCCTCGCCGGCGGGACAAGCATTCCAGCAGCGGGACTTCGGCCCATCGCGGGCTGGAGAATCACCGGGGGGGGGGGGGGGCTCGCCGACCGGCGCGACGCGATTCGCGCACCCACCAAATATCCGGTGCCGGAGAATTCGCCAACCGGCGGGGGCGGGATTCACGCCAGCCTCTGGCGATTCTCCGACCCAGTGGGGGTTCAGAGAATCCCGCCAGGGGAACATCTATACTTTAAGGACTCCAGCCATCTTCAATAATACCGGTTTGATACCCTCAAATTAAATGCCTCAAGGTATTATTCTGTTCTACATTTGGATCTCACCCAAACCAATTCCTTGCCCAAATGTACAACTCCCTCTCTGCATCTCATGTTTATTCATACCTCAGTAGGACACAAAAGAACCAACATAATGTTTGTCCCATTCACATCTCCCAAGGGTATCGTACATCAAAACCAACGGAATACAAACATGTCGCTTGCTGATACCCAGAATGGGCTTGAGATTAGGCATACATAAGCCATCATTGACCCTTTCTACTTTGTGATATGCACCCAGGGAGTAAGTTTGGGCGTTTTTGTCATGATAAGTTAATCAGCAAAAACTGAAAACAAACACTGATCATGCAACATTATGAATTAGTTACCTGGTGGGTCCAAGTTTGAGTAGGGCATTAGCTAATATTGAGTTTCAACTGCCAGGGTTCTTCTTGTCCATTCTCTATCTGTTCCCTTATTTCTCTTTCTTTTATTTTTTCTGTTACATTTTTGATCCCTGGATGATTTATGGACATGTGTCTTTAAGGCAGCCTGTTTCTTTAATTCAAGCAGAAGGAAGAAGAGGTTTGTGCCTTTAAGGCAAGCAGACGCCTGTGCTGATTTAGACTGGTGATTGCAGACTGGCCAGCTCCAGTGATGACTCGGTTTGATTGATTTGCCCAAAAGGCTGTGCTCTGTCCGGTAACAGGTGGTGATTGGACCTGATCCCATTGGAATGTTCTCAGAGTCATAAGGTTCCAGTTTTGATTCAGTTTTGATCCTGGAAGCCTGGATGAAGAGATCTAACTAACTCTCTCCAAGGATCTAACTATTCCTCTCCAGGAGACCACTGTGAGGGCCTACTCTTTCTTCAGCAAGTCTAGGTGCCATTCTCTTGAGCCTGCAGATGCCTGAAGTCAAACCATGAGATGAAAGCAATGTTTGATGTGAAATAAAATTTTCTCCAGAAAGATATAGGCCTGAAGGTGAACATCGAGCTGAAGGCCCAGTTTGATGAGAAATAAGGTGCTTCACCAGAAGGCCTGTTGTCTGTGGGTACTGTCTTTTCTAACCTGTGAGGACTGTGAATGAATGACTCTGTAAGAAAGACCATTACCAGCTGTAAACCAGAGAATTTGATCGACCAGTGTGCTGTGAGGAAAGAATCACCATTTGAAACAATGTCTCTAATTTTTTGAGCTTCATCATTATTTTTGCCCCTTCCTCCCTTTGTGTTTGTCTGTCTTGTGTGTAGGGGTAGCAGATGCTACAGTTAAAGAGGGTAGTAGGTAATAACTTGTTGTTATCCAGTTGTATTTACTTCATATTTCATTATAGTTCTTGGTATAAATAAACAGTAATCATGTTTAAACTTACTAATCTGGTGACTGTAATTATTGAGCAACCAAGGGTCAAAGACTTCAGGAATTTTATAAGAATTACTAATTAATTCACTTGTGTTGTGACTCTGGGACGAGTGGGGCTGGAATTAACATGCACTTGCCCAGGGTGTCATGGGCATAAACAGCTGGGCGACTGTGCCACTTGTGATCTATATTTGAGGTACTTAAAAGGCAAACATAGCATGGAGAGGTAAAAGCGGTTCCAAGTCATTTTGGGGATAACGATAAAAATTTCAGAGATTTTGAAAAAAAAACTGTATTAAAGGCATGATGGAAAAATTGTGATAAATCATACAGGATTTCATCCATGGGCCTTCCTTTCCAAATAAGTGCTTAGGAAACAAAAGCAAACTATGCATAAATATTGTTCAAATAGTCACTTGATAGTACAAAACTTGTGGATTGCTGAAGAGACATGCTGTTGATGCTTTTCATCGTGCACACAACAAGACAGATGCAAGAATGCCAAATTTCCAATGGAACAGCAAGTTACACTGCATGAGAAAAGAGGATGCTGATTGGTTGGCAAGTCAGCTCCAATTGGTCAAGTCAATGCCATGATGAATGTGCCGGTGAGCTATTTATGTTCACGCTTTTGTTCATTCAAATAAGGTGTAATGTCTGGACATATTGCTTTTGTCTGCAGAGGACAGATTCCTACATATGAATGTCTATCTTCTGACATCATCCTCATATCTAGGGAGGATTGGAAGATTATGCCAGTGCTTCTGCAATTTCCACCCTTACTAACCTCGGTAGCCTTGGATGCACCCATCCAGTCCGAATGACATATCAACTTTAATATCACCAGCCTTTCTAATACCTCTTCGTCTAGTCCATCCAGATATGTTTACTGCTCCATCCCAAAGTTTTCATTTTGGAAAAAGATTCTTACAATGGTACAAAATGTAAAAATAAAGAGAAAATGGTAAGTCCAAATCAATTTTATTTTTATATACAAGTAATGGAAAGATCAAGGAAAATCCATCAAGTACAGTTATAGGTGTCACATTTTTTCCGGATATAATAGGAGCTTTCAGCACTTTAATGTCTACGGTGAATGCGTCAGTAAGCTGAGGATTGCTAAAACAAGCATTGTGAGATTGACAAAGGACTGAAGGTAAGCATGCAAGAAATAACATGGAACTCCAATGAGAAAGTTATCAAAAATCTCATTGTGCTTTTATGTGCAGTGTACGGTTGTATATGAAGTGGCAACCTAATGAGAGAACGCTTCCATTAAAAGTCTTTTTTAAGTTCATCAATACTTGTCCTGAATCATTTAATGAAATAATTTTATGCCACGTATGCAGTGAGTCATACTGTAGCTAGCCCATTACAACATGAAAGTATGACAGATTAGTGTGCCTTATTATACACAATAGGAGTCACAGTGCACTTAAAAGATTACTTGAGTGAGAATATGTAATATTCATGACTGCAAGCTGCCTTTGTTCTGTCATTCATGTAGCTGGAGTAAAAGGTAATGCCACAGAGAAACTGATTTCAAATTCATCAAGCAATGATCAACACATATCTGAATGTACATTTAATCTCATTATTTTAATGTCTGTATCGTATTTATTAAAGTAAAGCACTAACAGTAGGGCAGGAAAATCTTATCGTTCTTTTAAATCGGTGAAAATATAGTAGCTGGCAAATTCAATGGCAGTGTGCTTATTTCCAGGGGCAAACTGGGCAGCTAAACAGTCAACAGTTAACAGTCTCCTTCGGCAGCACCTTGCAAACCTGTGACCTCTGTCACCCAGAAGGACAAGGGCAGCTGATGCATGGGAACACTGCCACTTACCAGTGGTGGGGTCCAAGCCACACATCATCCGACCTGTAATTATATCGCCGTTAATTCACTGTCTTTGAGTCAAACCCCTGGAACTCCCTTCCTAACAGCACTATGGGTGTTCGCACGTCACATTAGACTGCAGCAGTTCAAGAAGACAGCTCACCATCGTTACCTTCCCAAGTGCAATAAATGCTGCTCTAGTCAGCAATGCCCGCACCCTGTGAAATAATAATTTTTTTAAAATATTAATTGCAAACCAGAAGTAGGATGCTGCAAAGGAGCACAAGGTGCTCAGCAGAACTATTAAATTGGACATTTATGGTAGTCAAGGAGGAGACGGAAAGGAGAGTCGAAAAAGGTTTATTTCTAGCACGTGGTTCAGGAAAAGTATATACAAACAACAGTCCAAGTTCCAGCCGGGAATCTTTTGGAACCCCGGCTCCTGCCTGGGCAGGTTATATCCGCCCCTCAGTGGGAGAGCTCATACTCCACGAGGATCATGGGGCGATGAATCGGGTCATCCCCGTGGGCCTCGTGAGGGTTATAACACCCCCCTGCCACCCCCCACCCTGCCCCCACCACCTCCTCACCCCGCCCCTGACCCCAACACCCCCACCCGCCCCCCCACCTCCCTGCCCCCCGACTCTGACCCCCCCCCCCCCCCACCAAAGGCATCGCACGTCCCCAAAAGGGCCTTGGAAGTGTGGTAAAGGGTCAACCATCCCGGCCATATCAGCTGCAGCTTTATCATATGGCGGAGGCTTCCTCCCGAGATGTTGTCCACGTCCATTCTTGGTGCTTATTCAGCAATGCGCGTATCAGAGGTCGCCAGGTTAGGAATAAATTTCCCGTGGTTTACGAGACCTAAAAACAATCGCAACTCTGTTGCGTATTCCAGAGTGGGGGGGCTTGTCTGATCGCTCGCACCTTCTCCTCACCCTGGTGTAAGGCATAACGATCAACTCGATGCCCCAAGTATGTGAGTTCCTTGGCATGGAAAACACAGGAGGCAGACTCTTGTCTCGAAAAACTGGTGGAGGATTTCCTCCAGGTTCCTCAGGTGCTTCCTTTGTGTGGCTCCGGTGACTAAGACATCGTCCAAGTAGACAGGCACACATGGTAGCCCCCTGAGGATGTTCTCTATGACAGGAGCAGCACGGTAGCATTGTGGCTCGCACAATTGCTTCACAGCTCCAGGGTCCCAGGTTCGATTCCGGCTTGGGTCACTGTCTGTGAGGAGTCTGCACATCCTCCCCGTGTCTGCGTGGGTTTCCTCTGGGTGCTCCGGTTTCCTCCCACAGTCCAAAGATGTGCAGGTTAGGTGGATTGGCCATGATAAATTGCCCTTAGTGTCCAAAATTGCCCTTAGTGTTGGGTGGGGTTACTGGGTTATGGGGATAGGGTGGAGGTGTTGACCTTGTGTAGGGTGCTCTTTCCAAGAGCCGGTGCAGACTCGATGGGCCGAATGGCCTCCTTCTGCACTGTAAATTCTATGTAAATGACGTGTTGAAAACCTGCACAAGCCGATGACACTCCAAATGGCAACCTCGTATATCCATAGATGTATGTCCCTGTGGGTATTGAAGGTCATGTAACATCTGGAATCTATGTCCAACTCCAACTGTAGATAGGCCTGACTCATATCAAGCTTGGAAAAGGAATGACCCCAGCCTGCTTCGCTTAAAGTTATTCTATCCTTGGCATTGGTTACCTGTGCGAATAGAGGCCTTGTTTGGATCAATTTATAATCCCCACATGGATGTACGGTTTGGTCAGGTTTTAGTGCCGGGCCTACCGATGCTGCCCAATCGGCAAAATGTACTGGGCAGATGATACTGAAGCCTTCCAATTGGCTGAGTTCATCCTTGACTTTCGCCAGCAATGCATAGGGGATTGGGTGGGCTCTGTAATATTTTGGCTGGGCCTCAGAGTCTACCTGTATCTTGGCGACAGCCCCCTTAATTTTGCCCAGGCCCTTTTGGAAGACCTCAGGGTATTCCCCCAAGACTTCATAAAGTCCTCTGGCACCCATACGGAAGACCTATTGCCAGACCAGCCGGAAACATTGTAGCCACTCATGGCCCAGCAGATTCGGTTCAGGGCCCCACACTATTATTAACTGTAACCTAATGGACTGCTGTGGATAGTAACCTAATGGATAGGTGTGCCTGCCATGGCTAGGGGTTCCCCCATCTAGATTTCCAGTCTTGCCTCGGTATCCGCCAAACCCAGCTGTTGATACCCTGCTCGAATTTTCTCAAATGTCTGTCTCCCTATTAAGGAAACTGCAGCCCCATGTCCAGCTGCATAACCAAATGATGGTCATCTACCTGGACAGTTATTCAGATGGGGACAACCCACAGCGTAGCAAAGCAATTTAATTGCATGCACTCATCTTCAGCAGGCTGCTCCAGGTAGAAGGCATGTTGTGTTGCCCTATTATGTATTTTCTTTTATTCCCTTTTCTTCTCATGTATTTAATGATCTGTTGAGCTGCTCACAGAAAAATACTTTTCACTGTACCTCGGTACACGTGACAATAAACAAATCCAATCCAATCCAATCCAAGGTCCTGGCTCTGGGTTGCCGTCTCCCTCGGTGAGGGAGCTAGATTTGCTGGCTGACTTGTGGTATCCAACCTCTGTGGCTTCGCCGACCATAAATGCCACAAGCCTCGAATCATCCTCCATCAACTCCAGGGTGGTATCCTGCTTGGTTACAGTGGCCCTCGGCCAATAGGCCAGGGTGGGGTTCCAAGGTTCTCATCCCTAAATGGGAGGCTTCTGAAGATCCCTGACATTCCCTGAAGTTCCTGGACTTCCTTCTCTGTGCTTTCCCATGAGAGGGAGATTTTGGCGGCCTTTTTTAGATCCAGCAATGACTCGGTCATCAATTCCCACTGGGTCGTCATATTATTTACTCCACATACTATTCTGGAACCCCAGGTCTGACCCGGGACAGGTTTTATCCAGTGGAATTAACGAGTTCGCTGAAGGAACTCTGCCAATCAGCGGGAGATATCGTACTCCACGGGGCTCACAGGAGATTATTGGGTCATCACCATGAGTCTCATGGGGGTTATAACAATAATAAAAATATTTAAATACTACACTTGTTAAATAGGGCCCTCTGAACCAAGAGTAACATCTACCTTCCCTTCCCCATGGACATAGAAAAGCAGACTGAGAAAATGCTAGTATTCATCCACATTGCAATCTTTCTGTTTCAGGTTCCATAGACTGCATCCACATTGGACCGTGGGCTCAATTCTCTGGAAAGATTCGAAGTGTGGTAGCAAGCGGGAACTGCCGCGAGCTTCCCAGCGCTCGGCTCAGCAACGCCAGCAACATTTTCAACGTTAATTGGTCCACTTAATGAAGAACCATGGACTTCTCACCAGCCGATTCACCGGTACCGTGCTCACCAGCCCCTCACCCCCCTGTTAACAAGGTCGATCAGCACTTAAACGCACTTGCACAGTCAGTCCCTCTCACTCACAGTCACGGCACCGAGAAAACCGGCCTCAAGTTTGGGGATGCAGACCTGGGGAGGCTCCTCAATGCGGTGGAGGCCAGGAGGAATGTCCTGTTCCCCCGAGGGTCCCGGAGGGTGAGCCACTAGGGAGCCAGTGCTGTGTGGGATGAGGTGCGGCCATAAGCTCAGGGAGTGGGACTAGGAGGACTGGCCTCAGGTCAATGACCTACACCGACCGGGCAGCACAGGTGAGTTAACACTAATGCCCCCCACCACTGCACCCCTCCACTTGAGACCTTGCGCCCCCACTCGAGCATCCACCCCTCCATGGCGCCCCCACCCCTCTTCTCCCTTCAACCCCCCAACCCTTCCTCCATATCCCCCTCCCACCACCCTACCTTCACATCCCCCTCCCACCACTGTGAACCACGCATGTGGCTAATGATGCCCTCTGTGTTTCCGCAGGAGGAGCCCCCCCACAATTGCCAGGAGAGGTCGCAGACTGGCAGAAGGGTGCCGGACATACAAATCCTCACCACTTTCTAGGAATAGGCCCTGGAGGTGATGGGGGTGGCCGAGGACAGAGCGGTCACCAACGCGGAGGTTGGTGGAAGCCGCAGAGATGAGGGTCCACCAGGTCCCGCCCGGATGACCGATCAACCGTGAGTTGTTTATGCCATATTGACTGACTCATCTCTCACGCTGACTGCATGTCCATTCTCAACAGGTCCTCCAGCCGACGGTGCCGGCCCATCCCAGGTGGCCCCCCCTCCTGCCTCCCTGGAGACCAGCTCAGAGAAGAGCTCTAAGGATGCAATGATCGATACGTCGCAGCTGTCATTCCCACCTTCCACCAGCGTAGATACACACACCTCGGTGGGAAACGTTAGTGGTCAGGTTTCTGTGGCACAATCTGGTCGGCGCCAGCGTGACCACTTAATGGGGAGGCCGATGGATCACGGGAGGCCATTGGATATGGGGTCGCTCCCGTTAGTATGGAAATAGGGTTTAAGTGGTGATAATTGGCTTCTTGCCACACTACAGCGAGATTCCGATTTCACCTACTGGAGCGGGCAGGTTGCATCGCAAACTGATTGGCGCCTGGTGAGGTTATCATTTTTGACCTCTCCCGCTAGTCACCGGCTTGTTTCATTCGAGCGAGATCACAACAGAGCCTGAGGAGCACAACAAAGCCTGAGAATCACACCCAGTGTGTTTAAATCACCACCTGATTCTTTATCAATCAACAGGGATTCCACTCTGCACAAACGTCCAGCTGGTTTATGACCATGGGGAGCACATTATGCAAGTCTGTGCCTGGATTTCCGGCAATGGTTGTGACTCATTCATCCTCTTATCAGTCCTCTGGGCCACCTTTATTCCAACCAGGTCATCAGCTGACAGGCTGGTTACTGGGAAAAGGAATTATTGGTTCACAACTCCTGTCAGGCAATCAGGCAGAGCTGCAGAGCCACCATCTGAGCTATCGACAACGGTGTGTATTTATACAGCACCTTCAACATGCAAAGGTGCTTCACAAGAGTGTAATCAGACAAACATTGGTGCAGAACCAAAAAAGGAAACATTACGCCAGGCTACCAAAAGCATAAAAATAATAACCTTTATTGTCACAAGTAGGCTTACATCAACACTGCAATGAAGTTACTGTGAAAAGCCCCTAGTCACCACATTCCGGTGCCTGTTTGGGTACACAGAGGGAGAATTCAGAATGTCCAAATCACCTAACAGCCCGTCTTTCGGGACTTTTGGGAGGAAACCGGAGCACCCGGAGGAAACCCACGTAGACACGGGGAGAACGTGCAGACTCCGCAAAGACAGTGACCCAAGTCGGGAATCGAACCTGGGACCCTGGAGCTGTGAAGCAACAGTGCTAACTGCTGTACTACCGTGCCGCCCATCAACAAAATACGCATTAAGGAGAATCTTGAAGGAGGAGAGAAAGAGAGACAGCGAGGTTTTGGGAGAGAATTCCACAGCTTAGAATCTGGACAGCTGAAGATACAGCTGCTAGTGGTGGAGCGAAAGGAATGGGGGGCGGCACAAGAATTCAGAGTTGGAGGAACACAGAGTTCACAGAGGGTAGTAGAACTGGAGAAGCTTACAGAGACTAGAGGGGCCAGGCCTTGGAGGAATTAGAAAATTTTAAATTCGCACATTGCTGTACTGGAAGCCAACATAGGTCAGTGAGCGTAGGAGTGATTTGTGAATGGACATTGTGAATTACAATATTATATTAATCAGAATATCGACAGCAATATTTTAGATGAACCAAGTTTATGGAGGTGAAAGGTGGGAATTCGGCCAGGGGATTGTTGGTATGGTAGAGTTTGGAGGTAACAAAAGCAAAGGTGAGGATTTTGATGGGGGTAGAAATGGACCATTATAAGGAGGTGGAAGTAGGTGGACTTTCCAATGAAATGGATGGGGGCAGGTGTTCAACTCAGGGTAAGTAGGATTCTGAGATTGCAAACACTGTCACTACTGATCTTATTGACAATATTCATTTGTCTTCCTTCAGTCCAGACTTATTGGCCTTGTCCTCACTTCATGCTAATTATAAAAGCTGACATCATGAGCGTCATTCTCTGACCCCCCGCCGGGTTGGAGAATCGCCGGGGGCTGTCGTGAATCCCGCCCCCGCCGGTTGCCGAAGTCTCCGGCACCGGATAGTCGGCGGGGGCGGGAATCGGGCTGCGCCGGTTGGCGGGCCCCAACGCTGGATTCTCTGGCCCGGATGGGCCGAAGTCCCGCCGATAAATTGCCTGTCCCGCCGGCGTGGATTAAACCACCTTTTCAACGGCGGGGCAAGGCGGCGTGGGCAGGCTCCGGGGTCCTGGGGGGGGGGGCGCGGGGCGATCTGGCCCCGGGGGGTGCCCCACGGTGGCCTGGCCCGCGATCGGGGCCCACCGATCCGCGGGCGGGCCTGTGCCGTGGGGGCACTCTTTCTCTTCCGCCACCGCCACGGTCTCCACCATGGCGGAGGCGGAAGAGACTCCCTCCACTGCGCATGCGTGGGAAACTGTCAGCGGCCGCTGACGCTCCCGCGCATGCGCGACCCCAAGATGTCATTTCCGCGCCAGCTGGCGGGGCAACAAAGGCCGTTTCCGCCAGCTGGCGGGGCGGAAATTCCTCCGGCGTCGGCCTAGCCCCTCAATGTTGGGGCTCGGCCCCCAAAGATGCGGAGCATTCCGCACCTTTGGGGCGGCGCGATGCCCGTCTGATTGGCACCGTTTTGGGCGCCAGTCGGCGGACATCACGCCGTTTCGGGAGAATCGCTCCCCATATTCAGAACAAAAAACGTGGGCTGGATCTGTTTTTGGGACTATGTCCCACGGCCTCCAGCGGTCGCGCAGTGCTCCATGGCGGACTTTCCAAATAGTGCCCCCAATCGACCACTTTCCCGAACCTGACCACCCACACAAAATTAGCCCGGTGCCGTATAAGGCCCCCTGCCCTGCGATCGGACCACCCCGACCATGGCGGCCGTGGACTGAGTCTGCAGCCACCATGCAAGTAGCCTGACCGGCAGGACCAGATTAGTTCCATGCCGTCTGTGATGAACGGTTACTGTAACACTGTACCCTTGTCGTCAAGTAAGGTGATGTCCCCTTGAAGACCGGGCTTGGAACCCTGGGGAACTCCGCCTCCGGCTCTGCCCATCTGGGAGCCATATATAAGGGGCCGCCTTGTGTGCGGCGTAGCTGTTAGCACACGTCTCGGCACCAGTCTAGTTCTTAGTTTATTAAAGCCTTCTTTACCATTTACACTCTGAGCGTCGTTATTGAGGGTACCACAATTTAATAAACTAAACTACATCAGGATGGACGCAGGCCTAAAACCAGAGAAGCTCAACCTGGAATCAGGGATACCGGAGGCAAAGGAAATTTTTAAATACTGGCTCCGATGCTTCGAGGTTTATCTGGACTCCTCAGAGACTCCCATCCTGGGGCCGCGCAAGCTGCGTCTACTCCACGCCCGGGTGAATCACAGAATCTCCGCCACGCTCGAAAAGGCAACGACTTATGAAGAGGCGGTCGAGCTACTCCGCAAGCGGTTCGTCAAGCCTATCAACGAGGTGCATGCCAGGCATCTGCTCTCGACCTGCCGGCAGCGCTCGGGGGAATCGCTAGACGAATTCGTTGAATAACTCACTGTGCTTGCCAGGGACTGTGACCACCAGGATGTGACAGGGGAAGTCCATATGAACCTGCACATCAGAGACGCCTCCGTGTCCGGCATCCGCTCGACCTACATCCGGCAGTGGCTGCTCGAAAACGGGCAAAAGACCTCCAGGACACGCTAACGCTCGCCTCCTCGCTGGGGGTGGCCCGCCATAACCTGGGTACGTACCCCGCGGACTCTGCGAGCCCCCCCCCCGGACTTCCTCAGACTCAGCCATATTACAGGCCTGCACCATGCGGCGACCCGCTCATCATGGGGGTACACCGTGCTACTTCTGTGGGCAGGGCCAGCACCCACACCCATGCTGCCCAGCCCGCTCCGCGATCTTCAGCGACTGCGGGAAGAAGGGGCATTTTGCGAGGGTCTGCCTGGCCAGACCCAGGGGCCAAAAGAACCAAGAACAGCCGGCCCAAAAATCAGGCTCTCAGGCCCGCAGACCTCACAATGCAGCTGCGCACCGACCCGGCATGCCCCCTTCTGATGCGTCATCAGCCTTGTGCGAAACATGGGAGCGGCTATCTTGTCGGTGGCCATCTTCTCAACCCAACACGCGCAGCCAACGGCGGCGGCCATTTTACGAGTCCGACTCGGCTGAGGACTCCGACTACCCGCGAGTGGGAGCGATCACCCTCGACCAAACTCAGCCAAAACACCTGCAGAACTCTATGATGCAGGTCCAGGTCAACGGGCACGACACTGCATGCCTCTTCGACTCCGGGAGCACGGAGAGCTTCATCCATCCTGAAACGGTAAGGTGCTGCTCCCTGCGCACCCATCACGCCTCCCAAACCATAGCCCTCTCATCCGGGTCCCACTCGGTACAAATCAAGGGGTACTGTATTGCGGATCTCTCGATCCAGGGCGCCAAATACACCCGTTTCAAATTTTATATCCTTCCCCACTTCTGTGCCCCCCTGCTGCTCGGACTGGATTTCCAGTGCAGCCACCGAAGCCTGACACTGAAGTTCGGCGGACCCTTTCCCCCTATCACGGTGTGCTGCCTTGCGACACTGAAAGTCGCACCCCCCTCACTATTCGCGAACCTCACTCCTGACTGTAAGCCCGTCGCCACCAGGAGCCGGCGCTACAGTGCCCAAGATATGACTTTTATCAAGTCAGAGGTCCAGCGTTTACTGGGAGAGGGGGTCATCGAGGCTATCAACAGCCCTTGGAGAGCACAAGTGGTGGTAGTCCGGTCCGGGAATAAGAAACGGATGGTCGTGGATTATAGCCAGACCATAAACCGATTCACGCAGCTTGATGCGTACCCACTTCCTCGCATCGCGGAAATGGTAAATCGGATCGCCCAATACCGAGTATTTTCCACGGTCGACCTCAGATCCGCCTACCACCAGCTCCCCATACGACCAAAAGACTGCCCCTATACTGCCTTCGAAGCAGCCGGCCGGCTCTTCCACTTCCTCAGGGTCCCCTTCGGCATCACAAATGGGGTCTCCGTCTTTCAAAGGGCGATGGATCAAATGGTGGACCAGTACGGTTTGCGGGCTACATACCCGTACGCGGGCTACATACCCGTACTTGGACAATGTCACCATCTGCGGCCATGACCAGCAGGACCATGACGCAAACCTCGAAAAGTTCCTCCAGACCACCCGAGCCTATAATGAGGAAAAATGCGTTTTCCACACAACCCGGCTTGCCATCCTCGGCTATGTCATGGTAAATGGGGTCCTAGGTCCCAACCCCGACCGCATGCGCCCCCTTAAGGAACTTCCCCTCCCCCGCAGCCTCAAGGCTCTCAAACGGTGCTTGGGGCTCTTCTCCTACTACGCCCAGTGGGTCCCAAGTATGCGGACAAAGCCCTCCCACTCATATAGACCACCACTTTTCCACTCTCGGCTGAGGCTCGATTGGCCTTCAACCGCATCAAGGCCGATATCATCAAGGCCGCTATACGCGCGGTGGACGAAACTATCCCATTCCAGGTAGAGAGCGATGCACCAGCCATCGCCCTGGCTGCTACCCTCAAGCAGGCAGGCAGACCAGTAGCGTTCTTCTCCCGGACCCTCACCGCCTCCGAGGTTCGACACTCTGCAGTCGACAAGGAGGCACAAGCCATTGTGGAGGCTGTGCGGCGCTGGAGGCACTACCCAGCCGGTAGGAGGTTCACCCTCATCACCAACCAACGGTCGGTCGCCTATATGTTCGATAACACGCAACGGGGCAAAATAAAAAACGATAAAATTTTGAGGTGGAGGATCGAACTCTCCACCTACACGTACGATATCAAGTATCGTCCAGGGGAGCTCAATGAGCCCCCAGGTGCCCTGTCCCGCGGCACATGCGCCAACGCGCAGGACAACTGCCTGCAAGCCATCCACAATGACCTCTGCCACCCGGGGGTTACCCGGCTCGTCCATTTTATCAAGTCCCGCAACCTACCTTACTCAACCAAGGAGGGCAAGGCCATGATCAGGGCCTGCCAGATCTGTGCGGAGTGCAAACCGCACTTCTACCAGCCAGACAAGGTTCAGCTCGTGAAGGCCTCGGGGCCCTTTTTTTTTTTAAATAATATTTTATTGAAAATTTTTGGTCAACCAACACAGTACATTGTGCATCCTTTACACAACATTGTAACAATACAGATAATAATGACCTTTTTAAATTTAGACAAAAACAACAACAAATAAATAAATATTAAATAACAAAAAATAAAAACTAGCCCTAATTGGCAACTGCCTTGTCTCAGGCCACACCCCCCCCCCCCCCCCCCCCAAGTCCTGGGCCGCTGCTGCTGCCTTCTTTGTTCTCCCCTATCTATCTTTCCGCAAGATATTCGACGAACGGTTGCCACCGCCTAGTAAACCCTTGAGCCGACCCCCTTAGGACGAACTTAATCCGCTCTAACTTTATGAACCCCGCCATATCATTTATCCAGGTCTCCACCCCCGGGGGCTTGGCTTCTTTCCACATTAGCAATATTCTGCGCCGGGCTACTAGGGACGCAAAGGCCAAAACATCGGCCTCTTTCGCCTCCTGCACTCCCGGCTCTTGTGCAACCCCAAATATAGCCAACCCCCAGCTTGGTTCGACCCGGACTCCTACTACTTTCGAAAGCACCTTTGTCACCCCCATCCAAAACCCCTGTAGTGCCGGGCATGACCAAAACATATGGGTATGATTCGCTGGGCTTCTCGAGCACCTCGCACACCTATCCTCCACCCCAAAAAATTTACTGAGCCGTGTTCCAGTCATATGTGCCCTGTGTAATACCTTAAACTGAATCAGGCTTAGCCTGGCGCACGAGGACGACGAGTTTACCCTGTTTAGGGCATCTGCCCACATCCCCTCCTCAATCTCCTCCCCTAGCTCTTCTTCCCATTTCCCTTTTAGTTCGTCCATCATAGTCTCCCCTTCGTCTCTCATTTCCCTATATATATCCGACACCTTACCGTCCCCCACCCATTTCTTTGAGATGACTCTGTCCTGCACCTCTTGTGTCGGGAGCTGCGGGAATTCCCTCACCTGTTGCCTCGCAAAAGCCCTCAATTGCATGTACCTGAATGCATTCCCTTGGGGCAACCCATATTTCTCGGTCAGCGCTCCCAGACTCGCAAACTTCCCATCCACAAATAGATCTTTCAATTGCGTTATACCTGCTCTTTGCCACATTCCATATCCCCCATCCATTCCCCCCGGGGCAAACCTATGGTTGTTTCTTATCGGGGACCTCCCCAGTGCTCCGGTCTTTCCCCTATGTCGTCTCCACTGTCCCCAAATCTTCAGTGTAGCTACCACCACCGGACTCGTGGTATAGTTCCTTGGTGAGAACGGCAATGGGGCTGTCACCATAGCCTGCAGGCTGGTCCCCCTACAGGACGCCCTCTCTAATCTCTTCCACGCCGCTCCTTCCTCCTCTCCCATCCACTTACTCACCATTGAAATATTAGCGGCCCAATAATACTCACTTAGGCTCGGTAGTGCCAGCCCCCCCCTATCCCTACTACGCTGTAAGAATCCCTTCCTCACTCTCGGAGTCTTCCCGGCCCAAACAAAACCCATGATACTCTTTTCTATCCTTTTGAAAAAAGCCTTCGTGATCACCACCGGGAGACACTGAAACACAAAGAGGAATCGCGGGAGGACCACCATCTTAACCGCCTGCACCCTCCCTGCCATTGACAATGCTACCATATCCCATCTCTTGAAATCTTCCTCCATCTGTTCCACCAACCGCGTCAAATTTAGCCTGTGCAATGTGCCCCAATTCTTAGCTATCTGGATCCCCAGGTAACGAAAGTCTCTTGTTACCTTCCTCAACGGTAGGTCTTCTATTTCTCTACTCTGCTCCCCTGGATGCACCACAAACAGCTCACTCTTCCCCATGTTCAATTTATACCCTGAAAAATCCCCAAACTCCCCAAGTATCCGCATTATTTCTGGCATCCCCTCCGCTGGATCCGCCACATATAGTAGCAGATCATCCGCATATAAAGATACCCGGTGTTCTTCTCCTCCCCTAAGTATTCCCCTCCATCCCTTGGAACCTCTCAGCGCTATCGCCAGGGGCTCAATCGCCAGTGCAAACAGTAATGGGGACAGAGGACATCCCTGCCTTGTCCCTCTATGGAGCCGAAAATATGCCGATCCCCGTCCATTCGTGACCACACTCGCCACTGGGGCCCTATACAACAGCTGCACCCATCTAACATACCCCTCTCCGAACCCAAATCTCCTCAACACCTCCCACAGATAATCCCACTCCACTCTATCAAATGCTTTCTCGGCATCCATCGCCACTACTATCTCCGTTTCACCCTCTGGTGGGGCCATCATCATTACCCCTAACAACCTCCGTATGTTCGTGTTCAGCTGTCTCCCCTTCACAAACCCAGTTTGGTCCTCATGAACCACCCCCGGGACACATTCCTCTATTCTCATTGCCATTACCTTGGCCAAGACCTTGGCATCTACATTGAGGAGGGAGATTGGTCTGTAGGACCCGCATTGTAGCGGATCCTTTTCCTTCTTTAAAAGAAGCGATATCGTTGCTTCTGACATAGTCGGGGGCAGTTGTCCCCTTTCCTTTGCCTCGTTAAAGGTCCTCGTCAGTAGCGGGGCGAGCAAGTCCAAATATTTTCTGTAAAATTCAACTGGGAATCCGTCCGGTCCCGGGGCCTTTCCCGTCTGCATGTTCCTAATTCCTTTCACCACTTCTTCTACCGTGATCTGTGCTCCCAATCCCATCCTTTCCTGCTCTTCCACCTTGGGAATTTCCAGCCGATCCAAAAACTCCATCATTCTCTCCCTCCCATCCGGGGGTTGAGCTTCATACAATTTTTTATAAAATGTCTTAAACACTTCATTCACTCTCTCCGCTCCCCGCTCCGTCTCTCCATCTTCGTCTCTCACCCCCCCTATTTCCCTCGCTGCTCCCCTTTTCCTCAATTGGTGTGCCAGCAATCTGCTCGCCTTCTCTCCATATTCATACTGTACACCCTGCGCCTTCCTCCATTGTGCCTCTGCAGTGCCTGTGGTCAGCAAGTCAAATTCCACATGCAGCCTTTGCCTTTCCCTATACAGTCCCTCCTCCGGTGCTTCCGCATACTGTCTGTCCACCCTCAAAAGTTCTTGCAACAACCGCTCCCGTTCCTTACTCTCCTGTTTCCCTTTATGTGTCCTTATTGATATCAGCTCCCCCCTAACCACCGCCTTCAACGCCTCCCAGACCACTCCCACCTGAACCTCCCCATTGTCATTGAGTTCCAAGTACTTTTCAATGCATCCCCTCACCCTTAAGCACACCCCCTCATCCGCCATTAGTCCCATGTCCATTCTCCAGGGTGGACGCCCTCTTGTTTCCTCCCCTATCTCCAAGTCTACCCAGTGTGGGGCATGATCCGAAATGGCTATAGCCGTATATTCCGTTCCCCTCACCCTCGGGATCAATGCCCTACCCAACACAAAAAAGTCTATGCGTGAATAGACTTTATGGACATAGGAGAAAAACGAGAACTCCTTACTCCTAGGTCTACTGAATCTCCACGGGTCCACCCCTCCCATCTGCTCCATAAAATCCTTAAGCACCTTGGCTGCTGCCGGCCTCCTACCAGTCCTGGACTTCGACCTATCCAGCCTTGGTTCCAACACCGTGTTAAAGTCTCCCCCCATTATCAGCTTTCCGGTCTCTAGGTCTGGGATGCGTCCTAGCATTCGCCTCATAAAATTGGCATCGTCCCAATTCGGGGCATACACGTTTACCAACACCACCATCTCTCCCTGTAATTTGCCACTCACCATCACGTATCTGCCCCCGTTATCCGCCACTATAGTCTTTGCCTCGAACATTACCCGCTTCCCCACTAATATAGCCACCCCCCTGTTTTTCGCATCCAGCCCCGAATGGAACACCTGCCCTACCCATCCTTTGCGCAACCTAACCTGATCTATCAGTTTCAGGTGCGTTTCCTGTAACATGACCACATCTGCTTTAAGTTTCTTAAGATGTGCGAGTACTCGTGCCCTCTTTATCGGCCCGTTAAGCCCCCTCACGTTCCACGTGATCAGCCGAGTTGGGGGGCTTCCCACCCCCCCCCCCCCCCCTTGCCGGTTAGCCATCATCTTTTTCCAGCTTCTCGCCCAGTTCCCACGCAGCTGTATTTCTCCCAGACGGTGCCCCCCCGCCCATCCTTTCCCGTACCCACTCCCCCCTTTCCCCAGCAGCAGCAACCCAGTAATTCCCCCCTCCCCCCCCCCCCCCCGCTAGACCCCCCGCTAGCGTAATTACTCCCCCCATGTTGCTCCCAGAAGTCAGCAAACTCTGGCTGACCTCGGCTTCCCCCCGTGATCACGGCTCGCCCCGTGCGGCGCCCCCTCCTTCCTGCTTCTCTATTCCCGCCATAATTATCATAGCGCGGGAACCAAGCCCGCGCCTCTCCCTCGGCCCCGCCTCCCATGGCCAACGCCCCATCTCCTCTCCCTCCCCACCTCCCCCCATCACCACCTGTGGGAGAAAGAAAAGTTACCATACCGCAGGATTAATCATACAATCCCTCTTCGCCCCCCCCCCCACTCGTCCCACCACTTTGTCCAAACGTTCATTTTCGTAGTCCAATCATTCCAATTTTTCTTCTACAATAAAAGTCCACGCTTCATCCGCCGTCTCAAAGTAGTGGTGCCTCCCTTGATATGTGACCCACAGTCTTGCCGGTTGCAGCATTCCAAACTTTATCTTTTTTTTGTGAAGTACCGCTTTGGCCCGATTAAAGCTCGCCCTCCTTCTCGCCACCTCCGCACTCCAATCTTGATAGACGCGGATCACCGCGTTCTCCCATTTACTACACCGAGTTTTCTTCGCCCATCTAAGGACCATTTCTCTATCCTTAAAACGGAGAAATCTCACCACTATGGCTCTGGGAGCTTCTCTGGCTCTCGATCCACGCACCATAACTCGGTATGCTCCCTCCACCTCCAACGGACCCGTCGGGGCCTCCACTCCCATTAACGAGTGCAGCATCGTGCTCACATATGCCCTGACGTCCGCCCCCTCCACACCTTCAGGAAGGCCAAGAATCCTCAAGTTGTTCCTCCTTGCGTTATTTTCCAGTGCCTCCAACCTCTCCACAGATCGTTTCTGGTGTGCCTCTTGTATCTCCGACTTCACCACCAGGCCCTGTATATCGTTTTCATTCTCTGCTGCTTTCGCCTTCACGACCCGAAGCTCCTGCTCCTGGGTCTTTTGTTCCTCTTTCAGCCCTTCAATCGCCTGTAATATCGGGGCCAACAACTCTTTCTTCATTTCCTTTTTTATCTCCTCCACGCAGCGTTTCAAAAACTCTTGTTGTTCAGGGCCCCATATGAAACTGCCACCTTCCGACGCCATCTTGGTTTCTGCTTGCCTTCCTTGCCGCTGCTCCAAAGGATCCGCTGCAATCCGGCCACTTTCCTCTCCTTTTTCCATCCGTGTCCAGGGGGAACACCCTTCTGGTTTACCGCACGGTGTTTTCAGCCGTTAAAATTGCCGTTGGGGCTCCTATCAAGAGCCCAAAAGTCCGTTTCACAGGGAGCTGCCGAAACGTGCGACTCAGCTGGTCATCGCCACACCCGGAAGCTGGTCTCGGGGCCCTTTGAGCGACTGAGCGTGGACTTCAAGGGGCCCCTCCCATCCACCAATCGTAATGCCTATTTCCTCACTGTTATCGATGAATTCTCCCGCTTCCCATTCGCCATTCCCTGCCCTGGCATGACCTCAGCCACCGTGATTAAGGCACTGCACAGCATCTTCACTCTGTTCGGTTTCCCCGCTTATATCCACAGCGGCCGGGATACATCATTCATGAGCGATGAACTGCGTCAGTATCTGCTCAGCAAAGGCATTGCCTCGAGCAGAACGACCAGTTATAACCCACGGGGAAACGGGCAAGTGGAGAGGGAGAACGCGACAGTATGGAAGGTGTCCTTCTGGCCCTACGGTCAAGATGTCTCCCAACTACCCGCTGGCAGGAGGTCCTGCCCGATGCCCTACACTCCATTAGGTCACTCCTCTGCACGGCCACGAATGAGACCCCTCACAACCGATTGTTTGTCTTCCCCAGGAAGTTCACCTCCGGGGTCTCGCTGCCACCTTGGCTGATGGCTCCGGGACCTGTTCTTCTCCGGAGGCACACGAGGAGCCATAAAACGGACCCCCTGGTCGAAAAGGTCCGATTACTCCACACCAACCCCAGTTACGCCTACATCGAGTACCCCAATGGCAGGCAAGATACAGTTTCCCTCCGGGATCTGGCACCCGCTGGATTCCCCACTACAGACGCCCCTTCCCGCGCCGCTCCCCTGCAGGACCCGGCACCCCCTACAACAAACCCCCTCCCGGCCCCACTCCCCGTTGGTGAGCACCTACCGCGCGCGCTCCCTAGCGCCCCCCCTTTACACACCCCGCCGGTGCCGGCACCGCTACCCCCGACCCCGCCTATTCACCCTGCGCCCCGTTCCCCTGCCCCGACCCGGACCGAAGCTCCGACCGCCGTGCTCCCAGACGTACCCTCAACCAAGACGTCAGTGTACGCCGCACCACCGCCCGAACTGAGGAGGTCGATGAGGACGATCCAACCACCGAGACGGATGGACTTATGATGGCACTTCACCCCCGCTGGACCCTTTTTTAAAGAGGGGGTGAATGTGATGAACGGTTACTGTAACACTGTAGCCTTGTCGTCATGTAAGGTGATGTCCTCTTTAAAACCGGGCTTGGAACCCTGGGGAACTCCGCCTCCAGCTCCGCCCATCTGGGAGCCGTATATAAGGGGCCGCCTTGGGGACGGCGTAGCTGTTAGCACACATCTCAGCACCAATCTAGTTCTTAGTTTATTAAAGCCTTCTTTACCGTTTACACTCTAAGCGTCGTTCTTGAGGGTACAACACCGTCGGGACTTTGGCCAGTCGGAGGCGGAGACTGGCGGGGCGAGCCTCCAGCAATGGCCACAGGTAGGGGAAACAAGGTGCGGGGTACTCTCCAGGTATGCCGCTTTTCAAGGCCTGGAGATTTGGGGAACCGGCGCTGGTCCCGACATCATGCTCGGAAATGGATTCTCCGCCTCCGCGCCGACCGCGATTTTGGCGTCGGGGTGCGGAGAATCCAGCCCCATATCTATCTACAAAAGATGCAGCACCAATTCACCATGGAACCTTCAACAGCACCTCCCGAGTCAGCAACCTCTACTGGTGAGAAGGACAAGGGCAACAGCTGCATGGGAGTACCACTTCCAACTCACACACCATTTTAACTTGGAGATATATCATCATCCCTTCATTATCACTGTGTCAAAATCTCCGAATACCCTACCTAACAGCCCTGTGGGTGTACATGCACCACATAGACAGAGCAATTCAAGAAGGGGGCACATCACTACCTTAGTAAAAGAAAATGGAAAAGGTACAGACTCCTGCTAGTTAGATACCCTGGGCGGGATTCTCCGACCCCCCCCCCCCCCCCCCCCCGCCGGGTAGGGGAGAATCCTGGCCCCTTGTTCTGAATCCACATTCTCTCGGTGGGCTTGTGCTGCAGGACACCAGTGGGCGTATGCCGTAATCATGGGCCTGATCAATTTAGGGGCCTCAAAATCCACCAGGAAATAATACAAAAATGTCTTGCCTCCCATAAGATCACATTCTAGTTTTTTTTAAATATCACCTTGCCTCATCAGTACTGGCATGATAAGGGGTAGTTACAAATGATCCCATTTAACACAGATCTTCGCATTGTGGAAGTTCCGACACTGAGGTCAACATTTCCTGTTTGTCCTTTTTTGCCTGATTAATTTTAATTTTTGAAATTTGTATACTCATCTTCTGACCTAAATTCTAATAAATACGCCAGCGAGGATCAAACCCGCCCGCGGTTCGGTGGGCCCCGATTGCGGGCCAGGCCACCGTGGGGACACCCCCTGAGGGCAGATCGCCCCGTGCCCCCCCCCAGGACCCCGGAGCCTGCCTGCGCCGCCTAGTCCCGCCGGGAAGAGAGGTGGTTTGATCCTTGCCGGCGGGACAGGCATTACTCTGCACTCGGAGCACTAACTCATGAAATCTATCCACTAGGGCGTTTGCAGTAAAGAGGTTAAGAACATTTTTATAGAGTTTAATGGACACCAGTCAGATAGCAGGAGAATGAAACTTCGCTGAGGGCAAAATTGAGAAGTTACTAATTAATTAACAGAAAGGCAGCGAATCAAAACCACTGATAATAAGTCAACAATTTATTGTTGGTCAAGTTTTGCATAACCTTGCCCATTAATCGCTGGCTTTTAAAGCAGACCAAGCAGGCCAGCAGCACGGTTCAATTCCCGTACCAGCCTCCCCGAACAGGCACCGGAATGTGGCGACTAGGGGCTTTTCACAGTAACTTCATTGAAGCCTACTTGTGACAATAAGCGATTTTCATTTCATTTCATTTCAAGATTATTTGTGACAACTTAAATGCCTCTCTCAATATTTAATGCCATTAAGCTTGTTAGGAGAAAGGTTAAATTCAGACATTTTAGCAAGATTCTTTTTTATGCTTTTCTCATGACGGTTTGCGTTACACCAGTGTGAACACAGCAGACCTCCTGCTTCAGGCCCATTGTGTTATAAATAAAACTATTTCCAAAAGATCAGTTTGCATCATTTTTGTTTTCACGAGTGATACTACAACCTCTAAACATGTCAGGTGGGATTCTTCGGTCTGCGACGCTAAAATCGCATTCCGCGATCGGCCAGAGAATCCCCATTTGCGCCAAAATTGGGGGCAGCACCGCTTTTGCAATGCTCCGCCCCTCAAAAATGGCGTACTCAAAGAGTCCGCCGCACGCCGTCGGGACGGCCTCAGGACATCACCCCAAGCTCCGCCCCCGATGCGCCGAGTTCACGGTGGCTTGGAACACTTAACTTTTTTTGATGAAACCGGCGTGGAGGCTGCGGGCTGAACCCAGCGGTGCCACAGTCAGGGGTGGGGGCTGGGGGCATTGGTGGGGGGTGGTCCAAGGGTGGCGATGGGGGTTGCTGGGGGACAGTGTGTGGCAGGCTGGCTCCACGCGTGGCTGGCGCCATGTTGCATGGCGCGGCCGTTGCAGGCCGCCACCATGCGCATGCCCAGGCTCAGACCCGGCAATTCTCCGGCCGCATCCGCAGGTAAAGCCAGGTGCTGTGTGGCTGCTAGCCCCCCACCAGACGAAGGATCGGTGCAGTTTTTGCGCCGTTCTTTCTGGCGTAAAAGACGCCACTGTTCCCACGCCGGCGTCAGCACTTAGTCTTCAAATCAGAGGATCCAGTCCGTCATTTTTCTTTCTTTCTTGACAAAAACACCCAAAGTCAAAGACCTGTCTGCAGTGTTCTATAGCTGGCTTTCATTACAGACTCATTGGGGGGAATTTACAAGCCTGTTCGCTATGGGCAAAAATTAGATTATGGTTGCAAAATCTCACAGGAGGGCAATATCGCGCCAGCACAATCTCAGTTTGAGATCTTCCCCACCCCCCCAGTGATGTGATCAGGTTTCCGCCCAGAAACATCATATACTTATCTATTTTGATGCCATCACGTCCGTCCACGCTTTATCCTCCCACCCAACAAGATGTCACAAAAACCACTGTTGATGACAATACCGGGAGTGTGGAGGTGAGTATAGTTCCTGGGTAGTGAGAGACATGGCTAGGCAGTGCCCTGGTACTGGCCTCTGGCACCCTGACAGTGCCAGTTTGGCACTTCCTGGTTGGCACTGCCAGGGGTGGGCCCTCTGTCAAATCCCATTGAGAGGGTTCCCTTTATGTGCGGGGTATGGGCGATAGTTGACAGTGCGGTGGGGTTGTGCATGCATTATGGTGGAGGTTGGTGCCAGTAACCAGAGCAGGAGGGAGTGTTCCGATGCTGGTGACAGCAGGGGGGGGGGATGTCGGGTCACCCTAATACTTGATAGTGTTAATACACCCTAATACTCTGAAAGCGTTTGTCTGTATGTGTGTGTGTGGAAGGGGGTTAGGAGGGGGTTGCCCTTCCACTTGCACAGTTTGGGATGTGTTCCCTTTTTCTGTGGGGGGAGGGAGCCACAATGCCCATAGCAGGGGCAGGTCATATCTTTGTGCGTGTGGGGTCCGGTTGTCCATTGCTATATCCATGGGGAAGACGCAATGTCCGTGGGTGAAAGGGGGCCTTTCATAGAATTTACAGAGTAGGTGGAGCCCATTCGGCCCATCGGGTCTGCACCGGCCCTTGGAAAGAGCACCCTACTTAAGCCCACACCCCCACCCTATCCCAGTAACCCAGTAACCCCACCTGACCTTTTTGGGGCACTAAGGGCAATTTAGCATGACCAATCCACTTAACCTGCACACCTTTGGACTGTGGGATGAAACCGGAGCACCTGGAGGAAACCCACACAGACTCGAGGAGAACATGCACACTCCGCAGACAGTGAGCCAAGCCGGGAATCGAACCTGGAACCCTGGAGCTGTGAAGCAACGGTACTAATCACTGTACTGCCATGCCGCCCTTTAATTTAACTTTGAAATTGCCATGCCCTTTAAAAAGGGCACCCCATTCTCTGAATCCCAGTTTTTGCCCCCAGCTGAACGTGTAAACCTCCAGTAATCTGAAATTACACTGGGACCTTTTTAATCAGGTGACAAAAGACACATTGTGAAACCAGCGAGTTTCACACAGCGAGTTTCACACAGCATTCTTGCCTGATCCAGCAACCTGTGCAATTTTGGGTAAATTCTGCCCATCGAGTACAAACACCTCCAGTTGCTAAGGTCATGAGAAAACAATATAGCCATGGCTTTCCTCTTTCACTGTGCAATGATATCAACACTGCGCACCGAATGTTCATCTTTAGCATCTTGTGAAAGCCTTTTCACCATTCCAACAATCTTATTTATTAATGCAAACCGATCCTAACAGCTTTACACAGGAGTGGTCAACTAGGATGCTGCTCATTATTTTCTGATATGACATTTACACATTCTCCTTTTAAAATGGTTCTCTACCAAAGGTCATGACTTGTGTTTCTGTCACTGTGGTGAAGTGTAGCGTTATTTAGCAAAATGTCATTACTGCACAAGCAGCTGGAGTTCAGCTGTTGGTTTTGTCTCAGTCACTAATAGTGACAAATCCAAGTACCATTAGCTAATGTTCCTATGGCAACTACTTCCTAACGCACCTAGTAACATTTGTTTGATAAACAGTCCAGGATATCACTGTGGGCTTACTGCAGGAAGGAAAAACTATGTATTTTGCCTCACCTCTTCTAAATTGCAAGCACATAGTGAATTTACAGGTTTTTTGTTTCAGATTAGCAGGTACTCAATCTTTCCATTGGAAACTAGAATGAGAGATTAGGCAATTTTACAGGCAGCAAAAAATATTCAGTTACCCATTTAATACGGTCACAATGAAAGGAGCATCTTTTTGCAACTGTCGCAAGAAGCCATCGATTAATTCAAAACTTCATTAGTAAGGCAGTATCCCGATTAAAGAAAAATTACTGCATTCAAGCAAATACCAACATCAAAATAATTTCTACAAATCACCCTCTGATAAATGAACTATGTAAACTGTTCCAAAAATAGAAAATCTATGGAATTTATAACACTTATAACTTACTTAAAACAAGCCTGCTGCATTCAGGGATACCCAATCAAAAAATAAATGTATGATAAGTTAATTGGTGAATAAATAGCACGGCACAAAAATATTTTTCAAAATGCTGGTCAATCATTGTGGTATCACGTACAAGGTGTCAAAACCAGGCCAAGAAATTCCTTGATGCCCAGCTGGTTTTACAATACAGGTGTGGGCCTGGCTTATGGAGATGGTTGAAAACGAGGACAAGAATATTGATGTCAACATGTTGGGAATCAAGGAGCTGACCAGCTTTATAAAGGACAGAGGTGCTGGAAGAATGGAACTCTAATCCGCCTCGGACACAAGCTGCAGTATTTTGAATGGGCAGCCCCTAATGGAGTGTTTTGGCTTGGATCCCAACATGGTGACACAGTGGTGAGCACTGCTGCCTCACAGTGTCAGGGACATTGCTTCGATTCCGACCGAGGGTGACTGTCTGTGTTGCAGTCTGCACATTTTTCCCTTGACTACGTGGGTGCTTTGGTTTCTCCCACAGTCCAAAAATGTGCAGGTTAGGTAGATTGGCCGTGCTAAATTGCTCCTTAGTGTCCCAAAGGTTCGGTGGGATTACGTGGTTGTGAGAGAGTGGGCCAAGGTAGGGTACTCTTTCAGAGGGTTGGTGCAGACTCTGGGCCAAATGGCCTCCTTCTGCACTGTAGGGTTCTATGATTCTAAAAAAAAAGAATTGTAAGATAGTTGATGGGAGGGAGGGAAAAAGGGAAGGAGAGAAGGAGGGAAGAATAGTGTACTAATTTTTGCTATATTGTGAACTGCAGCAGCCAATTTTTTGCACAGCAAGATTTGTCACTGCAACAGTGACCTATAACCAGCAATGAGATAAATGACCAAAGGATCTAATTTAAAGGTGGTTGAAGGATAAATGTTAGCCAGGACACCTTAAGAACTTCTATGTTCTGAATGTTATGAAATGGGCAGACACATGAGAAGGCAGACAGCTCCTCTATTTAATATCTCAGCTGAAAAATGGCATCTCGATAGGTACAAGATCGATCTGCTAGGCTCGGATTATGTGCTCAAACCTCTGCCGTGGTGTTTGAACCCATGAACCGCCTTACCTAGAGGATAAAAAGAATCAGCCCTGAACCCCTTTATTGTCATCCTAAAAAGGTTAATTCGGGGCAGAAAGAATCAGGAAATACATAGAAACATACATAGAAAATTGGAACAGGAGGAGGATATTTAGCTCTTTGAGCCTACTCCGCCATTCATTATGATCATGGCTGATCATCAAGATCAATACCCTGATCCCGCTTTCTCCCCATATCCCTTGAAATCACTGTCTCCTACTTGTCGATAGCCACCAATCTGCTTTGGACCTCAATAACAATTGAGTTCATATTTCCTTTCCCAAGAAAATAAGAAGATGTTCGCTGGGACAAACATTGGCCTTCATAGTATCATAGAATTCACAGTGCAGAAGGAAGCCATTCAGCCCATCGGGTCTGCACCGGCCCTTGGAAAGAGCACCCTACTTAAGCCCACGCCTCCACTCTATCCCCGTAACCCAGTAACACCACCTAAACTTTTTGGGCACTAAGTGCAATTTTGCATGTCCAATCCACCCAACCTGCACATCTTTGGACTGTGGGAGGAAACCGGAGCACCCGGAGGAAACCCACGCACACACGAGGGAACATACAGACGCCGCACAGACAGTGACCCAAGCCAGGAATCGAACCTGAGACCCTAGAGCTGTGAAGCAACTGTGCTAACCACTGTGCTACCATACTACCTTGACCATGATACTGATAGACCATGGAAGTTAAAGTCACTGGAGATATTCAACTCTGAAAAACTGTATTAAACTGCGATAAAAAAGTTGAATTTCTAAATCCCATTTCTGCAAAGAAGCGTAATAGATTTTATGAGGCAATGATAGCTTTCCAATTGTATTTCAAATAGATTAAAGAATAGGTCATTAGAGGATATTATTGGTTTGATTGCAGGAGCTAGTAAATAAGAAAGTAATGTTTTGCACAATCAGAATTACCCCTTAAGCAATCATTGCTATTTTACATCCTTCATGTATATTGCTAATTTCCCTAACACTGCAAACATTCTAAAATAAAAAAGCACAGACAGCATATTTTACTCGGTTAAAAAAAAATTCTGGTCGAATAGTTAAATTACTTGCATGGAATATTCCATATACATCAGTCTACAAAGTGACTTCTGGTGACTTGTTTTGGGCCACATACCTTGAACAATGTTTATTCTGTTACTGAGGAAGAAGTCATCTGATTTAAAGGAGATTATGGTGTATCAGAATATTATAGTCAAAGGAAAGGACTCATCCTTGTGAAGTATTTAGATCAAAGGCCTAGAAAGGATATTTTCTGGAAGATGTGAACCAATCAAAACATTAGATTTCAAAATGAAGGTAAGTTTAGTCGATCGTGTAAGACATGCAAGATCGGATCAGCCAGTCATTGTACATCTGACCGGATGTTTCTTTTCATTAACCAACAAAAAGGAAAATCAAGAGGGATGTATAACAGACGACCAGCCCAATATTTTGCATTTTACACCATCACCCAGAGTTACATTTAGCCCTATTAACTCTGAGCTCATAAAAACTGTCAGCCCATCATTTGGACCCTTCAACCACAAGAAAACAGAATCATGGAAAGGTCAACCAGAATTAGGGATGAACAAAGCATGGAATACTTTCTGAACTAAATGAAATGGAGCTGAAGTAAAACAAGATTTATCCCTACAGGGGACACATAGCATTTTACAGTCAAAATAACAACCGCTGAAGACTGGGCAATTTACATTCTCTCCAGGAGTCTGCACTGGAGTGCAATCAGACAAAAGCTGGAGACGAGACATTGGTGAGGGAAATATTAGAACATGTGCCTAAAATGCTTGCTCAAAGATGTAGAGCGGGATTGTTCGTCCAGCGACACCAGAATCGCAAAACACGGTTGGGCAGAGAATCGCCCGTGAGGTGAAAACCATGACCGGCACCATGCGCCCACCAGAATGCTATGCTCCGGTGCCTCCACAGCGGTGTCAATGCATTCTATTCGCACATGCTGCAACCATTGGCATATCATTAACTGGCCTGACCCAGTATTCTCTGGGGCCTCCACAATGCTCCGCCTTCACCAGGAGGGATTAACGGCGGCGACTATCAGTTGTGGTTTTAAAAATCGGGAGGCAGGCGTCGTGGCTGATGAAGGAGAAAGAGGAGGTCGGACATGCAGAGGCACGATCATGGGTTGCCGGTCCTGATGTGGGGAGGGATGGCTGAGGGTTGGGGGGGATTGGGGAGCAACGGAGGGTTGAGCAGGGGATGGGCCGTGGGGTTGGAGTGACCCCACCGGGACCAGGGTGTCCAGGCATGGACCGCCATTGCCAAGACCTTCAAGGCAGCCATCGTGCTGTGCACCACGGTGACCAAACCGTGGCCCATGGTTGCACTAAGTGACACTGGCTGTCTAAGTGCTTCCAACTCACCACCCCTAATCCACCCCCACCCTCAACCCCACTATCCCGTACTCCACCACCACACAACATCCCATCACCTCTGCACTCCACACCCCTCCGCCTCACCAACTCCCCCCTAACCGGGCACCACCCACCGGTGCGGCATCATGTGGCCCAACCGAGGGCAGCGGCCACAGTAGCCCCTACAGGAGGGTGTGGAGCAGGCAGAGATGGGTGCCTGCCATCAGAAACGGATGCCAGGCCAGGGGTGTGGTGTGGGGGGCAGAGTGCCAGGGGGGACGGCCGGTGGTGGGGATGGAGGAGGGGGGGGTTCGAGGGGTACACATGGTGGCAGAGCTGCAGTGCAGGCCGAGGTCACTGTGCAGCCCGTTGGACCTGGTTGGGCACGGAGGTACGCACCATGCTGACATGTTGGCCTTTCACCCCCTGCAGAGAATGGATAACGGAATCCAACTAGGAATGATCACCGTCACCCTGGTCGCCACAACCCTGGGTGATGCAATGAGGCTACACGAGCAGGAGCTGCTCGAGGGCACCCTCCAGTGGAACAGGAGCTAGCCGGTGAGGATAGAGAGCTGGCTGTCCATCAGGCTGAGGAAGAGATGGAAAAGAGGCGTTACATGAGGCCTCGTGTGTACTGGCAGTGCCTGCCTTTAAGGACCTGCCGGACTGGGCATGAGTCGAAGACTGTGGCTGAGCAGGGAGACAGTGCAGCATATCTGTCAAGTTGACAGTCACCCTGAACATTTACGCTACAGGGTCCTCCAGTCGCCGAGTGGGGACCTGTCTGGGATCTTGTAGACCTCGGTGCTCAGGTACATCCCAGGTACATATGACAAGTCTTTCATTCTGGGGATCATTCTGTGAACCTCCTCTGGACCCTCTCCAAGAACAGCACATCCTTCCTTAGATACGGGGCGCAAAACTGCTCACAATACTCCAAATGGGGTCTGATCAGAGCCTTATACAGCCTTATACATCCTTGCTCTTGTATTCTCGTCCTCTGGACATGAATGCTAACATTACATTGCCTTCCTAACTGCCGACTGAACCTGCACGTTAACCTTAAGAGAATCCTGAACTAGGACTCCTATGTCCCTTTGTGCTTCTGTTTTCCAAAGCCTTTCCCACTTAGAAAATAGTCTATGCCTCTATTCTTCCGACCAAAGTGCACACTTTTCTACATTGTATTCTGTCTGCCACTTCTTTTCTCACTCTCCTAGCCTGTCCAGGTCCTCCTGCATATCCTTGTATCATCTGCAAACTTAGCAACAGTCCCCTCAGTTCTTTCTTCCAGATCTTTAATGTATGTCGTGAATAGCTGTTGCCCCAGCACTGACCCCTGAGGCACACCACTAGTCATCAGTTGCCATCCTGAAAAGGACCTCTTTATCCCCATTCTCTGCCAGTCAGCCAATCCTCTTTCCATGCCAGTACCTTGTCCTTAACATCATGGCCTCTTATATTATTTAGCAACCTCCTGTACGGCATCTTGCCAAATAGTTCACATCCACTGGTTCTCCTTTGTCTAACTTCCTTGTTACCACCTCAAAGAATTCCAACAGATTTGTCAGGCACGACCTACCTTTGATGAACCGTGCTGACTCAGTCCTATTTTACCATGCACTCTAAGCACTCTGCAATCTCATCCTTAAGAATGGACTCTAAAATCTTACCAACAACTGAAGTCAGGCTAACCAGCCTATAATTTCCTGTCTTCTGCCTCCCTCGTTTCTTAAATAGGGGTGTTACATTAACCATTTTCCAAACCTCTGGGAGCCTACCTGCCTCCAGTTATTCCTGAAAGATCACCACCAATGCCTCCACAATCTCCTCAGCTATCTCCTTCCGAACCCTGACGTGTAGTCCATCCAGTCCGGGTGATTTATCCACCTTCATACCTTTCATTTTCCCCAGAACCTTCTCCTTAGTGATGGCCATTTCACTCACCTCTGCCCCCTGACTCTCTTGAAGTTCTGGTATCCCAGTAGTGCCTTCCACTGTGAAGACTGATGCAAAATATCTATTCAGTTCCTCTGCTATTTCTTTGTTCCCTATTACTATTTCTCCAGCCTTATTTTCCAGTGGTCCAATGTCTATTCTTGCCTCTCTCTTATGTTTTATATAACGAGAAAAACTCTTGCAATCTTCTTTTCTATTACTAGCTAGTTTATATTCATATTTCATCTTTTCCTCCTTATTGCTTTTTTAGTTGTCCTCTGCTTGATTTTAAAGGCGTCCCAATCCTCTGGCTTCCCACTAATCCTCGCCACAATGTATGCTTTTTACTTACTTTTATGCTGTCCTTGACTTCCCTCGTCAGCCATGGATGCCTTGTCCTCCCCTTAGCATGTTTCCTCCGCCTTGGGATGAATTTCTGTTGTGCCTCCCGAATAACCCCACAAAATGTGTGCCATTGCTATTCAACTGAATTCCCTGATCGGCTCTCCTGCCAATTAACTCTGGCCAGCTCCTCCCTCATGTCTTTGTAGTTACCTTTATTCAGTTGTAAAGTGATTCCAGCTTCTCCCTCTCAAGCAGCAGGTTGAATATTGTGGTCACTTCGCCCGAAGGGTTCCTTCACCTTAAGTTCCCCAATCAAGCCTGCCTCATTACACATCACCAAATCCAGAATTGTTTGTTCCCTGATGGGCACGACCACAAGCCGCTCAAGAAAACATCTTGTAGACATTCCAAAAATTCCTTTTCTTGGCATATGCTACCAACCTGATTTTCCCAGATCACCTGCAAATTGATTACTCTAGTATTGCCTTTGTTCTATGCATTTTCTATCTCCTGATTTATTTTCTGCCCCACATCCTGACTGTAGTGATCTTTGTATATGTAAATACATGATTAGTTAATGTGCAGTCAGTACAGTCAGATGATCACTCGATGGCAACCTTAACAGGGACTGTAAAAGCAAGATCAAGCAGTTACCCATTCTCTTCTCCTCATGTGTGGTGTAGCTAGAGGATAGAAGTGTTACCAGCTCGGGCGGTACGTGGTTAGCACTGGGGCTGCGGCACTGAGGACCCGGGTTCGAATCCCGGCCCTGGGTCACAGTCCGTGTGATAAGACCATAAGACATAGGAGCGGAAGTAAGGCCATTCGGCCCATCGAGTCCACTCCACCATTCAATTATGGCTGATTTCAACTCCATTTACCCGCTCTCTCTCCATAGCCTTTAATTCCTCGAGAAATCAAGAATTTATCAACTTCTGTCTCAAAGACACTCAACGTCCCGGCCTCCACCGCCCTCTGTGACAATGAATTCCACAGACCCACCACTCTCTGGCTGAAGAAATTTCTCCTCATCTCTGTTCTAAAGTGACTCCCTTTTATTCTAAGGCTGTGCCCCCGGGTCCTAGTCTCCCCTGCTAATGGAAACAACTTCCCTACGTCCACCCTATCTAAGCCATTCATTATCTTGTAAGTTTCTATTAGATCTCCCCTCAACCTCCTAAACTCCAATGAATATAATCCCAGGATCCTCAGACGTTCATCGTATATTAGGCCTACCATTCCTGGGATCATCCGTGTGAATCTCCGCTGGACCCGCTCCAGTGCCAGTATGTCCTTCCTGAGGTGTGGGGCCCAAAATTGCTCACAGTATTCTAAATGGGGCCTAACTAATGCTTTATAAAGCTTCAGAAGTACATCCCTGCTTTTATATTCCAAGCCTCTTGAGATAAATGACAACATTGCATTTGCTTTCTTAATTACGGACTCAACCTGCAAGTTTACCTTTAGAGAATCCTGGACTAGGACTCCCAAGTCCCTTTGCATTTCAGCATTATGAATTTTGTCACCGTTTAGAAAATAGTCCATGCCTCTATTCTTTTTTCCAAAGTGCAAGACCTCGCACTTGCCCACGTTGAATTTCATCAGCCATTCCTTGGACCACTCTCCAAAACTGTCTAAATCTTTCTGCAGCCTCCCCACCTCCTCCATACTACCTGCCCCTCCACCTATCTTTGTATCATCGGCAAACTTAGCCAGATGTTTGCACATTCTCCCTGTGTCTGCATGGGTTTCACCCCCACAACTCAAAGATGTGTAGGTTAGGTGGATTAGCCACAGTAAATTACGAACTATGCAGCGTGGGTAGGGGGGCATTGACAGACCCCCCCCCCCACCACCACGATTCTCCGAGGAAAACTGGCCGAGCTCCCGACGGTGTGGTTCTAACCACCTATCGGCCATTGGGAATGGCCGGTGGCGGCTGCGGGCGGGGGGATCGATCACTTGGGGGGGGGGGGGTCCTCATGGATGGCCAGGGTGGCGATCGGTTGTCACGGACCCGCGCAATCTCGGGGGGGGGGGGGGCTACATTCCTGGTGCCGTTCCGCAGGCTCAGTCAGCCATGTCGCACTGCGCGGCCGCCGCAGGCTGCCACCGTGTGATTGCTCGGATTCCGACTGGACGTGCAGGCCCCGTATCCGTAGCCAGAGCTGCGAGAAGCATTCCAGGGCCTTGCAAGCCCCCTGCAGGTAGGAGAAACACTCAGGACTTTCTTCAGGAAAGTACAGAGTGATTCGCCAGTGTTTTTACGCTGGCGTGGGGACATAGCACCATGATTGGAGAATCCTGCCCATTTACTCTGCCCTTAAAGGGACAATCCCACCCCTTTTCAGTTCTTTATACAATCTTCAGTAACTAATTCACTCAGTCCTAAATATTAATTAAACATTATGTACATGAGTTGGACAATTATAAATCAAATCTTTGAGGGGGTTTTTTGTTCTTCGTAGAACAACATAATTCTGTTGTCTGAGATACTTCCACAGGATCGATGTTAACAGGAGCTGCTATACGGTACCTCTTCTGGAACACACGGTGCATCACAATTTGCTTCCATGGAGACATCAGTTATGTCTATAACAGGTCAATCAAGTACTTCAGTGCTTCCAGGGTCAAAAACATTTCTTGATGCAACGCTGACTGATGGAGCGTCTCTCTACTTCTCAGGTGGCCGACATGGTTACAAATGATTCATCCCTCCACTTTCACTTGGTACGAAAGGGGGCTGGTCTTGGAGAGAATAATTCTGAGGATCCATCTTGATCCACGTGTATGACTTCATTTTCCATAGATGACCATGTTGTAGCTTGTGAATCATGGCTTGATTTCTGATTACTTTGGCTGGTTCCTACCCTCCCTGGCAAATTTGGAAACATGGGGCTCAGTCTTGTTCTGAGATGATGTTTCATCAGCAGTTCTGCTGGTGGAACTCCCGCTGTTGCATGTGGAGTGGTACGATGGCCGAGGTGGAATCATGAGATTTTGGTCTCCAAGATTCCCCATGATAGCTTTGTTAGGCTAGAAAGTTTGGACGGCTCTCTCAGCAAGTCCGTTTAATGTTGGGTGGTAAGGCACAATTCTAATATGTTCAGTACCAATGAGAATGGTGAAGGTTTGAAACTCAGCACTTATGATTACAGTTTCATTGTTTGATACCATGACTTCAGGTAATCTGTGAGTTGAAAAGCATTGGTGTACTCTTTCAATGAGAGCCTGCGATGTTGGCGATGTCACATCAAAAATGCCCATCCACTTAGACTGTGCCTCAATCACAAGCAAAAACATTGTGCCCAGGAATGGATCAGAATAATCAATCTTGATTTGTACCCATGGCTGCCAGGCCATTCCCAAGGGTGCAATGGGGCTGTAGCAGGCAACCTTTGTTGTAGTTGGCACTATCGACAGTGCTTGACTAGCTTCTTGATATCGGCATCAATACCAGCTCACCAGACATAACTTATTTTCTGGCAAGAATCTTCATCCTAGAGATGCTAGGATGAGCGCTGTGTAATTCAGTTAGGAGCAGCTCCCTACCTGGTACAGGATCAACTCCTCTTGCTCCTCAGAGTATGATACCATCCTGCCAACTCAATTCATTCTTGCGGGTAAAAAATGGTTTCATTTCCTCGGAAATTGGTTCATTTGCCCATCCGATAAGTATTTTGTCTCTCACTTTGGACAGAGGTGGATCGCGATTGGTCCAGTTCCTGATCTACTTCACCGAGACTGGCAATGTATCTAAAATATTTAATGCCATGATGACTTCTTGTGGTACTGGAGTATATGTGACACTATCTTGCAAGGATTAGCAGCTAAGGGCATCTACATTTGCGATGCGTGTTCCAGGTTGATGCTTGAAAGTATATTCATGGGCCGATAGAATCAACAGCCACATTTGAATTCTTGTTGAGACGATCGGCGGGATAGTCTTGTCCTCTTTGAAGTAACACAAGATTGGTGTGTGGTCAGAAACAATGGTAAGGTGTCTACCATGTAAAAACAGGTGGAATTTCTTGATGCAAAGGACTATTGATGGTTCTTCTTTCTCAATTTGTGAGTGGCCTTGTTCAAACTTTGAGAGGGTTCTTGACACATACCCTATCGACCTTTCAGAGCTGTCATACATCTCATGGAACAACACGGCACCAACACCATATGGAGAGGCGTCGCAGGTCACTATCAGTTCTCTAGATGGGTCAAAGTGTATGAACAGGTTTAAGGAATGCAGCAATTGCTTTACTCTGTTGAAAGCTTCCTACTGGGAAGTCTTCCAAGGCCAACGATTCTTTAGCTGATGCAACGGGGTCAATACCATCGATACGTTTGGTGGAATAACATCCATGGTAGTTTACCATCCCCCAAAACAATTTGAATTCAGTTGTGTTTGTGGGGACAGACGCCTCTCTTATCACCTTGACCTTGTCTTTCATGGTGCGTAATCCTTATGCATCTACAATGTGCTCCAGGCTTAAAAGGTGCACTTCTCTTTTTTGAAGGGAACTCCAGCCTCCTGAAATCTCTTTAATACCTCTTCACAATTTCAGTACGGACCTGGAAGAAAATCTCAGGTGTTTCTGACCCAGTCCTAGCTATACTTTTTGTAGCATCACCCCTCACCCTCCCAAGTCTTTATTTCTGCTAGGGATCATTTCCTCTGGTCTGGGAATTGGGGCTGTTTCAGAGACAAAGCCACTTTCCACTCCACTGTCCCCTTCTGCTCTCAGTCATGAAATCGTTCCTGCCTCCTTCAGAAGGGAGGCTGATTTCAGATATTAAAGTGAGGCCCACCATTCGAATGAGTCATCTCTCTTCCACAATTAGAGTTCTGGGTGTATGGTTGTGGTGATGGTCCCTTTAAGGGCACCAGTGGTGTTCCGCAGGGATCAGTGCTGGGACCTTTGCTGTTTGTAGTATATATAAATGATTTGGAGGAAAATGTAACTGGTCTGATTAGTAAGTTTGCAGACGACACAAAGGTTAGTGGAATTGCGGATAGCGATGAGGACTGTCAGAGGATACAGTAGGATTTAGATTGTTTGGAGACTTGGGCGGAGAGATGGCAGATGGAGTTTAATCTGGACAAATGTGAGGTAATGCATTTTGGAAGGTCTAATGCAGGTAGGGAATATACAGTGAATGGTAGAACCCTCAAGAGTATTGAAAGTCAGAGAGATCTAGGAGTACAAGTCCACAGGTCACTGAAAGGGGCAACACAGGTGGAGAAGGTAGTCAAGAAGGCATACGGCATGCTTGCCTTCATTGGCCGGGACATTGAGTATAAGAATTGGCAAGTCATGTTGCAGCTGTATAGAACCTTAGTTAGGCCACACTTGGAGCATAGTGTTCAATTCTGTTCGCCACACTACCAGAAGGATGTGGAGACTTTAGAGAGGGTGCAGATGAGATTTACCAGAATGTTGCCTGGTATGGAGGGCATTAGCTATGAGGAGCGGTTGAATAAACTCGGTTTGTTCTCACTGGAACGACAGAGGTTGACGGGCGACCTGATAGAGGTATACAAAATTATGAGGGGCATAGACAGAGTGGATAGTCAGAGGCTTTTCCCCAGGGTAGAGGGGTCAATTACTAGGGGACATAGGTTTAAGATGAGAGGGGCAAGATTTAGAGTAGATGTACGAGGCAAGTTTTTTACACAGAGGGTAGTGGGTGCCTGGAACTCGCTGCCGGAGGAGGTGATGGAAGCAGGGACGATAGTGACATTTAAGGGGCATCTTGACAAACACATGAATAGGATGGGAATAGAGGGATACGGACCCAGGAAGTGTAGAAGATTGTAGTTTAGTCGGGCAGCATGGTCGGCACGGGCTTGGAGGGCCGAAGGGCCTGTTCCTGTGCTGTACATTTCTTTGTTCTTTTGTTCTTTGTCCCCGTTGATCCCTCAAACTCTCAAGGAAATAAGGAATTCTCCCGAAGAATAAGAAATATTCCTCTTCTGGCCACTCTCCAGTTTCTTGCCAGGATTTCTGGTGAGTTTCTTGCAAACCATATCATGGCTCTTTGTTAAAAGCACGTCACCACAGATATAACATAATTGGATGACAGCTTTTCAACTGATATTAGCTCCCACACTAACTCACAATGGAGAACTTGGGTGAATTCAAAGTCAGTGAATATAAAATGTCATCAGATTGAAACGGAGCAGATGGATTTAGCCTGCCTCATACACTGTTTCTGTCCAGCAGGGATTTAATATCCACCCTCGAGACAACACTGCCTTTCCCTTTCGTACTGTATATGCAATACAGCAGAGGCCAACCCTGTGCTTGTTTTACAGAGAAATACTGTTCCCTAGAGGACAGTAACTGTACCTTCAGTAATCTATAAGTTGCACCTTGAAAGTCTGCAAGCTCTTTCTTCCCTGCTTCCATTAATTTTGTTACCCTCAAGCCTTTCTCAAAACCAATTTGAACTGCGTCATCTTATTTCACTAACATTTCATTTTGGGACTCACTTTACCGTTTTGCCAATGATCATTTGAAACAAATGATCCTCATGTTCCTTAATATAGAATCAAGTAGCAAAACTGCAGCTGTTCAATATTGCATATTCATAAGGGAGATGTTTTAATTTAACAGTGTTAATTCATAAGTGGAGACCAAAATATTTAATTATTAATGAGAGGGAGATCTATGAATATATAATTTTCAAAGGCCGCTCTGCAAATCATTTGTTTAAAACCTAGATCCTATTTATTTGCGAGGTCAGAAAAATACATTGGGGGGCAGCACGGTGGTGCAGTGGTTAGCATTGCTGCGTCACGGCGCCGAGGTCCCAGGTTCGATCCCGACTCTGGGTCACTGTCCGTGTGGAGCTTGCACATTCTCCCCGTGTTTGCGTGGGTTTCACCCCCACAACCTAAAGATGTGCAGGGTAGGTGGATTGGCCACGCTAAACTGCCCCTCAATTGGGAAAAAATGAATTGGGTACTGTAAATTTATTTAAAAAAAAGAAAAGTACATTGAAATAAGCTCAGGCATTGCTTTAAATAACCTTAGTATTGAGGATGCAAGGTTGTTGATTCAGCACCGATATGTGAACATTTATACTTGACGCTACTTCTTGACAGTCAGGTGATGCATCACAAGAACCAATGATGTCCGGAAGAGTCAATCATCACACACATATATATATAGCAACAAACACATTACTGGAAACACAGTTAAGGCCCTCCAGCATCTGAAACAAGACAACATAAGTCAATGGCGTGACAGAAAACATGAGAAGGAAAGGTAAGTCAGATAGAGAAAAACAAAGAGGCGAGCACAGGTAACAGTCAAGAGTACAGATATGCAAATTATTTTGATGAAGAGATTCCGATTGCAATTGTGGTATAAAGGCGTGGCACATAAAGGGTTAACATGGGTCTGCATTTGGTACCACCCACAAAATGATGTAAGAGAACACATGACCCGTGCCTAGGTGCCAGTAGTGAGTTGGACAGAGCCGTGTGTAGAAGCAAGCATGGAAACAGCTCCTAGCTTGGACTTTCACTATACCTACGTATACAGTTCATAGTCGTTAATAAATATTTACTGTTGAACTACAAATATCTGAATAAGACCTATTGATCTACACCAACACCTTACAACAGCAATCACCGATAAATACATTTCAAAAGACTATAAAGGTAAAAAATGCTGGCAATACAAAGGTAAACTTAGCTCGATGGTGGAAGGGGCCAAGAAAGAAAGGAGCCCAAATTTAATCCTGACCAGCTAGCGAAAACGGTGCATGATGGGGATTCAAAATGGGTTTGGGAATTTACACCACTCTCCCTAAATCCTTAATGCTGTTCACCAATTTCACAGTCAATTTTTTTTTTAACTTTGTAACAGATGAGACAATGGCAAAGTTGCACTCTGCTTACACCATCTGGATGCTGCCGCTGATTCACCGAGTACCTGACCTGCCAGTAACTCCTGGCAGTAGTCAATATTGTGACCCAGGTAATTATTCAAAAATGTATGCTGTTAAGTGTCTTTTGTGGGCTTGGGAGTTCCAGAAGGTTGTCGCTCCTGGATCCCTACTTTATTCCTGCTGTTTTACGAGAGGAGGCCCATTTAAATCAGGCCCAGGAATTAAAATCTCTCACGTTTCATGCTGCAAGGACCAGACAAGCTGCCACCTAAATAGTCCACTCCTGATCAATGGGAGCTGAAGGGTGGGCAACCGAGCTCCAAAACAGTGGGCAGAGGATATTGGAAGAGTGATTGGAGAAACGGAATGGGAAATGGAAAATAGCTAAAATTGCTGACGTTAATTTTCAGAATAGAGGGCTGCAATATTCCCAGGGGAAATAAAATACTGGCGGGCAATTGTCTGCCTGACAGAAATGGGACAGGAGAGTGGTTAAAGTCCTTTCACAGTACGTGCTACTCTGTTCTAGTTGTTCATGGACAATGGAGCTGAATTCCAGAGTTGAGGTAAAAAAAAATGTCCCTTGACATCAAGACAGTATTGGACCAGGTGTGCTATCAAGGAGTCCGAACATAATTGAAGTCAATCTGAATCACATAATTGAAGTCAATCTGAATCATGTCAGAAACTTTCCACCGGTTGGAGTCATACCTAGCACAAAGAAAAATGAGCGTGATTGGTGGAGGCTAATTTCAGCCTCTTGCATATCGCTGCATGTGTTCCTCAGGATGGTGTCCCAGGCCCATTCCGGGTTGGCCTCCAGCGCTTCCTCCTCCCTGATGGTGCCTGTAGGTCGCTGGGGTCTCCATGGGATGAAGGGGTAGCTGGAGTGAGCTCTAGGACTTTTCGTCATCTGGCTCTGCCAGTCCTGGTGCCTCCCCATTATCTGCAACATGGTGTCAACACCCTCAGCGATGCTCCTCAGTGACTGGGAAATGCTCTTCAGTGCCTCGGCAATGTCCACCTGCATGCCCTTCATCGACCAGGACATGATGTCAAGGCCCTCAGCTATGGTGGTCAGAGACTGAGTCACGCCTTGGACACCACCACTCAAGATGCTGACATCATGCTCCAGGCTTTCCACTGCAGTCACCAACCTTGCAGTGTTGGCCTCAGTTCTACACATTGTTGGCATCATCCCCTGCACCCGTAGCCTTTGGGACTCCTCGAATCAGTTATTCACTTGCTGGAATGTCGCTGACATTCCCTCCTAACTCTCACAACCGTGTCCTAGCATCTGCATCAGCTCTGGGATAACATTGTCTAGAGGCTCAGCCTCTGACTGGGATTCAGCTGAGTCCTGGGATCCGGCAGACCTCCGACTGCTGCCTCTCTTGGATGTTCCTGCCTCCACCTGATGTGCATCAGCATCTGTGTGATGCTCACCAGATTGTACCCCAGTAGCCTGTCGGCTAATGTCGCCCATTGAGGTCATAGATGTTTACAGCATGGAAACAGACCCATCGACCCAGCGTGTCCATGCTGCCCAGTGTCTATCACTAAGCTAGTCCCACTTGCCTGCACTTGGCCCATATCCCTCTATACCCACCCTGCCCATGTAACTGACAAACTATTTTTTAAAGGAAACAATTGTACCCGCCTCTACCACTGCCTCTGGCAGCTCGTTCCAGATGCTCACCACCCTCTGTATGGAAAAAACTTCCCCTCTGGTCCCTTTTGTATCTCTCCCCTCTCACCTTAAACCTATGCCCTCTAGTTCTAGACTCTAGGTGTGTGTCTCTGCGCTGGAAGAAGGTGGGGGTGATAGTTGCGACTCCTTGATGGCGGTCTCCTCCGAGCTCTCCTCTGAGGTGGTCTCTTGGTTTGTGGTGGGGGGGTGGGATTACCCCGGATGGTCTGGCCCCATCAGATGAAGATCCTGCAAGAGAATGCAGGTGTGAGCAGTGAGAGGAAAGGATCATTTTATCTGTCATGAAGAGCTCACTTGAGACAGGTCAGCTGGGTGAAGGTGCAGTGGATCTATGGGTCAGGCCAGCCTCGCTGTTGGTGACTGCTCTCTCCTCAGACAACCCCGTGATTTCCAGGGCCCATTCCTCATTGGGGATAAGGACTCGAATGCCTGGTCCTCCCTTGCCCTCCATCTAGGCCCTTTCCCACTTGCAATGGTCTATCTTTTCCTGCAGGGATGAGAAAGGGCTTTGTGAGCCACCCACTTGATGGATCAGGGGAGTCTTTAGCAGGTTGCGTGTGTGGGCACTGCAACTGGACATGAAGGGACTGTGCTGGTGGGTGCCAGGGGGTGCTGAGGAACAAGTACAAATATCGGATGAGGGGAGGGTGGAGGGTGTCAGCTAGTCATTTGGGAGGAATGGATGGAATTTGAGGGGTGGCAGGAGAGAGGTGGTCACCTACCCGTGCAGCTTGGTGAAGGTTGTTGTTCTGCTTGGGCGGTGGTCCGCCTGGTCATGCTTCTTGGACTGACAGCCGCTGCCACTGCCACTGTCTCCCAGGTGGCATTGGTGGCCCTGCTGCTGCCCATCCAACACCCTTGGGGGAACAGGATGCCCCTGTCTGTGCGGAGTCCGCACGTTCTCCCCGTGTCTGCGTGGGTTCCCTCCGGGTGCTCCGGTTTTCTCTCACAAGTCCCGAAAGACATGCTTGTTTGGTGAATTGGACAGTTGAATTCTCCCTCTGTGTACCTGAACAGGTGCCGGAGTGTGGTGACTAGGGGATTTTCACAGTCACTTTATTGCAGTGTTAATGTAAGCCTACTTGTGACACTAATAAAGATTATTACATGCACATCATCACGAGGACTATCTATGTCCATGTTACTTCATCTCTGCCTCAGTTCATCTGCTGCTGAAACACTCATTCATGAGGTGTTACCTCTGAACTTGATTAGTTCAAAACTCTCCTGGCTGGCCTCACAATTTCTACACTGTATAATTGAGATAATCGGAAACTCTGCTGCCTGGGTCATAATTTGCACCAAGTCCCGTTAACCCGTCTCCCCTCGCCTTGCTGACCTACACCCAGTTAAGTTAATGCCTTAGGACTTCTGATGATGGCGGGCGGGAGGCAGCCGCACACTGGAGGGCTCTCGCTCGGGAATAGGAATTTTGGAGTTTTAACGCCCAGTCACGGGGGCAACGGTGGCCGAAAAGGCTGTAAGAAGGCACAGGGAGGAGAAATATCCAAGTTTGGGAGAAAAACGGCCGTGATAAAGGGGGTTAACGGAAGTCCGCCAGGGAGTTAAAAGGTCAGCGCAGGAACTGTAAGGAAAGCGGAGGCTGGAGCACCAAGGGAGGCCGTATCGCTCACAACAGAAGAAATGAGCAAGGTAATGGCTGTGGAACTTGAAAAACAGTTCACAAAACACATGGAAGCGATGAAGAAGGAGATGGGGGCGGTATTTAAAGTGCTGGTGGAGGAGGCGATTGCCCCAATGAGGGCGGCGGTATCAAGCACAGCGGCGGAGGTGCAGGAGCAAGGTGAGACACTGAAGGATCATAGATCATAGAATTTACAGTGCAGAAGGAGGCCATTCGGCCCATCGAGTCTGCACCGGCTCTTGGAAAGAGCACCCTACCCAAGGTCCACACTTCCACCCTATCCCCATAACCCAGTAACCCCACCCAACACTCGGGGAAATTTTGGACACTATGGGCAATTTAGCATGGCCAATCCACCTAACCCGCACATCCTTGGAAGGAAGTGGAAGAGGCATTATCACAGCACAGTGATCAACTCACCTTGATGGGGAAGGAGTTGCAGAGGGTGATAGAGACTAACAAGGGTCTGCAAACCAAAATGGAAGACCTGGAAAACAGATCCAGACGACAGAATCTGAGGATTGTGGGTCTGCCCGACGGGGTGGAAGGCCCGAGGCCGACGGAGTATTTTGCACAATGTTGTCGAAGCTATTGGGGGAGGGGGACGATCCCTCCCGATATGAACTGGATCGGGCTCATCGGTCGTGGAGGCCTATACCAAAGGCTAGTGAGCAGCCAAGAGTAATAACTCTGTGTTTCCGTAGGTTTGGCGTGAAGGAGAAACTCCGGGGCTGGGCAAAGCAGAAGCGGGTGGTGCAGTGGGCTGTAGCTGGTATACGCATATACCAGGACTTTACGGTGGAGCTGGCGAGGAGGCGGGCTGCCTTCAGCCGGATGGAGAAGGCACTGTACATCAGCAAGGTGCAGTGCGGCATAGTATATCCAGCTAAGCTGAGGGTGACCTACAAATCCAAGGCCTTTTATTTTGGGACGGTGGAAGCAGCGGAGGAGTTTGCGAAGGCAGAAGGACTGTGGCAGAATTGAGAAATGGTAATGTACCGATGTAGCCTCATGTAACTTGATTTTTTCACTGTGGGTTGGTGTATGTACTAAATGAGTCAACGCTGTATATATTTGGACAAGGGAAGAACATAGAACATTACAGCGCGATGTTGCGCCGTCCTGTGAAACCACTCTAAAGCCCATCTATATTATTCCCTTATTGTCCAAATGTCTATCCAATGACCATTTGAATACCCTTAGTGTTGGCGAGTCCACTACTGTTGCAGGCAGATCATTCCACACCCTTACTACTCTCTGAGTAAAGAACCTACCTCTGACATCTGTCTTATATCTATCTCCCCTTAATTTAAAGCTATGTCCCCTCATGCTAGACATCACCATCTGAGGAAAAAGCTCTCATTGTCCACCCTATCCAATCCTCTGATCATCTTGTATGCCTCAATTAAGTCACCTCTTAACCTTCTTCTCTCTAACGAAAACAGCCTCAAGTCCCTCAGCCTTTCCTCATGAGATCCTCCCTCCATACCAGGCAACATTCTGGTAAATCTCCTCTGCACCCTTTCCAATGCTTCCACATCCTTCCTATAATGCGGCGACCAGAATTGCACGCAATACTCCAACTGCGGCCGCACCAGAGTTTTGTACAGCTGCAACATGACCTCATGGCTCCGAAACTCAATCCCTCTACCAATAAAAGCTAACACACCGTACGCCTTCTTAACAACCCTCTCAACCTGAGTGGCAACTTTCAAGGATCTATGTACATGGACACCGAGATCTCTCTGCTCATCCACACTGCCAAGAATCTTACCATTAGCCCAGTACTCTGTCTTCCTGTTATTCCTTCCAAAATGAATCACCTCACACTTTTCTGCATTAAACTCCATTTGCCACCTCTCAGCTCAGCGCTGCAGCTTATCTATGTCCCTCTGTAACTTGTAACATCCTTTCGCACTGTCCACAACTCCACCGACTTTAGTATCATCTGCACATTTACTCACCCATCCTTCTACGCCCTCCTCCAGGTCATTTATAAAAATGACAAACAGCAGTGGCCCCAAAACAGATCCTTGTGGTACACCACTAGTAACTGGACTCCAGTCTGAACACTTCCCATCAACCACCACCCTTTGTCTTCTTCCAGCTAGCCAATTTCTGATCCAAACTGCTAAATCTCCCTGAATCCCATGCTTCCGTATTTTCTGCAGTAGCCTACCGTGGGGAACCTTATGGGACTTTCATTTGCAATGATGGTTCTTTGGGGCTTGGGTGTTATGCGGGGTCGTGTGCTGAAGGAGATTTCTTGGTTTTCCTGGGACCGGGCAAGGGGGAAGGAGACCCGGGCGGGGGCCTCCACGCTGGTCGAGTTAAGCCGGCCAATGAACGGGAGTGAGGTGGGGGGAGGGGCTGCGGCCATCGGAGCCTGGTAGAACAGGTTTCGGTGAGTCTAGCCGGGGTGAAAAGTTGGGGGAAGGAACCGAGGTTGGGGGGAGGAGTTTACAAGAGGAAGTGGAGGGGAGGAGTCTGGGAGGGGGGTGTCTACAATTCATGGGTGTCACTCACGGTACTCTTTCGGGGATTGGACGGCATTGAATATTAGGGGGGGGGGGAGTTTGGGGGGTGGACTGTATATGTCAATGGTGACCATAGGCGATTCCTGATTCCTTTTTCTTCCCGTACCAGCCTCCCCGAACAGGCGCCGGAATGTGGCAACTAGGGGCTTTTCACAGTAACTTCGTTGAAGCCTACTCGTGACAATCAACGATTTTCATTTCATTTTTCTTTTTTCCTTTTTTTTCCATCTTGGGAGGTTTTGTTTTATTTGATGCTTATATTGTCAGGTGGGTCATTGTTTGGGGGATGGTGGGAGGATGGGGTCGTTATTGTCAATAAGGGGATTGACATTGTATTCGTTACATTGTATTAGTTGGTGGAGTATAAATTCTGAAGAAAATGTGAAAATGGAGAATAAAAATATTTATTTAAAAAAAAGTTAATGTCTTGATTTTAAAATCCACATCCTTGTTTCCAAATCCCTCTGTGACGTCATCGCTCTCTAACTTTGTGATTTCCTCCCAGCCCCACAATTGTCTGACGTATCGGTGTTCATCTAGTTCTGACTTTTCGAGCATCCTCGATTTTAGGGCCAGCATGGTGGCACAGTGGCACTGCTGCCTCATAGCACCAGGGACCCAGGTTCAATTTGAACCTAAGGTGACTGTGTGGAGTTTGCACAGTCTCCCCGTGTCTGCGCAGGTTTCCTCTGAGTGCTATGGCTTCCTCCCACAGTCCAAAGATGCGCAGGTTAGGTGGATCGGCCATGCTAAATTGCCCCTTGGTGTCTAAAGGCTAGGTGGAGTTACGGCGAGAAGGTGGGGGATTGGGCCTCGGTGGAGTGCTTTTTCAGAGGGCCGCTGCAGACTCGATGGGCCGAATGGCCTCCTTCTGCACTGTGGAGGTTCTATGATAATTACTCCACCAGTGGTGGCCGTGCATTTGGCTGCCACAGCCCTCATCTCTGGAATTCCTTCCGTCAACCTCTTTGCTCACTCCCTCACTTTCGTCCTTTAAGGTGCTCCTGAAAAGCTACCTCTTTGACCAAACATTTAATCGTCTGCCCTCGTATCGCCCTCTTTGCAACTCAGTGTAAAATGTTGCTTTAGAACACTTTTTCGAAGTGATTTACAATATTTTATCATGTTGGAGGCACTATTTAAATACAAATCCTTAGGGTGGCACGGTGGTGCAGTGGTTAGTATACTGCCTACAGTACTGAGGACCCGAGTTCGATCCCAGCCCTGGGTCACTGTCCGTGTGGAGTTTGCACATTCTCCCCGAGTCTGCATGGGTTTCACCCCCACAACCCAAAGATGTGCAGGTTAGGTGGATTGGCCACACCCAAGTTTCCCCTGAACTGGGTACTCTAAATTTAAAAAAATAATGAATACAAATCCTTGTTGTAGCTTAACGTTTATCCTTAGGGAGATGTTAAATATTGGTTTGGTAAATAAAGGGCAATTATTTTTAAAGTTGTACAAGGCACAATTTCAAAATTTTCAGTTGACACAAATCCTGGAAGTTCCATGAAACTTGAGGAGGATAATGATTGACTTCACAATACAGATAGGCTGCTGGAATGGGTGGACAATTGCACCCATGAATTGCACCCATTGACAAATGAAGTAATACATTTTGATAGGAGGAATGAGGAGAGGCAATATAAAATAATGGGTAACGTTCTAAAGGGTGTGCAGTAGCAGAGAGGCCTAGAGGGTACATGTGTAAAAATCATTGAAGGCGACTTTAGTAAGGACTTGGGGAGTACGCACCGAGTAAAATAAGAAACACAGTTTTATTTACACAAACGATGTGTACACTACCCAATAGATCCCCACCGGTTCCTGTTCAGGTTGGTGCCTTACTAGCTGACCTTTTATACATTGGTTAATTGAGATAGCCCGCCCCCTAGTGGGGGAGCTCGTACCCCACAAGGAGCACGGGGGAGACAAGCATTCCCACCCCGTAGGTTCCATGTGGGATATTACAATGACAGGGAAACCTGAAAAAGCGTTTATAAAGGCATATCGAACTATGAACTTTGTAATTAGAGTCATAGAATGCAAACGCAAGGAAATTGTGATGAATGTTCATAAAATATTGGTTTCAGCCTCAGCTGGTATATTGAATCCAATTCAGGGCACCACATTTTAGGAAGGATGTGAAGACTAAAGAGAGATTGCAGGAAAGATATGTGAGTAGTTTCAGCAGTGTGAGGGATTTGAGTTAATGGATCTGTTATAAAAGCTGGGCCTGATCTCCTTAGAGAAGTGAAAGTTGAGATGAAAAATCGCAAGGTTTAATGTTTTAAGAGTAAGCTAGTCCCACATACTAAGGAGGTTGAAAACAACAAACTAATCGCTGACAAAATAAGATTTTTTCTGATGGACCTGTTTTGAATGTTGATTTTGAAGAAATATTAACTGAAACAATTTGATAGAAAGAAAGAGAATCATCCAACTGCGTTTTGGTGAACAGTGTTAAACCATCATGTGGCAGAATGAAAGTACATTGAGTGCTAGAAGCCCGAGTTTGCTCTGGGTTTTTTTCCATGCTGAGTCCCGGCAACTGGTCAGGCCATGGAAGAAGGGAAGTGCCGCCTCATACAGCAAGAGCTGAAATCAAAAGATGAATCACCCTGCACTGCTCTTGCTTACCCTTCAGAAAAATCTAGAAACAGGTTGTTGTGGTATTATCATAAATGAAGGCAATGCAAGGGTTAATGAAATATATGCAGACAGTCACTAGAGGGAGCTAGTCCCCTAGGTATATAAGAGATGGGGCCAAGCCTAGTGGGGCAGAAGAAGAGAAGAAGAATAGAAGATAGTGAGGCACGAGAGAGAGAGCAGTTTTGTACTTGAGAGTTCTGTTAGTTGGAGATAGCATAGTTTAATATAGAAACCTTCTACTTTAGGAATGTGAATGAGTCTTTGTAAGTAGTGTAAATAAATTGGTAGTTTTTGTTTGTTAACAAAGTTTGTTGTTCTTTGTTCACGCATCCAAGCCATCCAGGTAAAGCAAAGTCAGTTTACATTGCCTTTTTGGAGATTGAAACATAATTTTTAAAAATTTGTGAATTAATATTGCAAGTGCAAGCTTTTAATTATATCAAGGTATTGGAGTGGGATTAATGTAACTAATGACCGAGTGAGTTTATTTTGACATGATAAAATATTAAAATTTGCTCCTTTACCAGTCAGTGCAGTATATCTTTTTTTAAATTTAGAGTACCCAATTATTATTTTTTTTCAAATTAAGGGACAATTTAGCGTGGCTAATCCACCTAACCTGCACATCTTTTGAGTTGTGGAGGTGAAATCCACGCAGACACGGGGAGAATGTGCAAACTCCACACGGACAGTGACCCAGGGCCGGGATTCGAACCCGGGTCCTCAGCGCCGCAGTCCCAGTGCTAACCACTGCTCCACGTGCCACCACTTCAGTGCAATATATTAATATAGATATTATTTATTTTAGCCAACAAGTTAAATTAAATTGCAGAAAGCACATGGAGTAAACAACATTGCACTTTAAATATTTATACAAATTTGTAAAAAAAAAAATTCCTCTCAGGAACATATAAACCTATGTTTACATTTAAGCAATAATAACCAAAGATTGATGGGAATAGTCAGCAAGTCTGGCAGCACCTGTGGAAAGAGGAACAGAGTTAACATTGAGTCAGAATTGACTCTTCAGAATTAAAGTAGGAATGTGATGGATTTTGTGCCATTGAAAATGGAGAGGAGAGAAGAACAATAGGGGTGATCTCAGATAGGATATAGGATGGGAGAGGTCAAATGACAAAAATACCATGGAACAAAAGGCAAAAGGTGTGGTAATGGGTGTTGTAAAGAAACAAATTATTTGTCCAGAGTGAGTATGAATGGACAGAGCAACACTGTCCAAATGCAAAAGCATGAAAAACAAGACTGAAACCAGCACATGACAAGATAAACAGAATCAAAAAGGTGAATAGAGTTCATGGCCTGAAATTGTTGAACTCAGTATTGAGGCCCGAAGGCTGTAAAGTGCCTAATGGGAAGATGAGGTGCTGCTCCTGAAAGCTGCAAACCGGCCAAGATCGGAAACATGAGTGTCAAAGCAAGCTGGTGAAATGAAACGGCAAGCAACAGGAAGCTCAGGCTCGTACTTGCAGAGTGAGTGGAGGTGTTCCGCCAAGCAGTCACTCAGTCTGCATTTGGTCTCCCTAGTGTACAGGAGACCACATTTTGAGCAGCAAATTCAGCAGACTAAACTGAAAGAAGTGCAAGTGAATCGCTGTTTAAGGAATTTTTGTAAGGTGAGGAAAGAAGAGCTATTACACCTCCTGCGATTGCCATGGGGAGGGGGCTCGAGGGGTGGACCAGGGTAGAGGGAATAGCCCCTTCTGAATGCTGAAACGGGAGGGAAAGATGTGTTTGGTGGTGGCATCATGCTCGACGTGAACACTTCATGGAACAACTCCGCATGAGGCTAATCTTAAAGTTGCTTGCCACTTTAATTCACCGGCTTGCTCTTGTTGTTTCTGCCGTGGTGAACTTAACTTAGATGATGAATACTCAAAGTCGTCCAGTTGATCACAAATAAATTTATTGAGTAACTGATCAAATTAGTCGCGAGTTCTTTTTTTCAATACTTATACTAGTTCTAATTAGATAAGGTAGATTTAGATTAACAATGAAACTTATACTCTACACTCTGATCTTGCTATACTTCTATACTCTAGCCACAACATATCCAAAGAGAGCAGGAAAACAGATTGTGGCTGTTTGTATACCTCTCGTTAGTGTTGCCCTCTAGTGATCATCTGACTGTATTGACTACACATTAACCCTTCATGTATTTACATATGCAGAAATCACTACAGCTCTCATGCTCATATTTCTGTCCTCAGCCTGCTGCAGTTTTACAGTGAAGCTCAACACAAACTTAAGGAATAGCACCTCATCTTACAATCAAACAGTTTAAAGCCAACTAGCCTCAACATCGGGTGGGATTGTCTGGCCACTCCCATCAGCCAGTCCCAGCGACGGCAGCCCTCACTCCTGCCCCCCCCACCCCGCCCCCACACACAGCCAGCCAATGGCAAGCCGCCTCCGCTGCGGCAAAACACACCACGTGTTCAATTGTGTTCAACAATTTCAGACCATGCACACTTTCCCCCATTCTGATTCCCTTTTTGCCACGTGCCAGTCTCAATCTTCTTTTTCATTTTTAACTTTTGGACAGAGGTATTCATTATGCCATCATTCACACTCACTCTGGTCAAATTATTTGTTCCTTACAACAGGCAAATGGAGTGTATGAATGGCTTTCACAACAGCCATTACCACTCGATTTGCCTGTTGTTCAATGCCATCTTTCCTGCCCCCTACAGCATCCTATCTGGCTGCATCACAGCATGGTAAGGCAACTGTCCAACCCAAGACCGTAAGAAACTACAGAGAGTCGTGAACACCGTTCAGTCTATCACGCAAACCCACCTTCCATCCATTGACTCTATCTACACCTCCCGCTGCCTTGGGAAAGCGGGCAGCTTAATCAAAGACCCCTCCCACAGATTCTAAAACAGCTTCTTCCGTGTTCCTACACCTGAATGACCCTCTTATGGACTGAACTGATCTCTCCACGCATCTTCTCTACTGAGTAGTCCTGCACTCCTTGTGCTGCACCCGATGCCTGTGCCTATGTATTCACATTGTGTATTTATCGTATGTCCCATGCTTTTTCATGCATGGAACAATCTGACTGGACTGTACGCAGAATAATACTTTCACTGTACCTCGGTACACGTGACAATAAAACCAAATCCAAATCCCTAACCTAGACATTCCCTTTTCCCTCCCCTTTTCAACAACATAAAACCGATCACATTTCTACCTTTAGTTCAGTAAAAGAGTCATATTCAACTCAAAATGCTGGGCGAGATTTTCCGCGCATCCCGCCCCGTGTTTAGATGTAGTGGAGGTAGCCCGACATTGGCCAGTGGCGGGGTCTTCCGCTCCTGTCATTGTCAAAGGGGTTTCCCGTTGAATGCACCCCTCGTCAACGGGAAACCGCAGCAGGGATGCAACATTGGCAGGAGCAGAAGATCCACCAGCGTAAACAGGCAGAAAACTCTGGCAAATGAAGAACACATCAAAACAGGAAAAGAGTTAATAAAGTAAACTTTAAAAATAAGTGAAATAAGATACTGTCGAAATATTTTGCACAGATTTTGAAATCCCGCTCGTTCCAATGCAGGCCACATAATAACTTCAGGCTACCTGCTGATTTACAAGCGAGCTGTGAGCAGACCAGTGTGAAACATGGAGTTGTTTGGTTGTACACCTCAGCAGGGGGCCCAAGGCTATTACCACTTAAAGCGAGTCTTCACGATGTGAAGCCAGACTGCACCTCCTCAGGAGGAAGTGCATTGTGGCTGGAGCAAATGCTGGAAGCAGCTGCGGAAGGCATTCAGAGCATGAAAAACAATGACCAATCACACAATAGAGCACAGAGTACACTCTAAAGTTCTTTCGATGCAGCGCTGCATCGATGTGCACTGTAGGGGTTAGCGAGGGGCTGGAGAGGAGCGATGTCCTTCTACAAAAGCAGTCATGATGTGGCCAAGGTCAGTGAAATTCTCTTTAACTACCATGGCATGATTGTCCGTTCTCTCGGCTGAGGAGAATTGCCACCGATTTACATTCCCCCTGGGAACTCGAACAGGGCAGCAATTCCACATCCCTTGCCATGCAAATTTATGCATGGCGAGGAATACGAGGGTCGCTATTTTGAGCAGGTGGCCCGATATCAAAATCCTACAGCCGTGACCCAACCTGGGCGTGACCCAACCCTCTCCACACCCAGGTACTCCCTAACTAGGGAGACCCCACCCCAGGGAACCCCTCGATAAGGAGACCCCCAGGGACCTTATAATAGGGAGAAACTCCCCAGGGACGTCTTGAATGGGGAGACACCCCAGGGACCCCCTAAATAGGGAGCCCTCTCCCCCCCAGTGACCTCCTGAATAGGGAGACCCCCTTACCAGCGACCCATAAATAGGGAAACGCCCAGGAACCCTTTTAAGAGGGAGCCCCCCCCAGGGACCCCCTTAAGAGGGAGACCCTCCTCAGGAACCCCCTTAAGAGGGAGAATCCTCCCCAGCGACCCCATACACAGAGAGACCCCCAGGAACCCCTTTAATAGTGAGCCTCCCCCAGGGACCCCCTGAATAGGGAGATCCCCCGGGATCCCCTTAAGAGGGAGACCCCCCCCCCCGGGACCACATAACTGAAGAGACCCCCCACACACACATAGAGACCACCTAACTAAAGGAACCCCCAACAGGGACCCCCTAACTAAAAGGACCCCCCAGCGGAAGAGAGACCTCTGTTTGGAAGTTAGAAAGCAGTTCAGATGGGCGGTGATAAAGATTACAGCTCTGACACTATATGTCCAATCCTGGAAGGAGAATATCTGTGACCTGTGTTTAAACCCCTCAGATCTATTAGCTGCAAGCCATACATTCATTTCTAATAGTGGTCTTTGAATGACAACTTCCACAAAACAGCTGCAGCCTTGATTCATTCATCTTCCTTCATAGATGAGTGATTCTGAGTGCTGAAATCCCAATGTTTACAAACATCAATCACATCAAAGAGAGGTAAGTGCATTCCAATCACTAAGTGCATTCCAATCACTCAAGCGTCAGGCTCAAGTTTGGTGAGACCTGTAGTAATCCCTGCCCATATGATTTCCGGCCCAGGGGACCGGAGAATCATGGAGGGCCAGAGAATAGAGTGCCGGGCCTGCTAAATGGATGCAAATGTGTCTTCTGGGTTATTAAGACCAACTAATACCCAATTGCATCCTTTCGCTGGCGAGCAGGTGTGAACAGCGAACCCATCGCCAGTGGAGGGTCAGAGAATTGCAATCGGATCGGTTTGATTCTCTGCCGCATTGGGTACACCCCCAACCGGAGCAGTGGAAAATCCAGGCATATCCTTAAAAATGAACCACCAGCTACTTGCACTGCTTAATTTACCATACCCCTTTCACACATTGAGCCAAAACGTCCATTTAATCATAAATCATTGCTCACATTCATGGATTTCAGCTAAACTTCACAAACTCCACACTGCTGCAAATCTCACAGAACATCCAACAACTATTCAAACATGACAGGCGCTTCACCTAATTAGGTCTTACAACACAATTTCCTATCTCTTGCAGGACAAAATGGTGCAGAACCGGAAGAAAGAGCATCTAAATGGCAGGAGACAACAATGATGCATGTCCTTACCTTTATGGTGGAGACAGTACTCACCATCGTTAAAGTGTCCATGTCAGAGGTCAAGTGGTCAGCAGTGAATCCACAAAACCTTATAGTCTTTCTCTCTTGGACAGTCCTTCAGGGTTGAGAATGACTTGTTTCCACTCCAGGGAGGTGGGTTCTGCGATGGCTGAATAGTCCAATCCTGGATCTGCAGACTCTTTGGGACGGCACGGTGGCACAGTGGTTAGCACTGCTGCCTCGCAGCTCCAGCGTCCCAGGTTCAATTCCGGCCTCGGGTGACTGTCTGTGTAGAGTTTGCGCTTTCTCAACTTCGGGTGCTCCGGCTTCCTCCCACAATCCAAAGATGTGCTGCTAGGTGGATTGACCATGCTAAAATTGCCCTTTAGTGTCCAAAGAGGTTAGGTGGGGTTACTGGGATAGGGTGGAGGCATTGGCTAAGTGGGTTGTTCTTTCCAGGGCCCGGTGCAGACTCGATGGGCCGAATGGCTTCCTTCTGCACAGTATATTCTATGATTCTATGACTCCGCCACAGGTTTGGCAAGTGGTGTTTTATGAGATAGGTGGATGGGGCGCTCTGGGTTCTGTGCTCCCTTTCTATTGTTTACACTTGGCCTCCGCGTGCTCCATCCTGTGACGCTCAAGGTGATTGGCAGATGCTTCTTCGCCAGTTTATGTGTTCCAAGGCAAGTGATTCCCATGTGTCAGTGGGGATGTTGCATTTGTTTAGGGAGGTTCTCAGAGTATCCTTGTAGTGTTTCCTCTGCCCTCCTAGTGATCACTTGCCAATGTGGAGCTTGGAGTAGAGCACTTGATTTTGGAGTCTTGTGTTGGGCATGAGGACAATGTGGCCCACCCATTGCAGCAGGTGGAGCGTGACCAGTACCTCAATATTGGAGATATTGGCCTGGGAGAGGACACTCACATTGGTACAGCTCTCCTACCAAGAATTTGGTCACCACATCCGAGCACCAGGAAGAGTTGATGAGGAGGCAAACCCCTTCACCCTTTGCTTTGCCAGATGATGCCCTGCGGCCCACCTGCTGTATTGAGAAGCCGTCAGTTTGTATGGTACAGTCCGGGGAGGCAGGGGTGAGCCATGTCTCGGTGAAACAGAGCACACAGCAGTATCTTACTTTCCTCTGAGAGGTAAGTCTAGTTTTAAGCTTGTCCAGCTTGTTTTTGATTGCTTGGACATTTATCAGCAGTATGCTGGTGATAAGAAACTTTAAACTGCGTTGTTTTAGCCTCACCTGGTGACCGCCGCATTTCCCTTGCTTCCTCGATCGACTGCTGTTTCTGAATGGTCCCAGGGTCTGATGAGAGAAGTCTGACCTTGTGGAAGGTAAGTGGTTGCATCTGATGGGGTCATGATGCTGTTGCAATTTTGGGGTCACCGATGCGGCATGTTCACGATCCAGTCGGGCCTCAGAGTTATGCGAGGACAGGTCAAGCTTTCGGCGTGTTCGGGTCCTCGCATGAGGTCTCTGCCATTTTGGGGGTTTTTAGTCAGGGTTTAGGTTTCAGGCAGGGTTGTCCTGGGTCAGATTGGGCCGGATCAGGTGTTCGGATCCAGCGCTAGTGGGCTGGATAGGCGCACCTGGAGTCGGGCCTTGGAGTAGGCCAGGTCGGACCCCATGTGCATTCCCCTCCTTTTCTCCATCTGCCAGTAAGTCGGGGTGGGCCTCTCCAGGTCGGGGTAGGCTGGGTCTTGTGGTCGCGCCAGGTCAGGCATTCCAGCAGTGGAATGGACCCTCCAGGGGTTGGCATCGTCTCCCAGGCCGGGTCAGTCTCTCCAAGGGCCGGGTCCTATGTGAGGTCGGGGTCAGACCTCCGGGCTTCACCCACTTCCAGGTCGAGGCTAGGTGTCATGTTCTATAGACTGGCCGATGTGAATGATGCACTACAGAATATCTAATTTAAATTATTTATGATGAAACAACTAACTGGAATAAATAAATAATAAACTACTAACACTAACTAAATATTATCAAGCTACTGCAAAATACATCAATCCACCAGCATGACTCACTCCCAACTGCCTCGAGGCACAGAGCCTCATGGTGGACTTATACACAACCTCCAACCAGCAGGTGGCAGTGTAATATTATGTACAGAATTGCATTATGCACATCATCACATCCCCTTTCCTTTGGAAAATGTAATAATTTACATTGATTCGTTGATTTTTACAATTCAATATGATATGCAGAACTATTTACATCTTTAAAGTATTTACAGTGTCACAAGTTCAGTTTCTCAGGTTTACGTCTGAGCCTTGTTGATCTTCTGAGTGGCTGCTGAACTTGTGAAGTTACTCCATCTTCCTTTGTCGTTGTGGATGCTGCTTGTTCTTCTTGTATTGTTGTGTCTCTATCCTGTTGTTGTTGCTCCGTATGCTGCACTGTATCTTCTTCAGCTGCATGCTTCTTCTGCTGGTTACATGACAATGGTTGGAGGCTTTTTGTTAATTCATCATCAAACCACTTTGTGAATTTGGCCTGAAATCTCTCCTTGGCCTCCTTTTTTGAAAGAGTGGTTGCCTCTCTACTTCTCGAGTACCGTACTCTTTCGACAATCGGAACTGAAGCATACCACACTGTGTGCAGTTTGTTTGCTTCCTGCACTGGGTGCAGACATTCACTCTGCACCCTGTGCCGTTTCGTGACATTGCCTCAATATCTCGTACCCAACCAATAGACTGTCTTCGGCTCTTCTCTTACAGTTTTTTCTTCCAGTATGTCCTTCATGGATTTTGCTCAGAACCATCAACCTCAAAGATTTCAGAATTACTATTCTCTTTTATCACAACAAGAATCCACCTTCATCACTTAACTCTGCTCTTATGTTGTAAAGACTTGAGCAGGATCCTCTGGGCTACCCTTCATGGAGATATTGTCTCACCATCTGCAAGACTGCGTCCTTGGTGGTTTCTTCTTTTATTCTGACACAACCAATACAGGTTATCCAGTGTGTTGGTTCTTCTATGCGCTTAACCACGCCCAAAGCTGTCATCCTTTCCAGCTCAGCCTTCAACTTGTCTCTCAATGAGTAAGTCATGTTGAAAATTTCAATTGCTTGAGGACCTGCTACAGTGAGCAGCAACCCTCGTCAGGCTGTGCCTGCAGACCAAGAGCTGCAACATAGAGTTTGAACTGCTGCTTAAGCAACGGCCAATTCTCGTCTACATCACCGGTAATCCAAAGCTGTTGAGGTGCCTTGATACCTTCCATCCTGTGCTTCAAAGGTTTTACTGCACGTTGAGCACCAGTTGCCAGTAGTTTGCAAGGTTAGTGAAAAAATTGTGGGTTTTTTCTTCTTCTTCGGTGTTATCTTTAATTGTTCGGATCATTGCAAAATCTTCTTGTTCTTAGACAATCAGCAATCCTGGTACCATGTCATGTTCTCTAGACTGGCCGATATGAACGATGCACGACAGAACATCTAGTTTAAATAATTTATTCTGAAACAACTGCGTGGTAAAGATAATTGAAATAAATAAATAACTACTAACACGAACTACTATAGAGCTACTGCAAAATACGTCTATCCACCAGCACAACTTACTCCTAACTGTCTCGAGGCACATAGCCACATGGTGGACTTACACTGCCGCGCTGCCACCTGCTGGTCAGAGGTCATGCATAATATTTTTACAGAATTGCTTTATGCATATCATCACAGCCAGTTCGTTGGATGAGTCCTAACGGGTCGGCTCATGGGCTAGTAATCCAGAGACCCAGAGTCATGATCTGGGGACCCGGGTTCAAATCCCGCCATGGCAGGCGGTGAAATTTGAATTCGGTGAAAATCTGGAATTAGAAATCTAACGGTAAGCATGAAGCCATTGTTGATTGTCGTAAAAACCCATCTGGTTCGCTAATGCCCTTTGGGAAAGGAAATCTGTCAACCTTACCTGTTCTGGCCTACGTGTGACTCCAGATCCACATGTAGCCATCTGGGATGGCCACGTCCCGATTACAAAATGGACACTTGCAAAGAATGCAGGGAAAATTGGACAATACTAAGAAACAAGCAGGTGCAAGCTCTGTCTGTTGGTTAGAACCATAAAACTTTCAGACAGGACAGAAACTGCCAAGCAATCTACATACTAATGAGCCATCTCCGGGGACAAAAGGGAAACGTTTAGATACACAATGTTAAGGCAGACACCCCAGCTCCAGAAGAGACTCAAACAAAGCTGACCAACGGTCACCAGGACACGCTCAGCGATCAGGGAATCACCCCTCTATTGGAGGAAGACCGATACGGATGATTGGGAAAGACCCAATTAGTTGAGGCCAAGTTCAAGGCCCGCCCAAAAGCGCGCGAAGCCCTTTTTAGTATAAAAGGTATCCCCCAAGGGAGAACCTCCCTCCTTTGGCTCTCAGCGAAGAGAGAGACCTGCCTAGCAGCTGCACCAGACCAAGTAAGTTCCAAGTCAACGCACGCTACGAGATAGACGCTCCGAGTTGCTACCCTGTAAACAGCTCAACCCAGCAGCCTCAGAACCGAGCAACGGCCATTGTTCCTCAGACTGAGTGGGCACCCGAAGCTAAGTATAGGCTTTAGTAATAGTGGTAGTTTAGTTTGTAGAGTTTATGCATGAGTAGATTTGACTGTGTGTAAATAAATGAGCATTGCTTTTGAACTTACTAACTGGTGTATCGAGTCATTGATCAGTATTCGGTTCTGAACCTTGTGGCAGTGTCTAAAGATACCTGCCGACTCTTGAGCAAACGTAATTAAACAGAGCCAAATTAAGAAAAACAGCCAAAGAGAGCAACACACAGCAATGTGGTTGACTCCTAAATGCTCTAAGGGATGGACAATAAATGCTGGCCCAGCCAGTGACCCCCACATCCCATGGACAAATAAAACAAAAATGTGGGCCAGCCCACGGACGTTGGAGGATCATCAGACTCCCTCCTTCTCCACACCACAACCCTACACCTGTATCTTTCTCTTTTCAGATACCCCAAAACTACAACTCTGGCCACTGATCAAACAGCGATTGGAGAGAAAGAGATGGAAAAGCAGAAAGCCAATGATGAAAAACAGACACCGTCACTCAACCTCACACTCGAGAGTCACAAACTCTGACCTCAACACCGCGTGTAGAGACTGGATGTGAATTTACAGCTGCTGGTGTTCCCATGCATCTGTTGCTCTTGTCAATCTAGGTGGTGGATTTTGTAGGTTTGGAAGGTGCTGTTGAACAAGCCTTGCTGAGTTTCTGCAGTGCATCTTGTAGATGGTATGCATGGCTGCCAATGTGTGTCAGTGATGGAGGGAGTGAATGTTGCAGATGGTGGATGGGGTGCCAATCAAATGGACTGCTTTGTCCTGGATGGTGCCGGGCTTCTTGAGTGTTGCTGGAGTTGCACTCATCCAGGCAAGTGGAGAGTATTTCATCACATCCTGACTTGTGCCTTGTAGATGATGGACAGACTTTGGGGTGTCAGAAGGTGAGTTACTCTCAATGGACTTAACCTTTAACCTGCTCTTGTAGCTACAGTATTGGTATGGATGATCCAGTTCAGTTTCTGGTCAGGATGTTGATCGCAGGGGAGTCTCTGATGGTCATGCCATTAAATGTCAAGGAGTGATGGTTGAATATTCTCGTTGGAGATGGTCATTTCCTGGCACTTGTGTGACGTGGACAGCACGGTAGTACAAGTGGATAGCACTGTGGCTTCACAGCGCCGGGGTCCCAGGTTCGATTCCCCACTGGGTCACTGTCTGTGTGGAGTCTGCACGTTCTCCCTGTGTCTGCGTGGGTTTCATCCGGGTGCTCCAGTTTCCTCCCACAGTCCAAAGACATGCAGGTTAGGTGGATTAGCTATGATAAATTGCCCTTAGTGACCAAAACGTTTAGGAGGGGTTATTGGGTTACGGGGATAGGGTGGAAGTGAGGGCTTAAATGGGTCGGTGCAGACTCGATGGGCCGAATGGCCTCCTTCTGCACTGTATGTTCTTTGTTCTATGTGAATGTTACTTGCCGCTTATCAGCCAAGCCTGGATATTCCCAGGTCTTGTTGAATTTGGGCACAGACTGCTTCAGTTTCTGAGGAGTAATGAATGGTGCTGAAAATTGTGCAATCACCAGCAAACATCTCAATTCCTCACCTTATGATGGAGGGAAGGTCATTTATGAAGCAGCGGAAGATGGTTGGGCCTTGGACGTTATCCTCAGAATCCCTTTCATTTCCAGTGCATCTTTTGGTCTTTCCTGCTGCTGAACCCATGTTCAGGTGAGTGAGGTTAACAGAGGGCATTTGCTGGAACGCTCAGGTCAAAACAGGCAGCAGTGATATCTAATCAGCTTTACTAAAATGGCATCCACCATCACCAGGACAAGAATTGTGCACAGACATTATAGATGGCATTTTGGACTGAAACAACATCCACAGGGTATATGTTTGACATGAAACGTATATTGTAAATATAATCTGCAATTGTCAGTATAGTGAGACACCTTAGAGTTAAATGTAGTGCGTTAAAATATATTGAACTGTATTGCCCTCCTTGTAATGTCAAACATGAACTGTCTATGAATAAAGCATATTTTTTGGAAAAATGTATGAGTTTTCCACGACTTAATTTTACAACCGTCTTGCAAATGTTCAGATTTTGATGATAATGATAACCTTTCACCTGACTGAAAGTAGTCCAGAATAAAAGTATGCAAATTCAAGCACAAAATCTCTGAAGGCAGAGCATTCTTCTCAAAGGTCTCAAGTATGATCTACCTCCCTGGATTTTTGCAGAGGGCATTAGTTTTCCCGCAGTAATTATTGAAGCACATTAACACAAGTGCTGAGGAGAGGTTTCAGCCAAAGAAATTTATTGATATAATTATGTATCTACTTAATTGAATTTTTAATTTGTAGTGGTAAGGTACTGTTAATGCTGTTTGAAAAATTGACCAATATTACAACAGGAACTACTATATTACATTTTATTATTGCCTGTTTGATAACTGATGTGTCATTAGAAGGTGAGCTCTGAAAATAGACAGATCCACTTTACAAGGAGGGTATTATCATTTGTTTGATTAAATGCGGACCAAAACCCCATGAGACCATTGTATTGTGGGCTGCCTATGATTATCTCATCATTCTGTGTGGCGCAGGTAATAAACTCCACAGTGATATTATGAAACATCTTTGACATATTTAGTGAGGTAGTTATGGTTTATTGTCCTGAACTTGTCCTAGTCATGCTTTTTAAGGAAATTAAAAAAAAAAAATTGGAATTTATTTTGATGCACAACTCTTTCAATGATGTAAATTATAATATGTACATTTTAATTACTTTCATTATTTCATAATGTAATGTCCGTTAACTCTTTTTAATAGAAATAATTTAGTATGTTAGATAACTGATCAATATTAATCATAGAAAAAAACCAATAATCACATAAATTCCTTCTCATTTGTAATACAGAAAGTCTAACGGTGAACTTTGTGCCATTTTACTTTAAATGAAAATGATCATCAGTTCCCAAACAAGGATTGAAAAGGTGATTTTTCCCCAGTTCAGACAAGATTGATTGCCTTTGTGTTTGTGAATTAGGTTATTTCATTAAGTTAATTGCAAATACGAGGTCGGAGAGAATTATAGGTCATGGAGGGGAATTGCCATGTGATACAGTGAGGTGGATCTGCAATTTAAGGAGGTATCTGAATCTTCCCCCATCCATCTTCTCAATAGTCACGAGAGTGGACAATATGTTCCAGCCTTGGCAGCAATGCCCACATATCGAGGAATGATTAAAACAATATTGCGCAATGGGGAAATCGACACTTCTTATTCCTACCCCATATACAATCAAAGGCAACTTTGAGGACAGGTCCTGGTGCATTCCTGGGAATTCCACTCAATTCATCACTGAAGGGTTGAGTTCCCCTGTGGTTCCAATGACTCATTCATTACTCTCAACCAACATTACAGCATTTAGATTATCTGCTCATTTACCTCATTGCTGTTACTGTGTTCTTCCTGCAAAAATCATGATGGTTGAGCTTTCCTACTGTAGAATCTGCGAAGGCAGCAGGCATTGAACAGGCAGGTAGAAAACAAAGATTATTTTTATACACGCTATTACACTCTCCACACCCCCCAAAGGGTTTCCCTCCCACATTTGCTCCCAGGTTGAGGTTTATATGCTGGAGGGCTGATTCTCCCAGTGTCATGTGAGAGTACCTTTAAGAAATGGGTGTTTATAAATGGGTGTTTACGAATTTTTTTTGGAGCGGGAGAGAGAGAGGGAGCCGGAGAGCAGCGAGTGCAGCTTGGGATTCAGGTGGGTGTTTAAACTTAACCCCAGGTTCCAGCGGCCTTCATTTTTCAGAGCGGGAGAGAGAGAGGGAGCTGGAGCGCAGCGAGTGCAGCTTGGGATTCAGGTACATATTTAAACTTGCCCCCAGGTTCCAGCGGCCTTCATTTCCGGGAGCGTGAGAGAGAGAGGGAGCCGGAGCGCAGCGAGTGCATATTGGGTTTCAGGTGGGTGTTTAAACTTGCCCCCAGGTTCCAGCGGCCTTCATTTCCGGGAGGGAGAGAGAGAGAGGGAGTGCAGCTTGGGAATCAGGTAGGTGCTTAAGTGTTTGATTTTTACCTCGATTTAAGTTGGGCGGTTGCTAAACCCGAGACACTACACTTGTAGTGTCTACCACCCTTCCACCTCCTCTAACCTAAGGGGATGAGTGAATATCAGGTAAGCTCTCTCTTTTCTTTTTCTGTTATCCGCAAGTTATAGCTTCAGATTTTCAGTGGGAACAGTGGCCAGGGGACTGTCGGGAGGGTAAGTTTACCCTTTAAAAACTTACCTTGCAGGAGAAGCGGCCTTCAGATCTTCGGCGGGAGCAGTGGCCAGTGGTCTGTCGGGAAGGTAAGTAGCTGGGAGAAATTTAACTCTTCCTGGGTTGGTAAGTATTGTGATTGGGAAGTAAAATCCTTATTCCTTTCACTTATTCATTATTTGATATTATATTTGTAATCAGTTAAGGTAAAGTGTAAAAATGGCAGGAGATCCCAAACCCATGTTATGCTCCTCGTGCTCAATGTGGGAGTTCAGGGACGCGGCCGATGCCCCTGACTCCTTCATGTGCGGGAAGTGTGTCCAGCTGCAGCTCCTGTTAGACCGCATGACGGCTCTGGGGCTGCAGATGGACTCACTGTGGAGCATCCGTGATCGTGAGGAGGTTGTGGATTGCAGTGTTGTTCAGTGAGTTGGTGACACCGCAGATTAGGGTTGGTGAGGGAGACAGGGAATGGGTGACCAAAAGGAAGAGAAAGAGCAGGAAGGCAGTGCAGGTGACCCCTGCGGTCATCTCCCTCCAAAACAGGTATACCGTTTTGGATACTGTTGGGGGAGATGACTCACCAGGGAAGGCAGTAGTAGCCAGGCTCATGGCACCGTGGCTGGCTCTGCTGCACAGAAGGGTGGGAAAAAGACTGGCAGGGCTATAGTCATAGGGGATTCAATCGTAAGGGGAGTAGACAGGGCTTTCTGTTGTCAAAAACGAGACTCCCAAATGGTATGTTGCCTCTCGGGTGCACGGGTCAGGGATGTCTTAGATCGGCTGCAGGACATACTGAAGGGGGAGAGTGAACAGCCAGTTGTCGTGGTGCATATAGGCACCAACGATATAGGTAAAAAAACGGGATGAGGTCCTACAATCAGAATTTAGGGAATTAGGAGATAAGTTAAAAAGTAGGACCTCAAAGGTAGTAATCTCAGGATTGCTACCAGTGCCACGAGACAGTCAGAGTAGAAATTCAAGAATAGTCAAAATGAATACGTGGCTTGAGAGATGGTGCAGGAGGGAGGGATTCAGATTTTTGGGACATTGGAACCGGTTCTGGGGGCGGTGGGACCATTACAAATCAGATGGTCTACACCTGGGCAGGACTGGAACCAATGTCCTAGGGGGTGCTTTTGCTAACACTGTTGGGGAGGTTTTAAACTAATGTGGCAGGGGGATGGGAACCAGATTAGGAAGTTAGAGGTCAGTAAAGAGGCAGCAACTAAAGCCAGTAAGGTACTAGATAATAAACTCAATGTGATTAAGGGGAAGAGTAGACAGGGAAGAGATGATGAACGCAAAGGGACAGGTGGTCTGAGGTGCATTTGTTTCAATGCGAGAAGTGTAGCAGGTTAGGCAGATGAACTTAGGGCTTGGATTAGTACCTGGGAATATGATGTTATTGGTATTACGGAGACTTGGTTGAGGGAAGGGCAAGACTGGCAACTAAATATCCCAGGGTATAGATGCTTCAGGAGGGATAGAGAGGGATGTAAAAGGGGTGGAGGAATTGCATTACTGGTTAGTGATGATATCACAGCTATAATTAAGGAGGGCACGATGGAGGATTCGAGCACTGAGGCAATATGGGTAGAGCTAAGAAATAGGAAGGGTGCAGTAAAATTGTTGGGACTTTACTACAGGCCTCCCAAAAGCGAGCGTGAAGTAGAGGTACAAATATGTAGACAGGTTATAGAAAAATTTAGGAGCAGTCTCTCATGATGGGAGATTTTAACTTCCCCAGCATTGAATGGGACTCATGTAGTGTTGGAGGCGTAGATGGAGCAGAATTTGTAAGGAGCATCCAGGAGAGTTTTTTAGAGCAGTATGTAAATAGTACAACTCGGGAAGGGACCATACTGGACCTGGTATTGGGGAATGATCCCGGCCAGGTGGTTGAAGTTTCAGTCGGTGATTACTTTGGGAATAGCGATCACAATTCCGTAAGTTTTAGAATACTCATGGACAAAGACGAGAGTGATACTAAAGAAAGAGTGCTAAATTGGGGAAAGGCCAAGTATAACAAAATTCAGCAGGAGCTAGGGAATGTGGATTGGCCTTTTATTCGTATATAAGGAGCAAGAGGGTAACTAGAGAAAGGATTGGCCCACTCAAAGACAAAAGAGGGAATATATGCGTGGAGTCAGAGGAAATGGGTGAGATTCTTTATGAGTACTTTGCATCGGTATTCACCAAGGAGAGGGACATGACGGATGTTGAGGCCAAGGATGGATGTTTAAATACTCTAGGTCAAATCGGCATAAGGAAGAGGGACGTTTTGGGTATTCTAAAAGGCATTAAGGTGGACAAGTCCCCAGGTCCGGATGGGATCTATCCCAGGTTACTGAGGGAAGCGAGGGAAGAAATAGCTGGGGCCTCAACAGATATCTTTGCAGCATCCTTGAGCATGGGTGAGGCCCCGGAGGACTGGAGGATTGCTAATGTTGTCCCTTTGTTTAAGAAGGGTAGCAGGGATAATCCAGGGAATTATAGACCTGTGAGCTTGATGTCAGTGGTAGGCAAACTGTTGGAGAAGATACTGAGGGATAGGATCTATTCACATTTGGAAGAAAATAGACTTATCAGTGATAGGAAGCATGGTTTTGCGCAGAGAAGGTCATGTCTTACAAACCTGATAGAATTCTTTGAGGAAGTGACAACGTTAATTGATGAGGGAAGGGCTGTAGATGTCATATACATGGACTTCAGTAAGGCATTTGATAAAGTTTCCCATGGCAGGTTGATGGAAAAAGTGAAGTCGTATGGGATTCAGGGTGTACTAGCTAGATGGATAAAGAACTGGCTGGGCAACAGGAGACAGAAAGTAGTGGTGGAAGGGAGTGTCTCAAAATGGAGAAAGGTGACCAGTGGTGTTCCACAGGGATCTGTGCTCGGACCACTGTTGTTTGTGGTATACATAAATGATCTGGACAAAGGTATAGGTGGCCTGATTAGCAAGTTTGCAGATGATACTAAGATTGGTGGAGTTGCAGATAGCGAGGAGGACTGTCAGAGAGTACAGCAAAATATAAATAGATTGGAGAGTTGGGCAGAGAAATGGCAGATGGAGTTCAATCCAGGCAAATGCAAGGTGATGCATTTTGGATGATCTAATTCAAAAGCGGACTATACAGTCAATGGAAGAGTCCTGGGGAAAATTGATGTACAGAGAGATCTGGCAGTTCAGGTCCAATGTACCCTGAAGGTGGCAACGCAGGTCGATAGAGTGGTCAAGAAGGCATAAAGCATTCTTGCCTTCATCGAACGGGGTTTTGAGTACAAGAGTTGGCAGGTCATGTTACAGTTGTACAGGACTTTGGTTAGGCCACATTTGGAATACTGCGTGCAGTTCTGGTTGCCACATTACCAGAAGGATATGGATGCTTTAGAGACGGTGCAGAGGAGGTTCACCAGGATGTTGCCTGGTATGGAGGGTGCTAGCTATGAAGAAAGGTTGAGTAGATTAGGATTGTTTTAGTTGGAAAGACGGAGGTTGAGGGGTGACCTGATTGAGGTCTCCAAAATTATGAGAGGTATGGACAGGGTGGATAGCAACAAGCTTTTTCCAAGAGTGGGGGTGTCAATTACAAGGGGTCACGATTTCAAGGTGAGAGGGGGAAAGTTTAAGGGAGATGTGCGTGGAAAGTTTTTTACGCAGAGGGTGGTGGGTGCCTGGAACGCTTTGCCAGCGGAGGTGGTAGAGGTGGGCACAATAGCATCATTCAAGATGCATCTAGACAGATATTTGAACGGGCGGGGAACAGAGAGAAGTAGATCCTTGGAAAATAGGTGACAGGTTTAGATAAAGGATCTGGATCGGCGCAGGCTGGGAGGGCCGAAGTGCCTGTTCCTGTGCTGTAATTTTCTTTGTTCTTTTGTTTGTTCTTTGTTCTTTGTAAATACCTGTATTGAGAGTACCTTTAAGAAACGGGTGTTTATTACTGCAGTGATATCAGAGAGTGGGTGGAGCTGGGCTGTCTGTCAGCTTTTTACTTTCGCATTAGGCTTTTTGCTGCAGGGTCGGTTTGGTTTCATTTTAGTTTCGGAGAAACTGAAATCACAGCAGGTTGTGTATGAATCTCTGCAAGCTTATGAATGTTCATTTGCTGATTTCAACGTGGTAACTGTTCTCAATAGTGAATTTAAGCCTGATCTTTGTGTTAAAAGGGTCTTTTATCTTCTGAATGTTGTTTGGGAAGTTATTAAGGATTATTTAGTGTTGTATTCTTTAGGGGTTGTATTTGAATTGATGGTTGCTAAGATGTTCACTATATGTTTTAAAAAGGTTAACTTGAGTTCATAGAATAAACATTGTTTTGCTTTAAAAAATACTTTTCCATTTCTGCTGTACCACACCTGTAGAGTGGGCCATGTGCTTCCCATTCCACAATCTATTAAACGTTGTGGGTTAGGTGAACTCCATGATACACTTTGGGGTTCTCTACACCCTGGCCCACAACAAATTGGGGGCTCGAGGGGGATAAAAGTCTATCTATTAGATTGGCTTAGTGAACTTAAAGACAGTGAGGGGTGAGCAGATTGTGGTTGCTTTTCAGGTGTGGTATAGTTTAAGTAGGGGGTGTGTTGTGGACAATGGCTCTTTCAGAGGCTCTGAAGTTTTTGGGGGTGTAGACGGTCACACGCAGTACCTTACGGACAGCCTGTTAGATTTGGCAAAAACATTGCAGTTAACATTAGCTGACAAAATGCGAAAAGATAAGGTAATTATGGCAGTGGGTAAGCATTTAAAGTTGCCTGAGATACAGTTTGACACATTGGAAATGGCAAAAATTCAGTTCCAAATTAAACAAATGGAATTTGAGAAAGAATTAAAGCATCTTGAATACGAAAAAGAGGAAAAAGAAAGAGAGAGAGAGGAAAAAGAAAGAGAGAGAGTAAAAAGAAAAGGAAAGAGAAGAAAGGAGAAAAGAAAGAATAGCCCTAGCAGAACAAAAAGAGAAGGGGAGATACAGATCAGGGAACAAGAAAAAGAGAGAGAGTTTGAACTTCAGAAAATGACCATGAAACATGACAGTCAATTAAGATTGGCGGCTGGAAAGAAAAACGTACAGTTGGTGAATAGTGATGAGGATGAAGCAAATGTGCTTCATAGTCGAAGGCTTGGTGGGGATCTATTTAAATATGTCCAAGCATTGCCAACGTTTGACGAGAAGAAGGTAGAAGCCTTTTTCATTTCATTTGAGAAGGTAGCTTAACAAATGAAATGGCCACAGGACATGTGGGTATTACTGATTCAAACAAAGCTGGTGGGCCGGGCTCGTGAAGAGTTTGCATCACTACCGGAGGAGGTATCTGGAACGTATGAGGAGGTGAAAAATCCATCTTAGGTGCATATGAACTAGTGCCTGAAGCTTACAGAAAACGGTTTAGAAATTTAAGGAAAGAATTTGGTCAAATATACATGGAGTTTGAAAGGCTCAAACAGAGTAATTTTGATAGGTGGATAAGGGCTTTGAAAATAGACCAAATGTGTGAAGCTCTCAGAGAAATTATACTTTTGGAGGAGTTTAAAAATTCAATTCCTGATGTAGCAAGAACTCATGTGGAAGAGCAGAGGGTTAAAACTGTGACATTAGCAGCAGAAATGGCAGATGATTATCAATTAGTTCATAAATCAAATCTTTTTGTCCGACATCAGAATCAGCCTGTGAGGGATAGAAACTGGGGACATGAGAAATACTCAAGTGTAAAGATAAAGGTGATCTGATGGGAGATAATAAGGAGAGTGTACCTCAGATTAAAAAAGAAATCCAGGCGGGTGGAAGAGACATAAAAATATTTAAATGTTTTCACTGTAATAAACTAGGCCATGTAAAGTCACAGTGTTGGTGGTTGAAGAAAAGCACTGGGAAGGCTGATGTGGTAAAACAGGATAAGACAGTGGGGTTTGTTAAAGTGGTGAAGGAAAGCCCAAGTGAAGCAAAGGAAATGCAAAAGATTGTACAGCCTGATCAAGAGGTGATTGATAAGAAGGTGCCAGATCTCTTTAAAGAATTTACTTGTGTGGGTAAGGTTTACTCATGTGTACCGGGAGGAGCAGGTAAAGAAGTCACAATTTTAAGATATACGGGAGCTAGTCAATCTTTAATGGTAAGAGATGAGGAGTTAAGACCATAAGACCTAGGAGCGGCAGTAAGGCCACTCGGCCCATCGAGTCCACTCCACCATTCAATCATTTACCCGCTCTCTCTCCATAGCCCTTAATTCCTCGAGAAATCAAGAATTTATCAACTTCTGTCTTAAAGACACTCAACGTCTTTAAAGTTATGTAGTTTGGGAAGTATGTTGCCAGAAAAGGTGGTAATATGTGGAATTCAGGGTGAGAGGAGTAGTGTTCCATTATATAAGATAAGGTTGGAAAGTCCAGTGAAGAGTGGTGAAGTGGTAGTAGGAGTAATAGAGAAACTATCTTATCCAGGAATACAGTTTATCTTGGGTAACGATATAGCTGGATCGCAGGTGGGAGTGATGCCTACTGTGGTTGATAAGCCAATGGAACATCAGACAACTGAAGTGTTGAAGGACGAATATCCTGGGATTTTTCCAGATTGTGTCGTAACAAGATCGCAAAGTCACAGGTTAAGACAAGAGGAGAAATCAAAGAGTGAAGATGAAGTTGAAGTGCAATTATCAGAAACGATTTTTGATCAGATGGTTGAAAAAGAACAAGAACAGGTGGAGGATGAGGCGGATACTTTTAGTTGAGGAAAATTGGCGGAGTTACAACAGAAAGATGTAGAAATAAAATGTATGTATCAGAAAGCATACACGGAAGAGGAATCTGAGTGTATACCAGAGTGTTTTTACCGTAAAAGTGATGTCTTGATGAGAAAATGCAGACCTTTACATATGCAGGCGGATGAAAAGTGGGCAGAAGTTCATCAAGTAGTATTGCCGGTAGGGTATAGAAAGGAGGTGTTGCAAATTCACATGAGGTACCAGTGGGAGGTCATTTGGGTATAAGGAAAACTCAAGCTAATATACAAAAACATTTTTATTGGCCTGGACTACATAAAGATGTAGTTAAATTTTGTCAATCATGTCACACATGTCAAGTGATAGGGAAACCTCAAACAGTGATAAAACCAGCGCCCTTAATACCCATTCCAGCATTTGAGGAACCTTTTACAAGGGTCCTAATTGATAGCATAGGACCGCTTCCTAAAACAAAAAGTGGGAATCAATATCTTTTGAGTATAATGGATGTGGTTCCTAGGTTTCCAGAGGCCATTCCAGTATGTAATATTACAGCTAAAAAGATTGTGGAGGAGTTACTTAAATTCTTTACTAAATATGGACTACTCACAAAAATACAATCGGATCAAGGATCAAATTTTATCTCAAGGTTATTCAAAGAAGTTATGGATAGATTAGGAATAAAACAATTTAAATCAACTGCGTACCATCCAGAATCGCAGGAGCGTTAGAAAGATGGCATCAGGCATTAAAGACAATGTTGAGGGCTTATTGTCACGATTATCCAGAGGATTGGGATAAAGGAATTCCATTCGTACTCTTTGCAATTAGGGATGCACCTCATGAGTCAAGCAAATTTAGTCCTTTTGAACTAATTTTTGGTCATGAGGTAAGAGGACCACTTAAATTGATAAAGGAAAAATTGGTGAGTGAGAAATCGGATAATACATTATTGGACTACGTGTCAAATTTTAGGGAACGATTAAATAGAGCAGGTGAATTGGCTAGACAACTTTTAAAAGTTGCACAAAATGTGATGAAACGGGTAGCGGAGAAGAAATCAAAAGTTTGTCGTTTTGCCAGTGGAGATAGAGTTTTAGTTTTGTTGCCAGTGAACCCTTAAAAGCTAGGTTTTGTGGACCTTATCAGATTGAAAGGAAATTAAGTGAGGGGAATTATGTGGTAAAAGCACCACATAGAAGGAAGACTCAGCGAGTGTGTCATGTGAATATGCTTTGACAGGGAAGGAGAGAAAAAGGAGGTTTTAATGATTCTAACTCAAAGTGACGAACCAAATCCACATGACTGTGAATTTGACATACCTCAAATTAAATTGGAAAATGAGAATCTTCTTAAAAATTGGGATAAATTGTTGAGTTACCTTCCAGAGGAAAAACGAACTGACCTGAAAGAGTTATTGATATCACGTGGGCAAGTTTGTAGAGATAAATTGGGAACTACTAAAATGGCTATACAGGATGTAGATGTGGGAAATGCTGTTCCAATCAAACAACATCCATATAGGCTTAACCCTTTAAAATTGGCACAGGTTAACAAAGAGATTGAGGGTATGCTTCAAAATGGCATAATTGAGGTGGGTTGCAGCCAATGGAACTCACCCATAGTGATGGTACCTAAACCGGACGGTACCCAACGGTTGTGTGTGGACTATAGAAAGGTTAATGCAGTTACAAGAATGGACTCTTATCCTATCCCACATTTGGAGGATTGCATTGAGAAAGTGGGACAATCAACTTTTATTTCCAAGCTAGATTTACTTAAAGGTTACTGGTAGGTACCTTTATCCAAAAGGGCGAAGGAGATTTCAGCTTTTGTAACTCCAGATGGTATATACCAATTCAAATTTATGCCATTTGGCATGAAAAACGCCCCAGCCACATTTCAACGGTTAACTAACAAAGTCGTTTCAGGATTACCCAATTGTGCCGTATACATCGACGATCTGGTAATTTTCAGCCAGCCATGGAAAGAACATTTAAAACATCTGATGGAGTTATTCGATCGACTTCAGGAGGCGGGTTTGGTGATAAACCAAGCCAAAAGTGAATTTGGAATAGCCCAAGTCACTTTCCTTAGCCATACAATCGGACAGGGTCGAATGGTCACACGGGATGTGAAACCAACAGTTATTGAGGAGTTTCCGCTACCCTCGAGACAAAGGAAAATAATGCGATTTCTTGACATGAGTAGATTTGATCGAAAATTTGTTCAAAAGGTTTGTAGCGTGATTGCTCCACTGATGGACTGGCTGAAGAAGCGTTAAAAAATTCAGTGGACAGCAGAGTTTCAACAGTCATTTGACTGCCTGAAAGCTTTGGTAACCAATGCTCCTGTGTTGGAAAATTACAAGGGACTCTGTGATCAGATTGAACTAAAGTGCCTGACTTTAAAGAGAAATGCCGAGGCGTAGAGAAATGGATGGATCGTGCAGAGACCTTCTTGTTCAAAGAGACTGTCAATCGAGAAGGATTCCAGTTGGAGGAAGAAGAAAAAAATGGACTATATTATTTTACTTGTTTGCGTGTGGTGTTTTTTGAAACGAGAAAGTATATTTACTGTGTGCATTTCTTAAAGGATAGTGAAAAGGTGAAAAATGAAACCATTTTGAAGTTGATGGGTTTTTTTCTTGTGGGGAGGTGTCATGTGAAAGTACCTTTAAGAAATGGGTGTTTATAAATGGGTGTGTATATAAATCTCTGTATTGAGAGTACCTTTAAGAAAAGGGTGTTTATTACTGCAGTGATATCAGAGAGTGGGTGGAGCTGGGCTGTCTGTCAGCTAGCTTTTTACTTTTGTTTAGGCTTTTTGCTGCAGGGTGGGTTTGGTTTCATTTTAGTTTCGGAGAAGCTGAAATCACAGCAGGATGTGTATGAATCTCTGCAAGCTTATGAATGTTCATTTGCTGATTTCAATGTGGTAACTGTTCTCAATTGTGAATTTAAACCTGATCTTTGTGTTAAAAGGGTCTTTTGTCTTCTGAATGTTGTTTGGGAAGTTATTAAGGATTACTTAGTGTTGTATTCTTAGGGGGTTGTATTTGAATTTATGGTTGCTAAGATGTTCACTGTATGTTTTAAAAAGGTTAACTTGAGTTCATAGAATAAACATTGTTTTGCTTTAAAAAATACTTTTCCATTTCTGCTGTACCACACCTGTAGAGTGGGCCGGGTGCTCCCCATACCACAATCTGGAAAGGTTACGGGTCAAGTGAACTCCATGATACACTTTGGGGTTCTCTACACCCTGGCCCATAACACCAGTTAATGGGGAAATCTGGCTCCCTCATTACCGGGGGTGATCATATCCAGAGGTGGTCATCTGGAATCTAATTGCCCTGATACCGTGACCTCCTTGAGGGTTATAACACAAACATTACAGGAGTCACTTCATTTCAAAAGTAATTAATTTCTGTAATGTGTTTTGGACTATCCTTAGGCTATGTGAGCAGCTACTAATATTAGACAGAAATGTGCTCTTTTGTTTGGCTGGGTGGCATGTGAAAAGTAATCAAATGAGATGTTCCAACACTTTCCTTCTGCTTGTCTGATAAAAAGGTTCAAAATATACAGAGTTTATGTTTTCAGTCATGTGTGACCATTATCTGATTTAAAAATTTACTCAATTGGTGCAAACTTTATTCATTTGAGTTCTTGCTTCAAAATGCTTTCAGATAAATCCGACCTTTTTTCTTCAGGTTCTTTAGTTCTTAGGAGATTAAGCATGGGCATTCTACATGAACACTCCATTGATGAGGAACAATGCTTCATTCCGACACTAAGGGCTACTGCTATGATTAATGTTTGTGTTCGCAATCACAGTGGGCCCGATTCTCCGCCCTGCGACACTGGAAACGCGGATCGCGATCGGATGGAGAATCGGGCGTGGCTAAAATTGAGATTCATGCCAGGCGCCGAACTGACCGTTATGCTCCGGCATCCCACTCTGGTGGCGGGATTGGGGTTTGCGCCTGCATGCCAGCGGGAGAAAGCTAATGCATAGCATGCCCGGCACGAGATCCTCTGGTTCCTCGTGATTCTCCGGTCCTCCGGGCCGGAAATCACATGGGTACGGATCACTAGAGTTATCACCAAAATTCTACCTGATGTGGTCATCCATCCAATGGGCCAAGACGGTAACTCCTTAAGCGAGTTGCCTCCAAAGTCCACCCAAGGGTCAACCCCCATCAATGCACTACCTATCCACCCCACCCTACCAGAACCCTCACTCCCCCCCCAAAGACCCCCCTAACGAAAGAAATCCCCCACAAGACTCATTAAATAGAGTGTCCCGCCCCCCAGGGACACCCCCTCAGGAACTCTCTTTATAGGGACAACCCCCAGGGATTCCCTTAATAGGGAGACCCCCTGCAGGGCCCCCCTTTATTGGGAAACCTGCCAGGGATTCCCTAACTGTAGGAACCCTGACAGAGCCCATTAACTAGAGGGATTCCACACAGGGATCCCCTAACTGAAGGACCCCCCCACAGAGAGGCCTTAACTAAAGGGAGCCCCCACAGAGAACCCCTAACAAAAGGGATCCCCACAGGGACCCCCTAACTAAAGGCCACCCCCCCCCCCCCCACAGGGACCCCCTAGCTCGAGGAATCCCCCACAGATCTCCTTCCCAGAAAAAAGACCCCTGTCTGGAATCTAGAGAGGAGTCCAGGCAGGGGGAGTGACAGACATTACAGTTGTAACTCTTACCTGGAAGCACCACATGTCCATCCCTGGAAAGCGAACAGCTGGGAAATGTATTTAAACCCCGCAGATCCATTTTTTGCAAGCCATTTACTCATTCCTAGTTGTGGGCTGTGATTGACAACTTCCACAAAACAGCTTCAGCCGTGATTCATTCATTGCGCGCCATGGGTGATTGACTCTATGAGTGCTGAAAACCAAGGTTTACAGTCATCAACCATAGCAAAGAGAGGTAAGCGCATTGCAATCACATGCTTGAGTGATTGGCATGCACTTAGTGAGTGGAATGTTCTTACCTCTCTTTGATTTGGTTGATGTTTGTAACCATTAGGATTTCAGCGCTTAGAGACACTCACCCATGAAGGGAGATGAATAAATCAAGGCTGCACTGTTTTGTGAACGCTGTCAATCACAGCCCACTACTGGTAATGATTGAATGACTTGTAGCTACAGGACCTGAGGGGTTTAAACACAGGTCACAGATGTTCTATTTCTAGGAATGGATATGTGGTGCTTCCAAGTAAGTTTACAACTGTCATTTATGTCACTGCCCATATCTGGACTGCTCTCTAGAAGCCAGACAGGGGTCTCTTTTCTGAGGGGGTGGAACAGTTTTTGGGGGGGGGGGGTCAGTTTAGTTAGAGGATCCTGTGGGGGGGGTCCTTTTAGTTAGGGGGGTCCTGTAGGGGAGCCCATTAGTTCGGAGGTCTCTGCGAGGTATTCCCTATTAAGGGATTCCGTGTGTGTCCCTGTCTTTTGATAGTCCCTGGGGGGGATCCATCTACTTTGGGGGTCCCAGTGGAGTGTCTCCCTATTTAGGGAACACCGGGGAGGCGGGGCAGGTCTTCCCTGTATTTGGGGGAATGAGGGACACCCAGCAAATCTGGGGGTGGGGACTGCTTTGCAATGCCTGAAGGGTGGGGTGGCTGCTTTGCATTGTGGGGAGGGATCGGTGCTGCTTTGCAATGCCGGGTAAGATGGGGGCTGACTTGCGTTGCGGTTTGGCGGAGCGCTGATTTGCGATACGCCGGGGGAGGGGGGGGGGGTCGGACGTGGAACTTCGTTATTGACCACCCACTGACACTGGCGGCCCAATTGTGGGATTCCAACATTAATTGAACAATAATAATTAAAAGGCAATTCTCCGGGGGGAGAACAAGGGGCGGGATTCTCCCCTACCCGGCGGGGCGGGGGGTACCGGCATAATGGAGTGGCGGGAACCACTCCGGCGTCGGGCCGCCCCAAAGGTGTGGAAGTCTCCGCACCTTTAGGGGCCAAGCCCTCACCTTGAGGGGCTAGGCCCGCGCCGGAGTGGTTTCCGCTCCGCCGGCTGGCGGGAAAGACCTTTGGCGCCACGCCAGCCAGCGCTGAAAGGTCTTCGCCGAGCGACGCATGCGCAGGAGCGTCAGCGGCTGCTGATGTCACCCCCGCGCATGCGCAGGGGAGGGGGTCTCTTCCGCCGTAGTGAAGACCATGGCGAAGGTGGAAGTAACAGAGTGCCATCACGGCACAGGCCCGCTCGCAGATCGGTGGGTCCCGATCGCAGGCCATGCCACGTGGGGCCCGCCGTTCAAAAGGTGGTTTAATCCACGCTGGCGGGAGAGGGTTGACAGCGGCGGGACTTCGGCCCTTCGCGGGCCGGAGAATCGCCGGGGGTGGGCCTGCCGACCGGTGCAGCACGATTCCCGCCCCCGCCGAATCTCTGGTGGCCGAGAATTCGGGACACGGCGGGGGCGGGATTCACAGCAGCCCCCAGCGATTCTCCGACCTGGTGGGGTGTCGGAGAATCGCGCCCAAGATGTGCGATTCTCCGTCGGCCAACACCGAAAACGGGAAACGCGATTGGGCGGAGAAATGGTTCCGACACCATAATCGCGGCGGTCCCCGATTTGACACCAAATCGCAATTCTCCGTCGCCTCCTAAGCGATGCCAAAGCATTCCAGAACGCATATACAGAAAATACTATTTGCATATCGTTACTGGGCCTTACCTGGTATTCTCCGGGTCATGCGCGATTCTCTGCCTCCGATGGCCCGAATTCCCGACAGTGCAGTTCCATTGTGCTTTTAAAAATCGTGAAACCAGCATCATGGCTGATGAGGGAGAGAGAGAGGAGGTAGGACACAGAGATGCGCGACTGTCAGCTGCCGGGCCGGGCTGGCTGGGGTGGGGGGGCCCTGCCAGGGCTGGAGGGGTGATGGGGGAACAGGCCGAGTGGCTGCGGTGATCCCCCACAGGACTGGGGCAGTGTACAGGCATGGAACTCTACTATACTGCGGCCTGCAAGGCAGCCATCTTGCTGTGCACCACACTGATCACTCGTCTTCGCCCCTGGTTCTGCAGAGTGACACCAGCCGTATGCACCATGCTAACGTGTCGGCCTTTCACCCCCTGCAGACAATGGACATTGGAATTCAACCAGCAATGGTGGCCTTCCTGCTGGTTCCCGCAGCCCTGGGGGACGCACTGCGGATGTACAAACTGGCGATGCTCCAGGAGGAGGAATCTACAGCAGCGGAGTGTGCAGCAGCGGAGCGTGCAGCAGTGGCGTGTGCAGCAGCAGAGCGTGCAGCAGCGGAGCGTGCAGCAGCGGAGCGTGCAGCAGTGGCGTGTGCAGCAGCAGAGCATGCAGCAGCAGAGCGTGCAGCAGTGGCGTGTGCAGCAGCAGAGCGTGCAGCAGCAGAGCGTGCAGCAGCGGAGCGTGCCCCAGAAGAACTTGAGGCAGCCTCCCAGGATGGAAAGCTGGCTGCCCAAAAGGCCGAGGAGGAGGCGGTGCCAGAGAGGCACCGCATGAGGCCTCGTGTGTACCGGCAGTGGCTGCCATTCGAGGATCTGCCAGACCGGACATGCCATCGAAAACTCCTGCTGAGCAGGGGAACAGTGCAACATATCTGCCAGATCATGGCACACCTGGCACCGAGAGGAAATGGGGGAGGACACCCATTCCCGATGGCCATCAAGGTGACGGTTGCCCTGAACGTTTGCGCCATGAGGTCCTTCCAAGCGCAGAGTGGGGACCTGTCCGGGATCTCACAGAACTCGGTGCAGAGGTGCATCCACGCTATCAAGGAGGCCCTATATGCCCAGGTGGCTCAATACTTCAATTTTAATGTGGACTGAGCCCACCATGATGCCCGGGAAGTGGGGTTCGCCGCCATCGCCGACATGCCTCGGGTCCAGGAGTGATCGACGGGATACATGTCCCACTACAAGCACCTTCAGATGACAGGCCACTCTACACAAACCGATGGTTGTGCAGCCTATATGTGACCATCAGATGCACATCATGCACGTCTGTGCCCAATACCCGGGCAGTGTGCACGACAACTTCATCCTGGCGCATGAAGCCTTCATCCTGGCACACTTGTGATTCCTGGCATGTTCAAGATGTCCTTCCGCCTGGGTGACTGGGGCTATATGCTGCGGTCGTGCCTGCTGACACCTATCCGGAGGCCACAGACTGATGAGGAGTCCCCTACAATGACCACTATGCAGCGACCAGGGGTGTGATCGAGCGGTGCTTCGTCCTCCTGAAGATGCGGTTCAGGTGCCTGGACCACTCTGGAGGGGCCCTCCAGTATGATGCTGAGAAGGTCGCCGCCATCATGGCAGCCTGCTAAGTTTTCTGCAACATCGCGCAGCAGAGGGGCGATGTACTGGAGGAGGAGGATGATCATTAGTCCTCATCAGACGAGGAAGATGCAGGGGAGGGCGTGGATGGGCAGGACACGGGGCCTATGCAGGCACCGGAGGCCGCACAATGTGTGCGCCAGGACACATCAACCAGTGGCTGCTCCATCAAACCATAAATGAACCGCGCCATTGGGAACTCGGCCCATTGGAGGCAGAGAATCGCGGAGGCCGCAGAGAATACAGGGTCAGGACCACTACTGATATGCCCACGGTGTTTAAGCACCGTGCGGCCGGGTCGCATTTACACCATTTTCAGTGTCAAACCAGTGCCGACCGCAATTTTGTTGTCGGAGGCTATTCTCCTACCAATTACTTTTTCCGATTTCAGTATCGGTCGATGGAGAATCCTGCCCTTTGTTATAAATATATTCCCATTTCAATTATAGAAAAAAGTACACAAATCAAACACACACAATGTTACAATATTTCTTACTGGTTCCACTGCATTGCACCATCCAAACATCCAAGTCTTCTCCTTCTCCATTCTCACCGAAAGCACTTACGTCCTGGTTTCCAGAGAGTGGCGACACAAAGTGGTGACTGTAGGTTTCTTCCAGTGTTGACATGCGTCAGCCGTATTGACTGGCCTCGATTGATCTGTATTCCTCGCCGACAAACCAGGGGCGAAATTCTCCCCCAACGGCGCGATGTCCGCCGACTGGCGCCCAAAACGGCGCCAATCAGACGGGCATCGCGCCACCCCAAAATGCGGAATGCTCCGCATCTTTGGGGTCCGAGCCCCGACATTTAGGGGCTAGGCCGGCGGCGGAGGGATTTCCGCCCCGCCAGCTGGCGGAAACGGCATTTGTTGCCCCGCCAGCTGGCGCGGAAATGACATCCCCAGGCGGCGCATGCGCGGGAGTGTCAGCGGCCGCTGACAGTTTCCCACGCATGCGCAGTGGGGAGAGTCTCTTCCGCCTCCGCCATGGTGGAGACCGTTGCGGAGGCGGAAGGGAAAGAGTGCCCCCACGGCACAGGCCCGCCCGCGGATCGGTGGGCCCCGATCGCGGGCCAGGCCACCGTGGGGGTACCCGCCGGGGCGAGATCGCCCCGCGACCCCCCCAGGACCCCGGAGCCCGCCCACACCGCCTTGTCCCGCCGGTAAATACCTACTTTAATTTACGCCGGCGGGACAGGCAATTTCTCGGCGGGACTTCGGCCCATCCGGACCGGAGAATTGAGCGGGGGGGTCCCGCCAACCAGCGCGGCCCGATTCCCGCCCCCACCCAATCTCCGGTACCGGAGACTTCGGCAACCGGCGGGGGCGGGATTCACGGCGGCCAGCGACCATTCTCCGACCCGCTGGGGGGTCGGAGAATGACGCCCCTGGCCTCTTTTCCCTCTTACTGTCCAGAAGCTGCATGCTCCCCAGTCACAGACTGCTGACCACTTCCCGATTAATACTTCACGTTGTGGGAGTGCAAGCGGACGCTGTGCCGGCCGTTGAATAGCTTGACCACGGAGCCACTGGTCGCATACTGCTGATTGGTGGCGAGGAACAAGCCGAGCAGTGCGCGAAGCACAAGCACCAGACCCAAAAAGGAACAGGCTTGGATACCTTATGGTGTTACAGCCTCAGGTTCTTAAGGCATAGATGTGATTGTCCTTTCTGCAGATGCCTCTGTCACCTACTGCAGACAGCACTTAAAGGTTACAAAGGGACAAACGTGGATACCCTACCGTGTGACTCCCCACAATTTGAGTTCCCTTTCCAAACATGGTGGTGGTTTTGGGCTAATTAGCCACATCATAGTTTATTGCTTGACGACACCCATCCTGAGGGGATTAAAATAATCAACTTCTTTGTTGCATTCCGGGAGTGTATTTTGTAATGGTCAAAGTATGTATGCAGTTAACACCTTTTCATCTGGGATGAGCCGTTTTGTCTCTGTTGGACAATGGGACAGTTTTTGAGTCCACAAGCCAGGACATTTGACCTTCGGCAGCCACTTTTGCAGCAGGTTGCCCATTTTGGAAATGAAAAGTCCATTTCAAAGAATCCCCATTGATGAAAATACATACCTTAAAATTTAGGCATGTGATATGCCATTGCTGGACATGACACTAAGGTGTAGATATGAGGAGGTAGAGTGACATAGTTTGGTTACATAGATAGATCTTAAGGAGGCAGTAAAAGATGACAGGAAGATAGAGAGGCAATGGGAATTCCAAAGCTGCGAGCCTTGGTGACAGAAGCATAGCTGCCAATACCATGGAATTCACAAGAGGGTATACATGCTGGAATGGATAGTTCTGGACAGGAGGAGGATACAGACCCAGAGGGGGACAAAGCCATGAGTGATTGAAGCAAAAGGTGAAGCAAAAGGGTGAGATTGTTATATTTTGAGGTGTTGGGTACTCAGTGCTCTATTGGAGAACCATAATCATTTCATGCCCTTGTGTTCTGGAGTGCAACTTGAACACGCAAATATTGGACTCAAGGTTAGAAACTGAGCTAAGACATTTGGGCAGTGGCAGGCTGAGACTGTTTTGACAGCTAAGCAGCACCTATATGAATTCATCACGTTTACATTTGTTCATTTGATTACTCACCATTGTTCATGAGAAACGGTAGCTGCCTAAGAGAAAACCACTTGATTTGATGAGCAAGCATTTGAAGCAGGCATTTGATTAGGAAACACAAAACGTGTCTGATTCTTTAGCTGGGGAACAAATTGCTGCCTTACAGGGCACAACGCACCTGGAACAGGATGTCATCATAAGAATGCAGTAGCGTTTTCCCTGTCAAATACCTGCCCCATAATCTGTGACACATTTGAAACACAGTAAGAAATCTTACAACACCAGGTTAAAGTCCAACAGGTTTGTTTCAAACACAAGCTTTCGGAGCGCTGCTCCTTCCTCAGGTGAATGAAGAGGTATGTTCCAGAAACATATATATAGACAAATTCAAAAATGCCAGACAAGGCTTGGAATGCGAGCATTAGAACATAGAACATAGAACGATACAGCGCAGTACAGGCCCTTCGGCCCACGATGTTGCACCGAAACAAAAGCCATCTAACCTACACTATGCCACTATTAGCAGGTGATTAAATCTTCATAGATCCAGAGATGGGGTAACTCCAGGTTAAAGAGGTGTGAATTGTGTCAAGCCAGGACAGTTGGTAGGATTTCGCAGGCCAGATGGTGGGGGATGAATGTAATGCAACATGAATCCCAGGTCCCGGTTGAGGCCACACATGCGGAACTTGGCTATAAGTTTCTGCTCAGCGATTCTGCGTTGCCGCGCGTCCTGAAGGCCACCTTGGAGAACGCTTACCCGGAGATCAGAGGCTGAATGCCCTTGACTGCTGAAGTGTTCCCCGACTGGAAGGGAACATTCCTGCCTGGTGATTGTCACGCGATGTCCGTTCATTCGTTGTCGCAGCGTCTGCATGGTCTCGCCAATGTACCACGCTTCGGTACATCCTTTCCTGCAGCGTATGAGGTAAACAACATTGGCCGAGTTGCACGAGTATGTACCGCATACCTGGTGGGTGATGTTCTCACGTGTAATGGTGGCATCCATGTCAATGATCTGGCACAACTTGCAGAGATTGCCATGGCAGGGTTGTGTGGTGTCGTGGTCACTGTTCTGAAGACTGGGTAGTTTGCTACAAACAATGGTTTGTTTGAGGTTGCGCAGTTGTTTGAAGGCAAGTAGTGGGGGTGTGGAGATGGCCTTGGCAAGATGTTCATCTTCATCAATGACGTGTTGAAGGCTGTGAAGAAGATGTCGTAATTTCTCCGCTCCAAGAAAGTACTGGACAACGAAGGGTATTCTGTCGGTTGTGTCCCATGTTTGTCTTCTGAGGAGGTCTGTGCGGTTTTTTGCTGTGGCGCGTTGTAACTGTCGATCGATGAGTCGAGCGCCATATCCCGTTCGTATGAGGGCATCTTTCAATGTCTGTAGATGTCTGTTACGCTCCTCCTCATCTGAGCAGTTCCTGTGTATACGGAGAGATTGTCCATAGGGGATGGCTTCTTTAATGTGTTCAGGGTGGAAGCTGGAGAAGTGGAGCATCGTGAGGTTATCCGTGGGCTTGCGGTAAAGCGAAGTGCTGAGGTGACTGTCCTTGATGGAGACGATTGTGTCCAAGAATGCAACTGATTTTGGAAAGTAGTCCATGGTGAGTCTGATGGTTGGATGGAACTTATTAATGTCAGCGTGTAGTCGTTTCAGTGATTCTTCGCTGTGGGTCCAAAGGAAAAAAATGTCAACGATGTATCTGGTGTTTGAAACAGTACAAGAAGCATAACCAATGGAGTTTTGCAAGAAAGAAACAGTCCATATAATGTTAACCATGCATGTTTAATTTGCAGCACTGCATTGATGCAGTTATCAACTTCAAACTATGATAGCAGTGAATAAGAACACTGGGCAATCAATGTCCCAACCAATGGAAATATCTGGGATAGGTTAAAAGGTGGGAGAGACACATAACAAAGATGTAATCGGGGAAAGGGCAAAGGATGTGGTGGTTGTAGTAAAGAAACAAAGCATTAGTCCAGAGAGTTAATGACAGTAATGGGCAGCTCCTTACATTTTGCTCTACAACTCTCTGCACCATTCAACAGTAAAATCCCAGCACATCCCTTCAGCTCTTTCCACTTGAAACCTAACCCCGTTTCTCTTTCCACAAGTGCTGCCACACCTGCTGAGTTTTTCCAGGACACTGTATTTATTATAGTCATGTTGCAGGCTTTATGAATTTATCATTCTAGGTTCTTGGCACAATGTTCTTATTTAAAGGTTCAATGACAATCTTAGGAGGCAAACTGTTTTCCTTCGAATCTAAAACCAAGGTTTCTACTTTCTAATCCTTTAGAGTGCATCTGCCTGGGGATTAGCAATTATCCCACTGTTAATAAATTGTGGATAAGGAATTTGCATATATTAGAGCTTCACATAAGCAGAATTATTAAATGCAGATAGGTTAAAATGAGTCTAATCTATTGATAAAGGTAAGCAAAAAAGAATCAGCTAATTAGGCTCATACAACAGTACAAGATAACTAGGATTTATAACATGTCAACGAGAGGAGCTATCACTTATCCTCTACAGCAGTAAGACCAGCCTCTTGAAATAAATGATACTGGGCTGAATTCTGCATTCCTGAGACTAAGTGTGGACACCAGCGCAGGATTCGTGGAGTTCCACGACAGCAAAATTGACGCCGCACATGGACCGATTCAGCAACATTAAGGGGCTAGCACCGGCACCATGTGGAACACAATTGAATCCAATGAAAAACAGTTTGGGATTCGCCAGATTCGCGATTGAAACTCATGTGGCTGACAAGCTGTAGCGGCACTTACACACTTCACTCCCCACACACACCATCCCAGCCAACAAGATGGCAGCAAGACGCACGGTCCCATGATTTATGGACGTCAAGTTAGAGACCCTGCTCTACGCAGCAGAGGAGAGGCAATCCTGTACCTCGGCCCGGGAAGGAGGCTGCCACCCACTGCCATTCGCCACCAGCAGGTGGCAGAGGCGGTGAGCACTACCAGCAACACAATCTGGACCGGCCAGCAGTGCCGTAAAAAACTGCATGCATGACCTCCTCAGGGCGGCCAGGGTGTGTTGGCAACAGTATTCTCCGGCACTAAACCCGTCCTACATACCCGTCACCCTACCCCCACCCCCCACTCCCACCTGGAGGGCAGCCGAAACCCCACCCTGCACAACATGTCGGCACCCACACCATGGCCGGGTGTCCTGGCCACTGGGGCCACCAGCTACCTACCTCCTGGGCTGCATGCATTGGACTATCTAACACTGTCATTTTCTGTTTCCCCCCCATAGGAGAAGGCCGCCCATATCTGCTGGGAACGGGAGAAAACTGAAGGAGGACAACCGGATATGCGGCCCTCACTGTGGCAGAGCAGAGGGCCCTGGATGTGGTCGGTGGCCCATACGAAAGGCAGGTCGCCAGGGTGGAGATCGGCCGCGGGCGAGGAAGTGGGACCCTGCTGAGTTGTGGTTCCCCCAAACACCACCCCCACACCACCCTTGCCCCCACAACACCCTCACCTGATCTTAACCTAGGTTCTTTCATAATAACACAGGAAACAGATATGTACCTTAACCCAGGCTAGTAATAACATTACTGCCACAAATAGAAAATATAATATCTAGCAATCCCTACACTCATCACATGAGGGCTATTTTTGTTTAATTGAGTTTATTGTAACTGGGAAAAATCCAGTGATGTGAGCCTTTTAAACACCCTATTGCAGAGGAATGGATTAATCATTACGTTAATAAGATCACGATGATACCAATGATGCAACTGTGACATCAGGGGTCAAATAACCAAATGGTTCCAAGAGAGCTAGGTGTAGAATAGACTATGAGCTGAATGCCATGTGCTTATCCTGAGGCCTTTGCAAATAGTTGCAATAAATTGCGTCAATTAAAACAACCCCGACCATCTCAAGTGTATCAAAGGAGAAGCAAAGCCTCATCAAGCTACAGTACAAAAATAAGCATGGTAACAGGAAAATATTGGAAATGTTTGGTGACAAGACAAAGCACCCGCCTCGGTGCTCTGCCTCTGAAGTTTTACCAGGACAGCGGGCCTGACTCCAGTCCCCTCCCTTCCAGTTTCCACCGCACCCCCTCCCCAGAAAGAAAGTCCTGCATTTGCAGGCGCATTCTCCTGAGGGAGGTGTGTCAAGTCAGGAAATTACCAGAATCCCACCATCCACCTCTAAGATGAAAATCCAGTCTTGTATGTCCATTGGTATTAAATTATCTCCTACAAACAGATGCTAGTAAAGATACAAAATCTCTCTTGACAACACATAATATAAATGTAAAAGCATAAAAGGTTTCTGATAAACAGTCTGCCATGGGTCTTACCACAATACCCAAAATAAAGTAAATTGTAATTATGCTTCATTCAAAAAGAGCAATGAGAAACTTAAACTTGAAACAAGAAAAAAAGGCTGTTGGAGACAATGCTAGCTCTAACATTTGTAAGCTGGATGTGTGGATTTCAGAGTGAGTGCAAAACGTGTGTTCATCTTTCTCTTGCTTAACTATAGAAACAATTGTAATGTTATGTCAATGAGACATGAAAGAAATCCAAACTGTGTACATCTGCCTTTATTCTTTTTGCTATTTTTTAAATGGGCTTTCTGATGAACCCAAGAAAGTGGCTGTTACATGTCACATGGTCGCAGAATTAGCTGTTTGTTCTGGAAGCTTTCAACAGGAGTTATAAGAATAAAATAATCTGCCTCTCACACCCAATTGTAAGGGCATTATAATCACAAAACCATGGGACTCGCAGATCAAAATTTGTTATTCCTACAGAGTTGTTAGCAGAGTCATCTCACACCTGGAACTGCCTGGGTCCATTTGAAAAGGAGGACATTGAGGGGAAAATAGACATCATTTACATCTTGATAAGCTTACCCCTCTAGCAGAGTCAGATGGTCTGCCCAGCCAATGGCTTCCAAATACAACATCCTCAACATGGATAGTAATTCTTTCAAAAGCTAATGGTTGGGACATTATTAGTACTGAAACTAATGTCGGCACCCACACCATGGCCGGGTGCCCTAGATGGCTGGGTGACACTAGATAAACATTCCCTTTGAAACCATTGTGGCGAAAGAAGGTCACATGACTTGAGTAACCATTTTGAAATCTCTATTATTCTTTGAGAACTCAGTCTGTTGAATTACCAACTAATCAATCAGACCTGCAACAGGAGTCCCAGTTAACCAAGCAGCTGGTCACTGTGTCGCAACTCCTCGAAGCCGATTTGTTTTAAGCCTCAGATCATCATGGGCCAAGTGATCTAAGCACAGAAATCCAAGTGTGCAACACCATCATTCATTACAGGGATTTTCATGTTGCTGTCTCCATCAAGGAGCTTCACTGGACTGAAGGAAGGAAACACCCTCTGGACCTTGATGTTCCGGACTCTCGAAATCATGTCAACTAATATTTCTGTGGTTCTTTTACTATCATTATCCACAGTTGCAAAAACTCACACTCTTCTATTCCCCCTTACTGTATGTGTTTGCGTGTGTGTAAGGTTGGGAACAATGACCATCCTTTCCCTCACAGCTCCCAGGTTTGCATGTGAAATAAAATTACCTTCTGACTTATAAAGAGAATCTGCCGGAAGTTAGTTATAATAGCTGGACCACACAAACTGAGGGTTTGTGGAAACACACCACAGCCTACTTTAAAAAATAATTTTAAAATCCCTCTGCTTATGGACATGGAAGAGGATAAAGAAGTTGGGTATTCCTCTCCTGTCCATAATATGAAAAAACCGTAATCAAGATTCCATGCAGTGGAGGCATTTCGGGCGGAATTCCCCCCCCCCCCCCACCCCCATGCCGGGTGGGAGAATTCCGGGGATGCCGCGCGTGTCCCGCCACGCCGCCCTGACACCCGCACGCGATTCTCCCACCTCCCCCAAACCGGCACGGCGCGAATCACGGCTGGCCGCTCTGAGAATCGCCGCTCGCCGTTTGCAACGGGCGAGCGGCAATTCTCCTGGATGGGCCGAGCGGCCTGCTGAACACGACGGTTTCCCGCTGGCGCCGTCCACACCATGGGCGTCATTCTCCGCCGGCGGGAGTCTCCGTTCTGCCGGCGCCCCGGGGTTTCCCGACGGCGTGGGACTGCCCCACAATGGGAAACCCCATTGACCGGCCGGTGTTACGGAGACTCCCGCCAGCCGGTCGGCGCAGAAATGTGGCGGGGCGGGTAGGAGAATTTCGCCCCTGGTCGCTGCCGGCGGGAACAGAGTGGGACCGCTGGAGGGGCGGCCTGTGGGAGGGGGAGGGAGGTTCCTGCACCAGGGGCGGCCTCAAATGGGGTCTGGCCTGCGATCGATACCCACCGATCAGCGGGCCAGCCTCTCTGAAGGAGGACCTATTATCCTCTGCCGCCCAGCAAGATCCATCCGACATCTTCTTGCAGGGCGGCCTCAGGGCGGACGGCAACCGCGCATGCGCGGTTGACCGCATCATTTACGCGGCGCCGCTTTTACACGGCGCCAAGGCCCGGTGCGCGTAAATGACGTGACGTCGCTCCTAGCCCCCCGGGGGTGGGAGAATAGGGAGCTGGGAGCGGGCTCCGACGCCGGAGTGAAATACTCTGGTTTTCACTCCGGCGTCGGCACTTAGACTCCCGATGGGAGAATTGCGCCCCACATTTTTTTTAAGATCAGGGGCGTCATTCTCCAACCCCCCCCAGCGGGTCGGAGAATGGCCGTTGGCCGCCGTGAATCCCGCCCCCGCCGGTTGCCGAAGTCTCCGGTACCGGAGATTGGCTGGGGGCGGGAATCGGGCCGCACCGGTTGGCGGGCCCCCCCGCTCGATTCTCTGGCCCGGATGGACCGAAGTCCCGCCGAGAAATTGCCTGTCCCGCCGGCGTAAATTAGAGTACCTATTTACTGGCGGGACAAGGCGGCGTGGGCGGGCTCCGGGGTCCTGGGCGTGGGGCGATCTGACCCTGGGGGGTGCCCCCACGGTGGCCTGGCCCACGATCGGGGCCCACCTATCCGCGGGCGGGCCTGTGCCGTGGGGGCACTCTTTCCCTTCCGCCTGCGCCACGGTCTCCACCATGGCGGAGGCGGAAGAGACTCTCCCCACAGTGCATGCGCGGGAAACTGTCAGCGGCCGCTGACGCTCCCGCGCATGCGCCACCCCGACATGTCATTTCCGCGCCAGCTGGCGGGGCAACAAACGCCGTTTACGCCAGCTGGCGGGGCGGAAATCCCTCCGGCGCCGGCCTAGCCCCTCAATGTTGGGGCTCGGCCCCCAAAGATGCGGAGCATTCCGCACCTTTGGGGCGGCGCGATGCCCGTCTGATTGGCGCCGTTTTGGGCGCCAGTCAGCGGACAGCGCGCCGTTTGGGGAGAATTTCGCCCATGGTGCGGGGTTCTCCGGCGGGGGGGTCGGAGAATCCCGCCCATGAACTTTATTCAATGTGGACTCTTTGAAATTGATTTTTCTTTGAAAAGTGATCAGTGGAGAGGCAATGCTAACCACCGAAGATCACATGGCCTGTCCTATATACTCAAAACCAAACTCACTGTTTAACAATAACACATTCCAGATGGAAAGGTGTTCACAACATATATCGTGAGACTATTAAAAATGACATTCCTGAATTGAACAAATATTTTTTGAATGTGATTGTTTTAATCCCCTCAGGATGAATGTCTTCAAAGAATAAGTCTGGGTGTGGGTAATCAACCTAAGAGAACCACCATATTTGGCAAAGGAAATTTTATTATGAGAAGTCACATGGTAAGGCAGTCATGCTTTTCCCTTTGTAATCTTTAAGTACTTTATGCAGAAATCAGCAGCAGAAACGGCAATAACATCTATGCTTTAATAACTTGACATTGTAACACTATAAGAACTCCAAGCCTTTTCCTTTCTGGGTCCCCCCATAAGCAAACTGACCTCCTTGTAGCAAAACTACAAACAATGTACGTTACAACCTGCAGAAAGTCTATCCCTGTGAGAAAATCCTGAAAATAACTTTGGCCGTTGAATTCACCTAAATTATACTTCAGGATTGAAGATGCCTTTTCATCGGGCCAACAAGACAATCGTGTAAATGATAAACTATTTGTTATGTTTATAACTTATAAAAGTGCACTTTTCTCTTCAACTGTACTTTCCTTGTGTGTGTCTATGTGAATGAATAGTGGAGCATTAGATTCTCCTGCTCAACATTCTTCTATCAGTAAAGACTACCAAAAGCAGGTCTACTAATGAAAAGAAAATCGCTTATTGTCACAAGTAGGCTTCAAATGAAGCTACTGTGAAAAGCCCCTAGTCACCACATTCCGGCACCTGTTCGGGGAGGCTGGTACGGGAATTGAACCGTGCTCCTGGCCTGCCTTAGTCTGCTTTCAAAGCCAGCAATTTAGCCCTGTGCTAAACAGCCCCTTATTTGTTCTCTCTAATTATTTGTTCTCTCTCTGTGTCCGTGCAAAATGGCAGCCACACTAATGAGCAACAGCGACTGCTTTTCGAAAACAACTCAGTGAATGTAATATACATTCGGAGATCCTGAGGGATGTGAGAAGGTAAAATGGAAGTCTAAATTATTTTGTTCCTTTTTTGGTCAACCTGCTGGAAGGTTGAAGATGGTACATGCTGTTAAAAACACCAGTCAAGTGAGAATCCTTCCAAAAATGTGCGAACAATCCACATAGCATCCCAATAGCAATTCTTAGATTACAGGATGCATTATATATGTACCCAGCAACGCTGCAGGGAGAAAATAACACTAACTATGAACAAAATGGGATTGACTTGAATGTATCAAATACCTCATTACATTTCATCTTTACTTTCTGAGTTCGCTCATTTACCGTTTAATACCCTTCAAAGCTTTGGAGAGGAAAAAAATCATAAAACTGCACTCAAAGCAACATGAATATTTACCCACAATTTGTTATGTAATGAACCTAACAAAACCATGAAGAATAAAAGAAGACAATTAAAATAGGAAATGTGGATAAGGTTACAATATGAAGTATGGGAATAATCAATTCATAAACAAAAAGTGAATATTACAACAATGAATAATTCTTGAAAAAGCAAAGGATAGAAACTCCAGAGGTGCCATTGTATCAGTGAAAATTCAGTTGGGTAACTTCTTCCCTATTCATTGGCCCCATTATGACTCCTCAATTGCAGGGGCAAGCATGATGGTTTGAAGTTATGGGTCTGTAATGAATGAAGGAGTTCAGCAAATGGGCCATGGCATAAATGAGAAGCTGAAATTCTCTTGGAGGAATTGCAGCTGAGGAACAGATTTCTATTCACAATGAACACTGCAGGATTCCGAGCAATGGGAAGTGGAAGGAAGTATCATTGAACATTAAATGCTACCTCCCACACACAGCATGCATGGGAGCAATGTTCAAATAAATTTGCCAGGTCGCCAATTTAAAAGGCTGCACCATAACTTTGTTTGTAATATGCATTTGTGTGCCTCTTATGATGGTGATAAAAGTCATGTCTAACAGGAATACATATGGAACTAACGCTCGTGAAGCCCATACCAGCCTCCACGAACAGGTGCCGGAATGTGGCGACTAGGGGCTTTTCATCGTAACTTAATTGAAGCTTACTTGGGACAATAAGTGATTATTATTATTATTATTAACAGTCTCTCATCCAAGCCCTCTATCTCCACCTGATGCCTCTATGTATGCCAAAAAAGCACTCACAACCAGGGTTGACCAGAGGAATGCATAGGCACTCCGGCACATCACATGTAAGATCATTAGTGAATTGTTTGCATTGCACTTGGCCCCACAACTGCTTTGTAGGTATATCCCTTGGTCCAGACACAAAAGTCAAGGTGATGACCAGTATAAAGGATGTCTTAATTCATGCCACAATTTAATTTGCAATTACAATTCCCAAATTGACAGTAACTCTAAGAGTTTATGGAGAGGAGCATTTCTCCTCTTTAATCTCCACAATCTTAGTGTACTACTTTCTGGTAAAGTGTCTAGATGACTAATTATCTACAGTTACCTCATAGTTGCTTGCAATGGCATATTGTAAATTATCTTCTGTAGTTGCCACCCTGAAGACTCCTTGCCCTAAATAATCATCACTGATATTGTCAACGGTTCAAACCCAAACACTTCCACAATATTGAAACATAAATCCCAAAAATATTGACATGTTTTTGAAAAAATCAATCTGTCTGGGATAATTTGAATAGTACCATTCCCAAGACACTATCTCCCAAAAAAGAATTTAACTCATGCTGTATTACTATATGTGGGGCAATCTATAATTTATTCTATAAACAACCTACTCTGCCACTGAAGTCGAGAATGCTGAATGGGGTATTGCCTTCCTGGTATTAGGACAAAGAAGACAATGAAATGAGTGGCAAAAACCACTGGGGAGGGAGAGAACAGCCAAAGGTCATTTGTGGCAAAACTGATGAGATAGCTAGAAGTACTGTTGCAGTCTTGAAGAGGGAGTTTAAGGAGAGGAAATAAATTGAAACACAAAGCCTCAAAGATGTCTGGAATGTTTCCTGGCTCACATCAGGATAGATTAAGGAGACAGAAGGTTAGGAAAGTCAGTTATTGGGCCATAGCTTTGAGTAGCGGTGTAAAGTCATGGGGCAGGATTCTCCGTTTCTGAAACGCCAACACAGAATCCGTGGACTTTCACGACAGAAAACCTAAAGCCACACTTGGACCGATTCCGCTACTATTGAGGGGCTAGCATCGGTGCCGTGTGGAACACAATCGATTCCCATGAGAAATGGTGCAGGATTCGCTGGGTGTGTGATTGACACTCGGGAGGCTGACAAGTTGCAGCTGCATATACGCATTACGCTCCCCACACACACCTATCCCAGCCAACAAGATGGCACTGGTTGTGCTGGAGCGCGCCCACACATTGGGTCGGCTGGGGTCAGAGGGCACCTAGAGGGGGCTGTTAACATTTGCACAGCTGCATGGCTGCTTGCCGGCTGCGGCAATGGTGTTGCCACCCCCCACTACTCCCCCAGCCCTGGCAGAAGCCTTCGACCAGCGGCACAACTGTCAGCAAACTATGATGACGGTTGTGCCTTCCGTAGCCACTCTCTCTCCCTTAGTAGCTGCCACGCCAGTTTCACGATTTTTAAAAGCAGATGTGAACCGCGCCGTCGGGAACTCAGCCCATCAGAGGCGGAGAATCGTGTTGGCCCTTAGAATACCGGGTTGGGCCCGCTAATGATATGCAAACTGTGTCTACTGTACATGCAGTCTGGTACGCATTGAATCCGCTGCCGAGGTAATGGAGAACTGCCATCGGAGCCGATTCCCCACCCAATTGAACTGCAGCAGTTCAAGAGGCAACTCACCACCACCTTCTGAAGGGCAACTAGGGATGAGCAATAATGCTGGTCTAACCAGTGATGCCTACATCCCATAAATGAGCAAAAAGAAAACAGGTTGGTTTAAAAAAACTTACTATCCTTATCTTGAAAACATTTAATGAAGGAGCCTCAACTGCTTCACTGGGCAAGGAATTCCATAGATTCACAACACTTTGGTGAAGAAGTTCCTCCTAAACTCAGTCCTCAATCTACTTCCCCTTATTTTGAGGCTGTACCCCCTAGTTCTGCTTTCACCCACCAATGGAAACAGTGGATTGCATTCTTTTAGCTTCATATTCCTCGCTCTCTTGTCTCAGACGTGGGCCTTTCTTTCTTTTTTTTTAGAGTGAATCTAAAAAGAACTTTGGTGCTGTTTCTGTTGGAGATGGAGGCTGTACCTTCAATATTGTTTTCCTTTCTTGCAAAATTTCCTTCAGTGTCCAAAGATGTAAACATTTCCCTGCTGCACCTGTCCTGCAGTTACTCACCGGCCCGTAAATTCCTGGCGGATTCATCTCAGCAGTTCCAGGTAAGGATTTACATGGCAATTGTCCAGAAGGGCGAATACCTGCTGGACAATTGCGCCTTGGGCTGAAAAACATCTGACAAACCGATTTAAATAGTTGACTTCCGATGTTCTGTTAGTCTTACACCAATAGTTATTCTGAAAGAGTTGGAAGGAATAAAAGCACCTCTTACTTTAGAGTAACTATTTAAAACACCCAGGCTGACCTCTGCATGGGACACCCCCCCCTGCCCAAAAACTCTGGACCACCCACAACTCCCCGACTAATCAACCCCCCGAGTATTCCCAACACTGCCCCCCAACAACCCCATCCCATGGGATGACCCTCACACAAAACTCCAGCTGCACGGGAGTCCCCAACCTAAGTAGAGACTGAACGTTCCCCTCCTCACCCGGTCTGACCCTCACATTGATTTGACCCCCCCTGGTCTCTGATCCAACCACCCCCCACCGCCCAATAAGCGGACCAGGACTTGGCCTGTGAGTGGACCAAACCCACCCCGGAGCCCGCCCACGCCGCCTGGTCCCGCCGGTAAATACCAGGTTTGATTTACGCCGGTGGGACAGGCAATTTCTGGGCGGGACTTCGGCCCATCCGGGCCGGAGAATCCAGCGGGGGGTCCCGCCAACCGGCGCGGCCCGATTCCCGCCCCCGCCCAATCTCCGGTACCGGAGACTTCGGCGGGGGCGGGGGCGGGATTCACGGCGGCCAACGGCCATTCTCCGACCCGGCAGGGGGTCGGAGAATGACGCCCCACATCACAAATGAAATGAAAATGAAAATGAAATGAAAATCGCTTAGTGTCACAAGTAGGCTTCAAATGAAGTTACTGTGAAAAGCCCCTAGTCGCCACATTCCGGCGCCAGTTTGGGGAGGCTGTTACGGGAATCGAACCGTGCTGCTGGCCTGCCTTGGTCTGCTTTCAAAGCCAGCGATTTAGCCCTGTGCTAAACAGCTAAACAAAGCAGTACTCCTTCACGACTTTGCTGAAGGATCTGCTTAGATTATCTGCTCAATTGTCACAACAGGGGCCGGGATTCTCCATTTGGGAGATTATGGGCTGGATTCTCCATTTCAGCAGCTAACTGCCGGCTGAAACGGAGAATTTGCGGGCATTTTACAACGCCAAAATCGGTACCGAATCCTCACCGATTCCAGGACCGGTGAGGGACTAGCAGCGGCTCCCCCCTTATTTAAGCATAAGCTTCTTGGTTAGAATATTTTTAGAAGACTAGGGGAGGAAATTTTTTTCTTATAATGGCAATGTTACTGGTAACCTATTAAAATGTTATAATGTGCAGATATCCTCGGAGCTGTCGGTATCCATACACATGGAGTTGAGGAATAGAAAGAGAAATGGGAGAATGCTCAGTGTACATTACAGGCCAGCAAAGAACTGAAATGAGATAGAGCAGAAGATCAACAGGGCAAGAGAGAATGGAATAAAAATATTGGAAGTTGTCAAATTGGAGAAGGCTTTTTACAATGACTTCCAAGGATAAAGTGACCCCAGCACAATAAGGACAGAAATATTCATTGATTTCTTTCTAAGAAATGAAGTGGGACAAATATTGATATGACAGTCAAAGACCAATTAGAAAATAACAGCTAAAGCACAACTACAGCTCATCCAAAACTCAAGGAACAGCACACCATTCTTCAAATAAACACTTTACACCTCTCTGACCTCAACACTGAGTTCAACAACTTTAGGTCACAACAATTACTCCCAGTTTCTCAGTTGTGATGTTTTACTATAACCATTAACACCTTTTCTGGACTCATGTTTCAGTCCTTATCTCACAACCACCCACATTTTGCTTTGCAACATCATTCCTTTCTAATTTAGGCACTGTCATAATATACACCAGTATATCATGGTGCAGACACACACTGACGGACACACAGTGGGCCCAATCAACATACACAACACCACAGCCAATCACCAGTGAGAGCGCACGCACTATAAAGACAGGGGACATCAGAGTTCCCGCTCATTCGAGTAGCAGCTAGCTAGGAGCACAGAGCTCACAGCCTGCAACACAGACATTCACCATGTGCTGAGTGCATCAACTGGTTAGGACAAGGCAAAGGTCAGTTAAAGCTGGTATCGTATTCACCCACAGTCCAAGTATGTTTAAATAGTTAACCTTTTAATAAAATAGTATTGCACTACTTCAAGTGTTGGTGACCTGTATGTGATCCAGAACACCCAACACATCATGATACCAGGTGTGGTTACATACTAGCACTTCTTAGACCGACCTGCAAGTGATCTGCCTTCCGCCAGCATTCCGCCAGCAACATGGACAACATCAGCCCGCCGCCGCTCCGCATCGCTGACAACCTCGGGGCCAACTGGAAGATATTCAAACAGCGCTTCCAGCTCTACCTCGAAGCCACGGACAGAGAGGGCGCCTCGGACACCAGGAAGATTGCTCTTCTCCTCTCCACGGACGGGGACCATGCCATCCATATTTTCAACTCTCTCACCTTTGCAGATGACGAAGACAAGACGAAGTTCAAGACAGTTCTCCTCAAATTTGACACTCACTGCAACATAGAGGTGAATGAAAGTTTCGACCGTGTTCCAACAGCGTTTGTAGGGTAAGGACGAACCTTTCCAATCCTTTTTAATGCACCTCCGCATCCTTGCGCAATCTTGCAGCTACGGGTCCACCTCCGACTCCATGATACGCGACCAGATCGTTTTCGGTGTTCAGTCGGACCCCCTACATCAGCAGCTCCTCAAAGTAAAGCAACTCACCCTAGCGACCGCCATCGAGACCTGTGTCCCACATGAAAATGCCACCAGTCGGCACTCCCATATACAAGTGGCTGAAACGGCGCGGCAAGGTCCCCACGAGGCGGAACGGATCCAAGTGATTGAACACCTCCAGGGTCTCAGCCTAGATGAGGGCGGCCATTTTGTGCGCTTTTCGCAGACTCCCTCGCTTGTACGCACCAAACGAGGGAACGGCGACATGGAGGAACGTAATGCGCAGGCGCGCACCACGCAGGACGGCACCGCGCATGCTGACGTCACGATGTGCGGCAACTGTGGCTCCGCCCATTTAAAGCGGTAATGCCCCTCAAAATCTCGACAATGCCTACGATGTGGAAGACTTGGCCACTATGCTGCCTGCTGTCGAGCAGTTCAGCCTTCCAATTCATATCGCTTCAGCCAACCTCGCAGGAATGTTCAGGCAATTCAACCCACGGTCACCGAGTCTGATTCCGACCTCCCACACAGCAGTGACACGAGGACCCGAAGGCGCCTTTTCGAGTCGGTGTCGTAATGAAAAACAGGCTACCCCGAAGCAAAGACACCGGCCGCTGTCGGTATACAGCATCGATCCAGATGATGAGTGGTGTGCCACCCTGACGGTCAACCGGTCCCAAATACGATTCCGCCTGGACACTGGTGCCTCCGCCAATCTCATGGCGTGCTCTGCTTTCCAAAGCCTTCATGTCAAACCAACCATTCTCCCATCAGCCTGCCAGCTATTGGACTACAATGGCAACATCATTCCTGCTACCGGGTCATGCCAACTCGAAGTGACGCACAAGTCACGAAAAACCATCCTTCCTTTCGAGATCGTGGGCTCCTCGAAGGACTCTCTGCTTGGCGCAGGCGTGCAAATTGCTGAACCTCGTTCAAAGAGTTCACTCGCTCTCTCCTGATGACACGTCTGCCTTCCAGGGTGCTGACTTCAGGGCGCAACTCAACGCCATCATCGACCAGCACCGCGACGTCTTCGAAGGCATGGGTATGCTCCCATATATTTACAAGATCATACTCAAACAGAACACCACGCCTGTGGTGCATGCACCTCGCAGAGTCCCAGCACCCCTCAAGGACCGCCTCAAGCAGCAGCTGCAGGACCTCCAAGACCAAGGAGTGATCTCCAGAGTTACGGAACCAACCGACTGGGTCAGTTCCATGGTGTGCGTAAAGAAGCCTTCCGGCGAGCTCAGAATATGCATTGATCCAAAGGTTCTGAATCGCAACATAATGAGGGAGTATTGCCCAATCCCCAAGCGCAAAGAGGTCACGTGCGAGATGGCTCAGGCCAACAGCTTCACCAAACTTGATGCGTCGAAAGGATTCTGGCAAATTCAACTGGACAGATCCAGCAGGAAACTGTGTACCTTTAACACCCCTTTTGGCAGATATTGTTACAAAAGGATGCCGTTTGGGATCATATCGGGATCATGGAACAAATGATGGAAGGCATTGAAGGTGTTCGCGTCTATGTTGACAACATAATCATTTGGTCCACCACCCCGCAGGAGCATATCAGTCGCCTCCAGCGCGTGTTCAAACGCATACGGGAGCAGGGCCTACGCCTCAATAGAGCCAAAAGCTCCTTCGGCCAGACGGAACTCAAGTTCCTAGGGGACCACATCTCCCAGTTGGGTGTGCGGCCAGATGCGGACAAGGTGGCTGCCATCACAGCCATGAAAAAGCCAGAGGACAAGAAGGCGGTCCTCCGATTTCTGGGCATGGTCAACTTCCTAGGGAAGTTCATCCCTAACCTCGCCTCTCATACCACAGCTCTCAGGAACCTGGTCAGGAGACGACAGACTTCCAATGGCTTCCTGCCCACGAGCGCGAATGGACAGAACTTAAAACCAAACTTACCACCGCCCCGGTATTGGCCTTGGGGCAGTGCTCCTGCAACGCAATGAGGCCTCATCATGGGCCCCCGTTGCATATGCGTCACGCACCATGACCCCCACGGAACAGTGCTACGCGCAGATAGAAAAAGAGTGCCTGGGCCTGTTGACCGGTGTCGTCAAATTTCATGATTATGTGTACAGCCTTCCCCAATTCACCGTCGAGACTGACCATCGCCCGCTCGTCAATATAATACAAAAAGACTTGAACGACATGACGCCTCGCCTCCAGCGCATTCTGCTCAAACTCCGGAGATACGACTTTCAGCTCGTATACACCCCGGGCAAAGACCTGATCATAGCCGACGCTCTGTCCAGGGTGTGGTGTTGGGTGCTCTGATGTACAGATGAGCCAACACGGTTGTATTTGGTACAACGCTGTTTTATTCTAACATGCTATTTACAGTTCTGTCTTGATACTCTGCACGTGGTGACTCCCTGAGTGTGTTGTTAATCAGGTCCTGTCCTTGTCCTGGTCTCTAGATGGACTCGCCACCAGGTGTCGTGTTTCTTCTCTTATACTGTCTCTGTCCTTGTCTGTGATTGGCTGTCGTGTTGTGTGTGCTGATTTGTCTGTTGGTCTGTCTATCATGATGTGTGTGTTTGAATATCATGACATTCCCCCCCTTTTTTACAAGATTATGTGCCTACGTGGTTATAAATATGAATGTGTCCTGAGTGCAGCTAAAAGTGTGTGTGCATGATATTTATAGCATGTACATGTGGCGTAACTATATACATGGGGCGATGTTGGGTGTGTCATGCTAACGAGGTTGTACCATAACAAAACAAGAAGGAAAAACATTGAAGTGTGGTCCGGTCAAACGAGATCTGGAATGATAAAACAGTAACATGTTACAATACAATAGTTTCTAAACTTTAACATGTGAACAGTCTCATAAGTCCAATCTAGTAGGTGTGAGACAAATTTGGGTTGACTGCCTCAAGGGTGGGTCGAGAACCACCGGCTGAGGTGCGAGTCTGGCCACGGGTGGCGATGGAAGGGGCATGGTATATGGCAGCTCCACGAAGTCGCTATCAGGAACCAGTGGAGGACACGGCGTCTGTATGGTTCCGTTGCGAGCGTGGAAGGCGGCGAAGGGCTCGCCGATTGCGCCTACGCACGGATCCATCCGGCATGCGTAATAGGAACGAGCGGGGAGCTACGCGTCGGAGAACTTCGGCAGGTGCTGACCAGCCACCATTTGGTAGATGAATGCGGACTTTATCCCCAGAGGCCAGGGGGGGAAGATCAGTTGCCCTTGTATCGTACGAGCTCTTCTGGCGATCACGCTGCAGTTGCATCTTGTGCAGTACCGTAGCATGGTCCGTTGTTGGTGCCAGGATGGAAGGCACAGTTGTTCTGAGGATGCAACCCATCAGCAGCTGTGCTGGCGAGAGACCCGTGGCTAGCGGGGCCGAGCGATAGGCCAGCAGGGCGAGGTGAAAGTCCGATCCGGCAGCAGCAGCCTTGCAGAGGAGCCGCTTGGCAATGTGAACGCCCTTCTCCGCCTTTCCATTTGACTGGGGATGCAGAGGGCTGGACGTCACGTGTGTGAAGCCATATGAGGCGGCAAAGGACGACCATTCATGGCTGGCAAAACAGGGCCCATTGTCCGACATGACAGTCATCGGAATGCCGTGGCGAGCAAAGGTGTCTTTGCAGGCCCTGATGACAGCAGACAACGTCAGATCGTGCAGGCGTATGACTTCTGGGTAATTGGAGAAGTAGTCTATGATGATGACATAGTCCATGCCAAGCGCGTGAAATAGGTCGACACCCACCTTCGCCCAGGGGGACGTCACCAGCTCATGGGGCAGAAGCGTCTCAGGAGGTTGTGCCGGCTGAAACCTCTGGCAGGTTGTGCAGTTGAGCACCATGTTGGCAATATCGTCACTGATGCCCAGCCAATATACCGCCTCTCGGGCCCTCCGTCTGCACTTCTCGACCCCCAAGTGGCCTTCGTGTATTTGATTGAGAACCATCTGGCGCATACTGTGCGGAATCACAATCCGGTCCAGCTTCAGAAGGATCCCATCAATGGTGGTTAGGTCGCCCCGTACATTATAGAACTGCGGGCACTGCCCTTTGAGCCAACCTTCCGTCATGTGGCGCATCACTCGCTGTAGAAGGGGGTAGGCCGCTGTCTCTGTGCGTATGCGGGCCAGACTGGAGTCGTTGGCCGGCAGATTTGCCGCTGTCAAGGCCACTTGTGCCTCAACTTGACATACAAACCCCTCCGCATCTGGTGGTGTACTCACTGCTCGGGATAGGGTATCCGCCACAATGAGGTCCTTCCCTGGAGTGTAGATCAGTTGGAAATCATACCTCCTGAGTTTAAGTAGGATGCGCTGGAGGCGAGGGGTCATGTCGTTCAGGTCCTTGTTTATTATGTTGACCAGGGGGCGGTGGTCAGTTTCGACCGTGAATCGTGGAAGACCATATACATAATCGTGGAACTTGTCCAAACCAGTTAGCAAGCCCAGGCATTCTTTTTCGATTTGCGCGTAGCGCTGCTCTGTGGGGGTCATGGCCCCTGATGCATAGGCAACCAGGGCCCATGACGACGTGTCATCTCTCTGCAGGAGCACTGCTCCAATACCGGATTGGCTGGCGTCAGTTGAGATTTTGGTGGGACGAGACGTGTCGAAGAACGCCAACACTGGTGCCATGGCAAGTTTGTGTTTGAGCTTCTCCCATTCCAGCTGGTGTGTGTGTTGCCACTGGAACTCTGTAGATTTTTTTACGAGATGGCGCAGAGTCGTTGTGTGGGAAGCAAGGTTGGGAATGAATTTCCCGAGGAAGTTGACCATGCCCAGGAATCGTAGTACAGCTTTCTTGTCGGCCGGCTGCGGCATGGCTGTGATGGCGCTCACCTTGTCTGCATCCGGACGGACCCCTGATCGGGAGATGTGGTCCCCCAGGAATTTCAATTTGGTCTGGCCAAAGGCACACTTGGCTCAGTTGAGGCGCAGGCCGTTTTCCCGTATGCGGGCAAAAACGCGTTGGAGACGATGTATGTGCTCCTGCGGTGTGGTGGACCAGATGATGACATCGTCCACATATACGCGCACCCCTTCGATGCCTTCCATCATCTGCTCCATGATTCGGTGGAAGACCTCGGATGCCGAGATGATGCCAAGTGGCATCCGGTTGTAGCAGAATCTGCCGAAAGGGGTGTTAAAGGTGCATAGCTTTCGGCTGGACGGGTCCAGTTGGATCTGCCAAAATCCTTTGGAAGCATCCAGTTTGGTGAATATTTTGGCTTGGGCCATTTCACTGGTGATTTCCTCCCATTTAGGTATGGGATAATGTTCCCGCATAATGTTATTATTGAGGTCTTTAGGGTCTATACAGATGCGGAGCGCGCCAGAGGGCTTCTTGACACACACCATGGAGCTGACCCATGGCGTGGGCTCCGTGACCCTGGATAGGACCCCTTGGTCCTGGAGATCCTGCAGCTGCAACTTGATGCGGTCTTTAAGTGGCGCAGGAACCCTGCAAGGTGCGTGAACGACCGGGATGGCGTCCGGTTTGAGGCGAATTTTGTATGTGTATGGCAGTGTTCCCATGCCTTCAAATGCCTCCTGGTTGTGAGCGAGGAGCGATTGGAGATTTGCGTTGAACTCAGCATCCGGGGAGTCAGATGTGTCGTCTGGAGAGAGAGACAGAATTCGCTGTACAAGGTCCGCCCAGCAAGGAATCCTTCGATGAGCCAACAATTTCAAACGAGAGTGTGGCCGTGTGCGTTTTGTGTGTCACCTGGAGCTGGCAAGATCCCATGGCCGGAATAACGTTCCCGTTGTAGTCGACCATCTTGCACCGGGATGGCTGGATAGGTGGTTTGACCTTCATGGCATGGAATGCTGAATATGCTATGAGGTTGGCGCATGCGCCAGTGTCCAGGCGGAAAGTGATCTGCGATCGGTTGACCGTCAGGGTGGCACTCCATTCATCGGCCGGATTGATGGTGTTGACCCGGTTCACATCAATGACCGCAACCCGGAAGGCATCTTGGTCATCTGTGTCATCGGGCTGGATGTCCTGATGTGCGGGCTGGACGGTCCTTACGTGTCTGCGAGGTTGTTGGAGATGTGTAGGATCCATCGGTTGAACCGCTCGACAGTAGGCAGCGTAGTGGCCCATCTTGCCACAGCGTAGGCATTGTCGTTTTTTAGCAGGACATTGCCCTTTTAAATGTGCAGCTTCACAGTTGCCGCACGTCATGACATCACGGCGTTCGTTACGCCGCTGCGCATGCACAGTTCGGTCTTGCATCGGGCGCGCCTGCGCAGTGCGTCCCTCGATGTTGCCGTTGGTTTTGGCGCGCACAAGCGCGGGAGACCTCAAAAAGCGCGCGAAACGGCCGCCCTCGTCCGGGCCGCGGGCCGGGAGATACTCGATTGCCTGGATGCGTTCGGCCTCGTGGGCGGCCTGGCTTGCCGATTCGATCGCTAGGGACCCCCTCTGTGCCGATTCGGTCGCCTGAAATTGGGCAAAGCGGCTGGTCGCATTTTCATGGAGGACACAGGCTTCCACCGCAGATGCTAAGGTCAGGCCTTTAATTTTTAGAAGCTGCTGGCGTAGGCCACTGGAGGCAACGCCAAAAACGATCTGGTCCCGGATCATGGACTCTGAGGTGTTGCCGTAACCGCAGGACTGCGCGAGTATGCGGAGGTGCGTCAGAAAGGGTTGAAAGAGCTCATCCTTACCTTGCAGGCATTGCTGAAAGACATACCTTTCAAAGCTTTCATTTACCTCAACGTTGAAGTGCTGGTCGAGCTTGAGGAGGACCGTGTCATACTTGGATTGGTTCTCGCCTTCCGCGAACACCAATGAGTTGTGTACATCGATGGCGTGCTGACCTGCGGTAGTGAGGAGCATCGCAATCTTTGTCTCATCCAAGGCACTCTGTTTTTCGTTGGCTTGCATGTACAGTTCAAATCGCTGCTTGAAGAGCTTCCAATTGGTGCCCAGGTTCCCAGCGACTTGCAACGGCTGCGGTTTGTTGGTGATGTCCATGGCTCAGGATGGCAGCTTTGCCGGCAGGTATCGATCCACTCACTAGGTACCATGTGGTGTTGGGTGCTCTGATGTACAGATGAGCCAACACGGTTGTATTTGGTACAACGCTGTTTTATTCTAACATGCTATTTACAGTTCTGTCTTGATACTCTGCACGTGGTGACTCCCTGAGTGTGTTGTTAATCAGGTCCTGTCCTTGTCCTGGTCTCTAGATGGACTCGCCACCAGGTGTCGTGTTTCTTCTCTTATACTGTCTCTGTCCTTGTCTGTGATTGGCTGTCGTGTTGTGTGTGCTGATTTGTCTGTTGGTCTGTCTATCATGATGTGTGTGTTTGAATATCATGACACAGGGCAGTCAATACCCCGTGTGACCCAGCGGGATTCGTCTGCCAGGTTGACGCCCATGAGGCCTTCGCGGCCTCCAATCTACCAGCCACGGATGAACGCCTCGTCCAAATTCGACGCAAGACTGCGGCTGACACCCTGCTACAGCGTGTCATGAGCCACCTAACAGACGGGTGGCTCAAGGGCCAATGCCCGCAGTTCTACAACATCAGAGACGATCTGGCGGTAGTCAATGGTGTCCTCCTGAAGCTGGACCGCATTGTTATCCTGCACAGCATGCGCCAGCTCATCTTTGAACAGCTACACGAGAGCCACCTTGGCGTGGAGAAGTCCCGCCGACGGGCCCGAGAGGCAGTGTACTGGCCCGGCATGAATGACGACATCGCCAACACAGTCCTCAACTGCCCCACCTGTCAGTGGTTCCAGCCGGCACAACCACGTGAGACCCTACAGCCCCATGAGTTGGGCACGTCCCCTTGGTCCAAGGTTGGCATCAACCTGTTCTACGCGCTGGGCAAGGACTATGTTCTGATTGTAGACTATTTTTCAAACTACCCGGAGGTGGTACGTTTGCACGACATCACATCGTCTGCAGTCATCTGTGCCTGTAAGGACACCTTTGCTCGTCACGGCATCCCACTCACTGTGATGTCAGACAATGGCCCCTGCTTCGCAAGCCAGGAATGGTCCAACTTTGCCAGGAGGTACAACTTTGCCCATGTGACATCCAGTCCTCTGTACCCCAATCCAATGGCAAAGCGGAGAAGGGCATCCACACAGTCAAACGGCTCCTCTGCAAGGCTGCCGATACGGGATCCAACTTCTGCCTCGCCCTGCTGGCCTATCGCTCGGCCCCACTGTCCACTGGCCTGTCGCCAGCCCAGCTGCTCATGGGTTGCACTCTGAGGACGATGGTGCCATCCATTCACGTCCCAAACCTCGACCACGTTCCGGTCCTTCAACAAATGCAACTGTCTTGTGCACAGCACAAGGCGGCTCATGACTCCTGTGCAGCTGATCTCCCTGCTCTAGCTCCAGATGACAACGTCCGCATCCATCTTCCGGATGGTGGCTGGTCTGCAACTGCTGTGGTTCTTCGGCAGGTGGCTCCCCTCTCGTTCCTGGTTCGTCTACCGGATGGTTCCATTCTGCGCCGTAATCGGCGTTCCCTTCGTCTCGTTCTGCGCTCGCTACATGATCCTCTGCCAGTGCCACGCCCTCCTGTTGTCCCTGACCTGGACTATACAGAGATTCCGGTTACTCTGCATCCTCCTCACTCTGGCGCAGTCCAGCCCGTTCCTCAGCCGGTGGCTCCTGACCCACCCTTGAGGCGGTCAACCAGAATTTGTCGCCCACCTCAGAGACTTAATTTGTGAACTTTGCACTAATGGACTCTCTGGTCTGTTCTGTTCTTCCGTTTAATCGTTCAAGTGGTTTGTATATAGTGTTCATCTCGTTATTTTTGTGACACACTGTTTTTTTCTGCACCAGGCACCTTCCCATGTAAATAGCTTAGTTTTATGTACATAGTCCTGTAAATACTTCGCACACACGTAGTCAGGAACTATTTCTTGTCACGCAGGCACATTTTCTTATATAAAAGTGGGGATGTCATAATATACACCAGTATATCATGGTGCAGACACACACTGATGGACACACAGTGGGACCAATCAACATACACAACACCGCAGTCAATCACCAGTGAGAGCACACGCACTATAAAGACAGGGGACATCAGAGTTCCCGCTCATTCGAGTAGCAGCTAGCTAGGAGCACAGAGCTCATAGCCTGCAACACAGACATTCACCATGTGCTGAGTGCATAAACTGGTTAGGACAAGATGTGGAGACGCCGGCGTTGGACTGGGGTGAGCACAGTACGAAGTCTTACAACACCAGGTTAAAGTCCAACAGGTTTGTTTCGATGTCACTAGCTTTTGGAGCGCTGCTCCTTCCTCAGGTGAATCCTGAGGAATCCTGAATCCTGAGGATTCACCTGAGGAAGGAGCAGCGCTCCGAAAGCTAGTGACATCGAAACAAACCTGTTGGACTTTAACCTGGTGTTGTAAGACTTCGGACTGTGGTTAGGACAAGACAAAGGTCTTTAGTTAAAGCTGGTATCGTATTTACCCACAGTTCAAGTATGTTCACATAGTTAACCTTTTAATAAAATAGTGTTGCACTACTTCAAGTGTTGGTGACCTGTGTGTGATCCAGAACACCCAACACATCAGGCACTTGCTTTGAACCCAATCACAGACATAATAATAATAATCATTATTATTGTCACAAATAGGCTTACGTAATACTGTAATGACGTTACTGTGAAAAGCCCCTACTCGCCACACTCCAGCGCCTGTTCGGGTACACAGAGGGAGAATTCAGAATGTCCAATTCACCAAACAGCACGTCGTTCGGGACTTTGTGGGAGGAAACCGGAACACCCGGAGGAAACACACACAGACACAGAGAGAATGTGCAGACTCCACACAGACAGTGACCCAAGCCGGGAATCAAACCTGGGACCCTGGCGCTGTGAAGCAACAGTGCTAATCACTGAGCTACATTGAGCAAACACACGCTGCAGCCACCTGGGAGCTGTGAAGGGCTTGTGTAACTAACAATGCCAATTCCCTACCAGGAAGAGCCTTTAGCTGTGCAGTCAGAGGCTGCCACTGTCAGAGGGAGTTAAAGTGACCTGCACCATATTATCATGGACAGGACTCTGTCCTGGGGATGTTCGGTGGGACGGATAGGCAGCAGCTGAAGTTGCCGCTGTTATGTGTCGGCATCGTGCACCAGGCTTTCCACTGCAGTCACCATCCTAACAGTGTTGGCCTTGGTGCCAGGTATTGCCGGCGCTATCTCCTGCTTCTGTAGCCTTTGGGACTCCTCCGTTTGGCTATAGAGTTTCATTGATATCCCCTCCTGAACCTCACAACCTCACCTGTATTAGCATCTGTATTAGCTCTGGGATAACCTGGTCCAATGGCTCAGCATCTGCCTGGGACCGAGTTGAGTCCTGGGACCGAGCAGCCCTCCGACTGCTGACTCCTGCCTGATGTGCATCAGCTGCTGTGTGCTGCTTACCAGATTGTGCCCCAGAAGCCTGTCCAATAATTTTGCCCACTGAGGTGTGTGTCTCTGGTCTGGTGGATGGTGGAGATGACAGCTGTGTTGCATCAATGGTGGCATCCTCTGAGGTATTCTTTTGGAAGGCACCGGGGGGTGGGGCAGCCCGACCCCAGACAGGCCTGTACCATTAAATGGATATCCTGTGGTAGAATGGGCATGTGGTCAGTGAGAGAGAAGGATCATATTGACTGACATGCAAAACTCACTTGAGACAGGTCATCTGGGTGGGGGCCAGTGGATTCCCACGTCTGCGGGCAGGCCAACCTCAATGTCGTGACCGCTCTGTCCTCGGTCACTTCCACGACCACCAGGGCCCCTTCCTCATAGGAGGTGAGGATACTGATGTCCGGCACCCCACCGCCTGTCTGGACCCTTTCTCGCCTATTGTGTGCCAACTTCTCCTTCGGGGCAAAGAGAGATCACTGTGAGCTGCACACTTCATGCATCGCGGGGAGGGTGCAATGGTGGGGGAATTGGTAGGAGACATGGACACCACTGCTGGACATGGGTGGGTTGAACTGGTGGGTGCTGGGAGTACTGGGCACAGACTTGGTATTGTGCTGGGGGTGTGGGGGGGTTGCGGTGTCAACCATCGACTCGTTGGGAGGGGGTGGGGATATCTGGGGTGGCAGGTGGAACCGGTGCCAGGGGATCGACACAAATTCACCCGTGCAGCCTGGTGGAAGTCATAGAGCTTCTTACGGCACTGGATGGCATTCCTCCTGGTTACGCTTCCTGAGCCGATGGTCACTGCCACTGTCTCCCAGGCAGCACCGTCTGACCTCCTCAGGGGAATAGGGTGTCCCATCGTGACTCCAAAACATCCAGCAATCAGGCCAGGTCGGCATCACTAAAACATAGGGCTGGTCTGCTCAGTGGCATGGCTCTGTGATATCTGGGGTTTGCTCAGAGGGAGCAGTTTATATGCTGCTCCCATATCGTTAGTAGAGAACTGAAGGGCACAGTCCATGCGAATCAGCTGGAGGGATGCCATTTCCACCATGAAGCCTGTGGGGCATCATTACCGGCCCTAATTGACATTAGGTACCGGTTACGGTCTCGTCGGGAAGCACCTGGCAAATCTCCCCGTTACCGCACTTCGAGCTTCTCCCATTAGATCGTGCCCAATAACTTTTTTTCATTCCTCCTCATCCTGTTTTCCCAACTATTAATTTGCTGATAAACAATTAAATCTCAAACTTCTTCCAGTTTTGCTAAAAGATCATCGAGTTGAAACATTGACCAACAATTTTATCCCAACATTGAAAAGGCAGGTTTTACCACTCACCTCATGCACAATTTCCCGTGGAAATTTCTCAGATTTCTCAACAGCTTGCTACTATATCAGTATCTGTTTCAATAGGCACCCTCTACAGCAGGTCTGTGGCATCTATGGGTAGGGCGAGTGAAAATTAGGCTCTTCAACCAATAAGTTTGAAGTATCCTGACTGATGTGAAGAAATCGGCTCAATTTGGCTCCAATGACAAAAAATGGTACTTTTTTAAAGCCTTGTAAAATTAACACATTGCCGGAGATTAACAATTATATACTGGGCGGCGCGATGGCACAATGGTTAGCACTGCTGCCTCATGGCGGCGGAGACATGGGTATGATCCCAGCTCCGGGTTACTGTCTGGGAGAAAGCAGGATTAGCCTATTGAGTTGGATGATCAGCCATGATCGTGATGAGTGGCGGAGCGGGCTTGAAAGGCCAAAAGGCCTCCTCCTGCTCTTATCTTCTATGTCTGTATGTATGTGTGGAGTTTGCACATTCTCCCCGTGTCTGCGTGGTTCTGACCTCCACAACCCAAAGATGTGCAGGGTAGGTGGATTGGCCACACTAAATTGCCCCTTAATTGGAAAATTGTTTTGAAAGTAATTGCATAAATAACCAAGCAGAATTATCTTGGATAGAAGTTTTCCTCCTGATGTTATGAAATAGCTTTATTCCTTGCTAGATGTTTTGTCTCTCAGCTTCCAATTCTTCGACACAATACAGACTAAAGCACTCTACAAAGTCAACTCAAATCTGCCCATATCATACTTCCCTTGTTCTTGTCATGTTTATTGTCCGAGCATTGTAGCTGTGGCATGTTCCAGCTTCAACAATAGAATAAAGTCTGTTGATCCTCAAGGAACACTAATAAATTTGTCAAACATGGTTTCCCTTTCACAAAACCCTGTTGACCCAGTGTTGCTACCCAGATGGAAGGAGTACTACGTCACCGAAATGGCCAATTGTTTGTCTTTGCTACTGTTATGCAGAATAAAAGAGACTTTAACCAGCCTTCTTTCTATAAACAACAAATGTATTAGCTAACTATAAAACCAGTCTTGTCAGATAGAAGGGTAAAGCTTATTAATAGACAGTATAAAACTAATTCATTTTGAGATAACCTAAGTCTCTCTCTCTCACACACACACACCAAAATATAATAAAATAAAAATAGAGGAATTCTGCCAAAGGTACAAAGGAAAAGGAAATTTGGGGGAGTCCCTGAAATGGCATCCAGGTTATAGAGTTGTTCCCACAGCGCTGATCTGTGAAACAATCAATGACTCTTGCATTGTTTTTCAGACAAGTTCAAGGAACACTTGCAGGCACTCAATCCCAGCATAAAGAGCAATTTAGGAGCAGCTTCTATTCACTTCCAATCACCCCTTTCATGCTTGAGTGACTTTGAAGTGCTCAGGTGGAAATTTACAGCACTTAAAACTTTTTGAAGTGGTTGATGTTTGTAAACATTGTGGTCAGAGCAATTAAGAGTGACTGAACCATGACAAAGATGAATGAAGCAAGGCTCACAGCTGTCAATCACTAAGGGAAATGAATGAATGGCTTGCAGCTCAAGAATCGGAGGGGTTTAAACACATGTCACTGGTTTCTCTTTCCAGGAATGGACACGCTTCCTTTGTCTGAGCCAACAGGTGTATGCCCAGGTGAGTGCAATTATTTTCATTGCCTCTGCCTGAACTGCTCTCTAGCTTCCAGAAATAGGTTCCTTTTCTGGGTGGTTTCCTGACAGGTTTATCTTTTCTGGGGGACTTCCTGACAGGGGTCTCTTTCCTGGGGTCTGTGAGGGGGGTCCCCCAATTTTGGGGTCTCTTTGGGGGGTGGGCCAGGTCACCCCCAAACTCGGGGGAAGGTGAGGAGATTCAGCAAATCCAGAGGGGTAGGACCGATTTGCGATCGGGTGGGAGTGGGGGCTTGATCTGCGATTCAGGGATATGGGGAGGCTGATGTGCAATGAGAGGGGAAGGTGTTAGGCTGATTTGTGATGCGGGGAGGGTAGGCCAACCATGAGACATTGTTATCATAGAATAGAATCGTGGAATCGCTTGAGTGCAGAAGGAGGCCGTTCGGCCCATCGAGTCTGCACTGACCCTCTGAATGAGCATCCTAACCTAGGCCGAAAACCCCACCTGATCCTTGTAATCCCACATAGGGGCATTTAGCATATCCAATTCACCTAACCTGCATATCTTTGGACTGTGGGAGGAAACTGAAGCACCTGGAGAAAAGCCAGGCAGACAAGGGAAGAATGTGCAAACTCCGCACAGACAGTTACTTGAGGTTGGAATCAAACCCCAGTCCTTGGCGCTGTGAAGCAGCAGTACTAACCACTGTGCCACCATGCCACCCCTGTCGGACGCCTGCTCAATATGGCAGCCGATAGTGGGATTCCCTCAGGAATCGATCATAATCATCGCCATGCATAAATTTGCATATCTGAGGATTGGGAATCGCTTCCTGATTTGCTCTCCAAGCGGGCGCGCAAATCAGAAGCAATTCAACTCCGACAGGAGAACAACAAACGGAGAATTTCACTCAGTGTCTTTCAAAACACAAATTCTTCCAGAACGTTCTTAGTCCTTGGAGATGAACCATTTTCTGTGATTAAAGTGGTCATGATACTCAGACTGATAGTATTAATAATTTTCTAAATCTCATGCTACAACTTTAATCATAGATCCTAGCATTTTTCCAATGGCAGACATTAAGCTAATTATAGTCTCCTGCTTTCTGTCTCCATCCTTTCTTGAACAGAAGTGCAGTTTTCCAATCTGTTGTGACTGCTCCAGAATCTGGGGAAGTTTACAACCAATACTCCTGTTACCTGTACAGCCATTTCTCGAAAGACTCTAGGATGGAGGCATCAAGTCCAGCGGCCTGAAATTCATGTGCTGGGTGGAAAAGGAGGAACCCAGGGTTAAGCTGGGCTCTAAGTTGATGTTTTAATTAACTCAATTACTTTCCCATCAGATGCAAGGAGCTCCCCTGCCCCCCCCCCGCCCCGAACCCATTACAGGGAAAACTGAAAGAGGGGTGAATGATGATCGGATCCCATCCTGACATCGGTTTCAGGGGCTTTAGCTCACTGCATGTACTTGAATGGGGCTAGTCTCCCAAGACTCTGTCTTGAGCTTATTCTGTTAACAGCTCCTAGAGTGAGTTCTCCAGACACATAAAGCTGATGAATCATACTCTGGTGCCTTGTGCAGTTACTCTTTGCACATTTGTAGCTTTGGGAGCATTGAGACTGAACAGAATTTTTAAAGACTCCAAATTCACTTTCATTGCCTTTCGTTGCACGTTAAACATGTTTTCAGATCTATTTTGTACTGAAAAGAGTACAGACAGTCCTCTACTCCAACACATTCTATGAATCTTGAAATATGTGATTTTGTACTGGTAGTGAACAAAATGTTTTGGACTCTGTGGTCTGTGTGCACTGATAATTTGAAATGTACTTTGATATAATCTGCTATTCACACCCACTTAACTTTTCATTGGAATAGTGCTATATTTTTTCACCAGATTTTCCTTTTGAACTATCTAGAAGGCCTTCATTGACTACTTTAATGTGCTGAATGGTCCTGTGATGCTGGGATTGGAGGCACAGTTGCCGGTGCAATAGGCTGGAGCTATATCAGAACAACTCAAACTCCAGGAGGGAACCTTTCCTGGGCGGGCAGGGAGTAGGATCGGCAGCCACCACATTGAGGAAGCAACCAACTAAGATGCTTAAAGCCCCAATGAAGGGTGATTTAGAGGGCTCTCCAGGACTTTCCTGCCAGCAGAGTGACCCACCACCGTGTGTGATAGCTGGTTGCTCAGTGGAGGCAGATTTGTGGACCTTTGGAGTCAGATACTCCATGTAACGCCAAAGGGATCAACGGATATAGGAGGAAAGCGGGAACAATTACTGAGATAGATGATCAGCAATGATCATAATCAATGGCGGAGCAGGCTCGTGGGGCTTAATGGACTTCTGCTCTAATATTCTGCTTCCATATTTCAATGTGCCCCAACAATTTTTACTCCAATCATCTGCCTTAACAAATAGTATTGAATCATTGGATGTGTGAACAATAAATTCAATATTATTTTACTCCCTTGTCACTGTGGTAAATCATTTTGCGTACATCACTCGTACATTAAAGAAATTACATATCAGTGAATAATAAAAATAAAGGAAAAAAGAATTCCCAATCTCAGAAATCTAAACTTCAATTAAAATTTGTATTAAGAACTATCCAATACATCAGAGTAGTCAGCCAGTGAGTCCCCGCCCTGAGTGCATAGTTGGAACTGTCGATCGATGAGTCGAGCGCCATATCCCGTTCGTATGAGGGCATCTTTCAGCGTCTGTAGTGTCTGTTACACGCCTCCTCGTCTAAGCAGATCCTGTATACGGAGGGCTTGTCCATAGGGGACGGCTTCTTTAATGTGTTTCACACCTCAATATGCCAACATCTTCATGCACAAGTTTGAACAAGACCTCCTCACCGCACAGGACCTTCAACCGACGTTACACACCAGACATCGCTGATATTTTTTTCTTTTGGACCCACAGCGAAGAATCACTGAAACGACCACATGAAAACATCAATAAGTTCCATTCCACCAGCAGACACCATGGACTACTCTCCAGAATCGGTTGCATTCTTAGACACACTCATCTCCATCGAGGACTGTCACCTCAGCACTTTGCTTTACCACAAGCCCACGGATAATCTCACGATGCTCCACTTCTCCAGCTTCCACCCTAAACACATTAAAGCAGCCATCCCTTATGGACAAGCCCTCCATATACACAGGATCTTCTCAGACGAGGAGAAATGTAACAGACATCTACAGATGCTGAAAGATGCCCTCATGCGAACGGGATATGGCGCTCGACTCATCGATCGACAGTTCCAACGCGCCACAGCAAGAAACCGCACAAACCTCCTCAGAAGACAAACACGGGACACAACCGACAGAATACCCTTCGTCGTCCAGTACTTCCCCGGAGTGGAGAAATTACGACATCTTCTTCGCAGCCTTCACCATGTCATCGATGAAGATGAACATCTTGCCAAGGTCATCCCCACTACTTGCCTTCAAACAACAACGCAACCTCAAACAAACCATTGTTTGCAGCAAACTATCCAGCCTTCAGAACAGCGACCACGGCTCCACACAACCCTGCCATGGCAATCTCTGCAAGATGTGCCAGATCATCGGCATGGGTTCCACCATTACATGTGAGAACACCACCCACCAGGTACGTGGTACATACTCGTGCGACTCGGCCAATGTTGTCTACCTCATACGCTGCAGGAAAGGATGTCCCGAAGAGTGGTACATTGGTGAGACCATGCAGACTCTGTGACAACGGATGGACGGACATTGTGCGACAATTGCAAGGCAGGAATGTTCCCTTCGAGTCAGGGAACACTTCAGCATTCAACCTCTGATCTTTGGGTAAGCCTTCTCCAAGGTGGCCTTCAGGACGCGCGACAACGCAGAATCGCCAAGCAGACACTTACAGCCATATTCTGCACACATGAGTACGGCCTCAACCAGGACCCTGAATTCATGTTGCATTATATTCACCCCCCACCATCTGGCCTGGGCTTGTAAAATCCTACCAACTGTCCTGGCTTGAGACAATTCACACCTCTTTAACCTGGATCTGTAAAGACTTAATTACCTGCAAAGACTTGCATTCAAAGTATCGTATTGCATCTTTGACTTTGTCTACATATGTGTTTCTGGAACCAACCTCTTCATTCACCTGAGGAAGAAGCAGTGCTCCGTAAGCTAGTGATTCGAAACAAACCTGTTGGACTTTTACCTGATGTTGTAAGACTTCTTACTGTCCAGCACCAATGTAGAGTGAAAGCAGTGTGTACCATCTCAAGATGCACTGTACATAGAACATAGATCATACAGTGCAGAAGGAGGCCTTTCAACCCATCGAGTCTGTACCAACCACTTAAGCCCTCACTTCCACCCTATCCCCGTAACCCAATAACCCCTCCTAACCCTTTTGGACACTAAGGGTAATTTAACATGGCCAATCCACCTAACCTGCACGTCTTTGGACTGTGGGAGCTCACCAAGTCTCCTTATGCAGCACTTTCCAAATCCACAACTACTACCATCTAGAAGTCAAGGCAGTAGACTCATGGGAACACTACCACCTGCGAGATATCCCCCAAGACACCCGTCACCCTGACTTAGGAATATATCTCTATTCCTTCACTGTCACTGGGTCGAAATCCTTGAACTCCCTCCTAGCAATGCTCCGACACCATATTGACTGCAGCTATTCAGGAAGTCAGGGATGGCAATAAATGAGGGAAATAAAATTAGGGCTGGGCAATAAATGATGCCGCAGCCAGCAAAGCCCACATCCCTTGAATAAATAAAAACATTTCCTGGATATTTCACCATAGAGCAACCTTTCTCCAACTGCCCAATCCCCCCATTCCCACAATTGGCCATCTATTAACTCAAATCTTGTGGTACCTTGTCATCTCTTGCCAGTTGGTGAGTAAACCGATCCTTTGTTGCTTAACTTGATGATTCTTGACCGCCAATCAAACAACCTTCCCATCTTCAAAACACATACAAAAAATGTTCAATGAAAAGTGTCCTTGGGATTTACCTTTAATTCCTGAAGACTCCAAGTGAACCCTGCTGGATCAAAACCATGGATACTAGTTCAATGTACTTTCAAAGAAGTATCGAGCCAGTCACATGAAATTTGGAGCTTATATATACAATTTTCCTGTGTTTACAGTATTACTGAAGTTCTTCATAAGGGTGTGTTAGCTGAAATTGAAGCTCATGCAATTGAAGGTCTAGTTCGGAAATTAGTTGAGTAGCAGGGGACAGAGAGTATTTATAATGGATAGCTGTGCTAATTGCCAGGTTTTAAATAATATTACACAGCAATCTGTGTCAGATCCTCAATTACTCACCATATTTATTAATGACTTAGATGATGGGATGGAGAGCCATTTATCCAAGTCTGCTGATGACACAAAGATAGGGGACATTGCAAAATGTGTACATAGAAGCATAACATTTCAAATAGATATTGATAAATAAATTGAATGGGTAACATTTTGGTAACTGATTTCAATGTCAGCAAATGTGAGGCTATCTAATTTATTTCATAGAATAGAATCCCTACAATGAAGGAGGAGGCCATTTGGCCATCGAGTCTGTGCCCACCATCTGAAAGAGCACCCTATCTAGGTCCACTCCCCTGCAACCCTATAACTCAACCTTTGGACACTAAGGGGCAATTTATCATGGCCAATCCACCTAACCTACACATCTTTGGACTGCCGGCAGAAACCCCCGGAGGAAACCCACACAGACACAAGGATAACATACGGACTCCACACAGACGGTCACACAAGGTTGGAATCAAACCTGTGTCCCTGGCGCTGTGAGGCAGCAGTGCTAACCACTGTGCCACCATGCCACCCCAAAAGAAGGTTAAGGCTTCCTTAGAATTGGAATGGTGAAAAGCTAGAAATGTTTAAGGTCGAGATTTAGGGGGGTTGTGTATATAAGTAATTAAAATGTCATCAGAAGAATTCTCTGTCGGCGGGATCCTCTGGTCCATCAGCAACGCACCCACGCTCATGGATTTCCCGACACAGTAGTGTGGCTATAATGGGAAACCCCATTGGCCAGCTGCTGGAACAGAGAATCTCGCTGCCGGGGGTGGGGGGGTGGGGGGTGGGGGGGGGTGGGTGGGGGGGGCACACCGGAAAATGAGGCTGGCGGACCAGAGAGCCCCGCATCTAAAATTTGCAAAGAAATAGTCAAAAAAGTTAATGGAATCCTTGCTTTTACATCTGTTACGAGGCTATGCCTCTATATGTCTTAAAATATGATTTTCCAGCTTTCAGCTGACTGGAATTTTTACAATTTGAACAGAGGCAGAACAGACTGCTTAAAATTGCAAGGCCACTCGGGGCAGCACGGTGGTGCAGTGGTTAGTACTGCTGCCTCATGGCGCTGAAGACCCGGATTTGATCCTAGCTCTTGGTCATTGTCCCTGTGTGTGCGTGGGTCTCACCCCCACAACCCAGAGATGTGCAGGGTAGCTAGATTGGCCATGCTAAATTGCCCCTTAATTGGAAAATAAAACAATTGGGCACTCTAAATTTGTAAAACAAAAAAAAATTGCAAGGTCACATTCCAAGATGTAGAAACCAACAAATCACCTTTAGGGGGTTGTGAAGAGAGGCATTCTCTGCAATCCAGACAACCATCAAAACTCATAACTGGCTCATAAAGAGACATTCAAAATACAGAGTCCTGCATATTAGAATAATGGCTGCCACAGGCAAGCCCACTCAAAACCTATTGGAAATACACAATGGGTGAAATATTTCGAGGCAAGCCTCCCAGCCACTAGATAGAGCTCATAGTTGTAATTGGAAGGTTTTGGGAATGCAGAGGGGTCTCAATCCTACACTTTCCCTTGAGATTATAAGCCCCCCCTCCCCATTTCTCAGCCCACCTCCATGGTGGGGGGGGAGCAGAATTTTATTTCTGCTGGTTGAAGGGATCTCGGACTAGGAAATATAACTAAAAATTAGAGTCAATCCTTTAGGGAGTGACATCAGGAAACATAATGGCAGTAGAAGGATGGATCTCTCTTCTGGAAAGAGTGATTGGTGTGAGATTAATATTAATTTTAAATCTGAGTTTAATAGATATTTGTTCGCCAGAGGTATTAAAGGATATGGAGCAAAGGTGTGTATGTGGTGTTATGCCTCAGGTCAGCCATGAAATCATTGAATGGTGAATGGTACACCATGATCAGGGTCGAGGGCTGATTGGCCTACTCTTCCGAAGTTCCGATATAATAGAGAACTCACAAATCATGGTTAAAAAAACTGGAACCATTCGTTCTTTTCCTATTAAAGAAATTTGAAGCTTTTTAGCTTGATCTGAATTATATCTTGCTCAACTTTTTGGTTGCCAAATATCATCGTCAGCCGGAATTTTAAAGATATGTTTATTTCCTGACAAACTTTAAATTCCAGTGTTGTGACTTGAAAGAAAATCTGGTTAACAATTTGACATTTGAGAAGGAAAAACTGATGATGGATTTTCACATGTTGGTGGAACTCATATCATAACAGAAAGAAGCCTAGAAAAAAAAGTGTGTGATATTAGCACAGAAATGTCTGAATTATGTTCCCAGTGTTTTAATGGAACTGCGGAGGCATCATCCTGCTTAATTGAAACACTCCTAGTTTGGTGGCGCATGCAATAATTTCCAGGCTAAGATTAGTGAAACACATTTTCATGAAAATATGTCCTATTAAAAGCAGAAAATGATCCCTCATCTGATATGATGATAGATTAAAAACTCAGTGAGGAATTAGCAGGTGAAAATCCTGCTCCCCGTTACACACTGGACATGAGGGACAGTAAACTGCCTAAGTTACAGTAAATGCACTGTAAACCCAGGCAGAATAGATTCACCAACACTGAAGCCCAAGGCCTCTGCACCATCAGTTCTTGCTTCTGAGAATACTCACAGCTGCTCTCAGATATAACTCTGCTGTGACATCTGCCATCTGGCATGTGTCTTGCAATGTCAACACCAGTGATTGCAAATACAAATGATACTTTTGAATCGTCGTTCTTTTCAGAGCAGGATCCATGACATCTCAGCCTGCAACTCTGAGTCTAAAGTTTCCCTTTGTCACTTGCTCCTGGTGTCGTCTGATAGCCTTTGTCGATATTCTCTTCGTCGGACGACTTTCTACAACCCTAAGTAAAATTTCAGCTCTTCCAAAACAAGCTACCCATACCCTATCCTAATCCAAGGCCTATTTACCCATCATGCCATCCTCGCTGGTCTATATTGATTCCTGTCCCTCTTGTCATGATATTCAAGTGAACATCACAGCGCATACACACATACATAATGATGGACAGATCAACGGACCAATTAGCACACACAACACGACAGCCAATCACAGACGAGAGTATACACAGTACAAAACAAGGAACACGACACTTCCTGGGCGGTCCAGCAGGAGACGGCTCAGGGCAAGGACCTCCATACCAGAGACTCAGACAGTCACCATGTGCTGAGTACCAGAGTTTGCTATGTCAATAGTTAAATGAAATAAAACTGCGTTGTACCAATCGCAACCATGTTGGTTCGTCTGTGTCTCAGAGTACCCAACACTTCACCTCTGAACTCCAAACTTAAAAGTATCATTCTTATGTTAAATGTCCTCATAGCCTCACACTGTCCTATTAGTGCAATTTCCTCCAGATCTAAAACCCACTCCCTCCTAAAAACCTCCGGACTCTGTGGGCAGAATCTTTTGGCCCCTTCCCACCCGCAGAATCTTCCTGTCCTGCCGAAGTGAATTGAACCACTTTCCGCATTTTCCAGTCGCACCCCCATCTCATTAGGGCTGGAAAGTTTCACCCTGGGTGCTTACAGCACCCCGTCCCTTTGCGTCACTCTGCCATTACCATCCAGCCAAGGAGCTAACCTAGTTTAGTGAGGAATGTAGGACAACATGCCATGAGTTGCACCATACATAACTAAAAACCAGGTGCAAAGCTGGCAAAGAGACAAACCATAACTTTGGCATGCTAAATAGCAGAAACAACATGATATAGACAGTGCTAAATGATTTCACAGTCATTAGATTGAAGCTCTGCAGTCCTGTCACATCTAGTTAGGAATGGAGGGGGACAATTAAATAACTAACAGGAGGAGGAGAATGCTCTATGAAAATCCCCATCCTCAGTAGTAGTAGAACCTGCGGGGTCAGTGCGGAAGACAAAGCTGAAGCATTTGCAACCACTTACAGACAGAAGTGCCGAGTGAATGATCCACCTTGGCCTCTTCGGAAGATCCTCAACAACACAGGTGCCAATTTTCAAGGCAATTTGATTCACTGCACATGATGTGAAAGAATGACTGGATACAACAAAGATAATGGGCGGGATTCTCCAATAATGGGGCTATGTCCCCACGCCGGTGTGAAACGTGGCACCAACCACTCCGGCGTCAATGGTCCCCGATAATGGAGAATGCTCCCCTTCCTAGGGGGCTAGGTCGACGCCGGAATGGTGCCCGCAGCTCCAGCCGGTGGGGAACGGCCGGCGCGAGTTCCCGCATGCAGGCTACGGCCGGCATATTTCCACGCATGCGCGCTACGGCCGGCATATTTCCATGCATGTGCGCTATGGCCGGGGTATTTCTGCGTATGCGCGGGGGTTCCCTTCTCCGCACCGGCCCCCAGTGTCATGTGAGAGTACCTTTAAGAAATGGATGTTTAAGCAATGTACCTTTAACAGATGAAGCTGATCATATTACTGAAGTGATGTCAAGTCGGGGGGGGGGGGGGTGGAGCTGAGCTCACTTCTGCTTTTGGTTTCAGTTTGAGAACGCAGCTTGGGTGTGTCTGTATGTTTCCAGAGAGCTGCAGGAAGAAAAGCAAGGCACAGGAGCTGAAGTCAACCAAGCTGATATATTTCTGCCATCCAACAGAAAATATACATATTTTGTGACCTGGTGTGTTACTGTTTTGAAGGTTTGAAGCCTTTTGGACGTTTGAAGGAACATTTTGAGGGGTTATTTAGTGTTGCATTATTTTTGGGGTTATCTTTGAAGTAAGGGGTGTTAAGAGATCCAATGTTTATTTAATAGATTAATTTGAGTTCATGGAATAAACATTGTTTTGTTTTAAAAACCACGTGTCCATAATTGTAATATCACACCTGGGGAACAGGCCATGTGCTTCAAAAGCAACAATCCATTAAAGGGAGAGGTTGGTGCAACTCCATGATACATTTTGGGGTTCTGCAAACACCTCGCCCATAACAATTGGGGGCTCGAGGGGAATAAAAGTCTATCTATTGCATTGACTTTTGTGAACTTAAAGACAGTGATGGTTTGTTGCTTTTCCGGTGTGGTATTTTAGTTTAAGTGGGGAGAGTGTTGTGAACAATGGCTGTTTCGGAGGTTCAGAAGTGTTTTGGGGAGGACACGGTGACACGTGATACCTTACGGACAGAGAGTAAAAACATACTGTTAGGTTTGGCAAAAGCATTGCAGTTAACACTGCCTAGCAAAATACGAAAAAATGAGGTACTTAACGCGATATCTGCGCATTTACGCTTGCCTGTGATACATTCTGACTCATTAGATATGGCAAAGCTCCAGTTGCAGATTAAGCAATTTGAACATGAAAAAGAATTAAAGCAACTTGAACATGAAAAAGAATTAAAGCGGCTTGAATATGCAATGAAAGAAAAAGAAAGAGATAGAGATAGAGAGGAAAAAGAAAAGTAGAGAGTAGACAGAAACAAAGAAAGAGATAGAGAGGAAAGGGAAAAAGAGAGAGAGTTTGAACTTCGGAAAATGGCTCTGAAAAATTAAAATCAGTTAAAATTGGCAGACGCAAAGGGACACGTACAGTTGGAGGAGATGGATGAGGATAATGAGACAGAGCGTCATAGTCGAAGACGTGGTGGAGATCTATTTAAATATGTCCAAGCATTGCCAAAGTTTGACGAAAAGGAGGGAGAAGCCTTTTTCATTTCATTTGAAAAGGCAGCTAAACAAATGCAATGGCCACAGGACATGTGGGTATTGCTGATTCAAACAAAGCTGGTAGGTAGGGCTAGTGAAGTGTCTGCATCACTGCCGGAGGAGGTATCTGGGACGTATGAGGAGGTGACGAAATCCATCTTAAGTGCATATGAGCTAGTGCCTGAAGCTTACAGACAAAGGTTTAGAAATTTAAGGAAAGAATTTGGTCAAATATACATGGAGTTTGAAAGGCTCAAACAGAGTAATTTTGATAGGTGGCTAAGGGCTTTGAAAATAGACCAAACGTATGAAGCTCTCAGAGAAATTATACTTTTGGAGGAGTTTATAAATTCAATTCCTGATGTAGTTAGAACTCATGTGGAAGATGCAGAGGATTAAAACTGCAAGATTAGCAGCAGAAATGGCAGATGATTATGAATTGGTTTCCGACATCAGTTTCAGCCTGTGAGGGATAGAAACTGGGGACATGAGAAATACTCAAGTGGTAAAAGTAAAGGTGATCTGATAGGAGATAATAAGGAGAGTGTACCTCAGATTAAAAAAGAAATCCAGGAGGGTTTAAAAGAGATGAAAAGTTTCAAATGTTTTCACTGTAATAAACTAGGCCATGTAAAGTCACAGTGTTGGTGGTTGAAGAAAAGCACTGGGAAGGCTGATGTGGTAAAACAGGATAAGACAGTGGGATTTGTTAGAGTGGTAAAGGAAAGCCCAAGGGTAGCAAAGGAGGTGCAAACGATTGTACAGCCTGTTCAAGAAGTAATTGTTAAGAAGGTGCCAGATGTCTTTAAAGAATTTACTTGTGTGGGTAAAGTTTACTCATGTGTATCAGGAGGAGCAGGTAAAGAAGTCACAATTTTAAGAGATACAGGGGCTAGTCAATCTTTAATGGTAAGAGATGAGGAATTATGTAGTTTGGGAAGAATGTTGCCAGAAAAGTTGGTGATATGTGGAATTCAGGGTAAGAGGAGTAGCGTTCCATTATATAAGGTGAGGTTGGAAAGTCCAGTGAAGAGTGGTGAAGTGGTAGTAGGAGTAATAGATAACCTATCTTGTCCAGGAATACAGTTTATCTTGGGTAATGATATAGCTGGGTCGCAGGTGGGAGTGATGCCTACAGTGGTTGATAAGCCAGTGGAAAATCAGACAACTGAAGGGTTGAAGGACGAATATCCTGGGATTTTTCCGGATTGTGTAGTAACAAGGTTGCAAAGTCACAGGTTAAGACAAGAGGAGAAATCAAAGAGTGAAGATGAAGTTGAAGTGCAATTATCAGAAATGATTTTTGATCAGATGGTTGAAAAAGAACAAGAACAGGTGGAGGATGAGGCTGATATTTTTAGTTCAGGAAAATTGGCGGAGTTACAACAGAAAGATGTAGAAATTAAACAGAGATATCATAAAGCATATACGGAAGAGGAATCTGAGAGTATACCAGAGAGTTATTACCGTAAAAGTGATGTCTTGATGATAAAATGGAGACCTGTACATATACAGGCGGATGAAAAGTGGGCAGAAGTTCAGCAAGTAGTATTGCCGGTAGGGTATAGAAAGGAGGTGTTGCAAATTCACATGAGATACCAGTGGGAGGTCATTTGGGAATAAGGAAAACTCAAGCTAAAATACAAAAACATTTTTATTGGCCTGGACTACAGAAAGATGTAGTTAAATTTTGTCAATCATGTCACACATGTCAAGTGATAGGGAAATCTCAAGCAGAGATAAAACCAGCGCCCTTAATACCAATTCCAGCATTTGAGGAACCTTTTACGAGGGTCCTAATAGATTGTGTAGGACCACTTCCTAAAACGAAAAGTGGGAATCAATATCTTTTGAGTATAATGGATGTGTCTACAAGGCTTCCAGAGGCCATTCCAGTACATAATATTACAGCTAAAAGGATTGTGGAGGAGTTACCTAAATTCTTTACTAGATATGCACTACCCACAGAAATTCAATCGGATCAAGGATCAAATTTTATCTTGAGGTTATTCAAAGAAGTAATGGATAGCTCAGGAATAAACCAATTTAAATCAACTGCGTACCATCCAGAATCGCAGGGAGCGTTGGAAAGGTGGCATCAGACATTAAAGAGAATGTTGAGATTATCCAGAGGATTGGGAAAAAGGAATCCCATTTGTATTGTTTGCAATTAGGGATGCACCTAATGAGTCTACAAAATGTAGTCCTTTTGAACTAATTTTTGGTCATGAGGTAAGAGGACCACTTAAATTGATTAAGGAAAAATTGGTGGGTGAGAAATCTGAAATTACATTATTGGATTACGTGGCAAATTTTAGGGAACGATTAAATAGAGCAGGTGAATTAGCTAGACAACATTTAAAAGTTGCACAAAATGTGATGAAACAGTTAGCGGACAAGAATTCCAAAGTTTGCAGTTTTGCCAGTGAGGATAAAGTTTTAGTGTCGTTACCAGTGGTAGGTGAACTTTTAAAAGCTAGGTTTTGTGGACCGTATCAGATTGAAAGGAAATTAAGTGAGGTGAATTATGTGGTAAAAACACCAGATAGAAGGAAGACTCACCGAGTGTGTCATGTGAATATGCTGAAAAGGTACTTTGAAAGGGAAGGAGAGAAAAAGGAGGTTTTAACGATTCTAACTCAAAGTGACGAACCAAATCCACATGACTGTGAATTTGACATACCTCAAATTAAATTGGAAAATGAGGATGTTCTTAAAAATTGGGATGAATTGTTAAGTTACCTTCCAGAGAAAAAACAAACTGACCTGAAAGAGTTATTGATATCACATGAGCAAGTTTGTAGAGATAAATTGGGAAGTACTAAAATGGCTACACATGATGTAGATGTGGGAAATGCTGTTCCTATCAAACAACATCCATATAGACTTAATCCTTTAAAATTAGCAGAGGTTAACAGAGAGATTGAGAGTATGCTTAAAAATGGCATAATTGAAGTGGGTTGCAGGCAATGGAGCTCACCCATAGTGATGGTACCTAAACCAGAGGGTACCCAATGGTTGTGTGTGGACTATAGAAAGGTGACTGCAGTTACAAGAACGGACTCTTATCCTATCCCACGTTTGGAGGATTGCATTGAGAAAGTGGGACAATCCGCTTTTATTTCCAATTTGGATTTACTGAAAGGTAACTGGCAAGTACCTTTATCTGAAAGGGCGAAGGAAATTTCAGCTTTTGTAATTACAGATGGTATATACCAGTTCAACGTTATGCCATTTGGCATGAAAAACGCACCAGTAACATTTCAACGGTTAACTAATACAGTTGTTTCAGGATTACCTAATTGTGCGGTATACATCGACGATCTGGTAGTTTTTAGCCAGACATGGAAAGAACATTTGAAACACCTGAAGGAATTATTCGATCGACTTCAGGAGGCAGGTTTGGTGATAAACCTAGCCAAAAGTGAATTTGGAAAAGCCCAGGTCACTTTCCTTGGCCATACAATCGGACAGGGTCGAATGGTCCCACGGGATGTGAAAACAAAAGTTATTGGAGAGTTTCTGATACCCTCGACACGACGGGAAATAATGCGGTTTCTTGGTATGAGTGGATTTTACCAGAAATTTGTACCAACTTTTAGCAGTGTGGTCGCTCCACTGACGGACTTGCTCAAGAAGGCGTAACAAATTCCAGTGGACAGCGGAGTGTCAACAGGCATTTGACAGCCTGAAGGCTGTGTTAACCACTGCTCCTGTGTTAGTCATCCCAAATTATACCAAACCCTTCAAAGTGGCTGTGGATGCGAGCGATGTGGGCGTAGGTGCAGTGCTTCTACAAGACGACGACAAAGGCTAGAGCGGCCTGTTGGTTATTTTTCAAAGAAATTGAATTCTCACCAGAAAAAGTATTCGACGATTGAGAAGGAGACTTTGAGTTTGGTGCTGGCTTTGCAATATTTTCACATTTATGTGACCAGCAATCCATCTGACACCATTATATATACTGATCATAATCCTTTGACGTTTTTGGAGCGATTCCGGACTAACAATGCAAAGCTGTTTCGCTGGAGTTTATTGTTATAGCCATTTCATTTAAAAATAGTACATGTGGCAGGAAGGGAAAATGTGATAGCCGATGCTTTGTCAAGAATGTGATGAATGGAAGGATTGCGGTTGGAGGAAGAAGAACAAAGAAAAATGGACTATATTATTATACCTGTTTGCGTGTGTTGTTTTTTTTTTAAATGAAAAGGTATATTTACTGTGTACATTTCTTAGTGGATGGTGCAAAATGAAAAATGAAACCATCTTGAAGTTGATGGGTTTTTTTTCTTGGGAAGAGGTGTCATGTGAGAGTGCCTTTAAGAAATGGATGTTTAAGCAATGTATCTTTAACAGATGAAGCTGATCATATTACTGAAGTGATGTCACGGGGTGGGGGGGGGGAACTGAGCTCACTTCTGCTTTTCGTCTTAGTTTGAGAAAACAACTTGGGTGTGCCTGTGTGTTTCCAGAGAGCTGCAGGAAGAAAAGCATGGTGCTGGAGCTGAAGTCAACCAAGCTGATATATCTCTGCCATCCAACAGAAAATATATATATTCTGTGACCTGATATGTTACTGTTTTGAAGGTTTGAAGCCTTTTGGATGTTTGAAGGGAAATTTTGAGGGATTATTTAGTGTTGTATTATTTTCGGGGTTATCTTTGAAGTAAGGGGTGTTAAGAGATCCAATGTTTATTTAATAGGTTAGTTTGAGTTTATGGAATAAACATTGTTTTATTTTAATAACCACGTGTCCATAATTGTAATATCACACCTGGGGAACAAGCCGTGTACTTCAAAAGCAACAATCCATTAAAGGGAGAGGTTGGTGGAACTCCATGATACATTTTGGGGTTCTGAAAGCACCTCGCCATAACACCGGGCAATATGGCGGCACCCTACAGGGGCCCGGCGCGGAGGAACATAGGCTCCCACAGAACCAGCTCGCCCACCGATCGGTAGACCCCGATCATGGGCTATGGCACTGTGCCCCCCCCCCAGGGTCAGATCCCACCACCCCCCCCTCTCCAGGACGTCCCCCACAGACTTATCTTCCAGGTGCCGCCATGTGGGACCTGAGTAACCCACGCTGGTGGGACTCGGCCGAACTCGTCGGCCACTCGCCCCACGGGGCCCGGAGAATCGCTGGGGCTACTCAGGTCAGTCCTTCCTTAAGGAGATATAGATTATTTGTGAATTATGAATTAATTTAGCCAGCTATCCACTTTCCCCAAATTCCTCTGCATCTCCATGTCCCGCACCTTCTGTGAAACCTTCCTTTTCAGTCAGGATCCATTTTTTAGTTATTCCTCTATGATGACCTTAGTGGCACTTAAAGACGTTGAATAGATACTAGGAGTCAATACTAGCTGCAGCATTTTGCTGTGTTCCCTCTTAAAGCATTTGCCTGAATCTTTCTAACAAATGTCTTGCAAAATACCTGAAAATCCATCCACACTCTGGGCCAAATAGTCCAGAGATTGTGGAAGGCAGGCATAAGGTGGATCACCAATGATGGCATTGTCATATGTTTATCTTTTAAACAAGTTGCAGCTTACTTATCTATTTCTTCCTTCCTTGAATTTGAGGTGTATTTATGTCTCCCTGTTTTCCCCTTTAACCCTGGTCAAGAGCAATGGTAATATTTATAATGGTCAGTCCTGGGCTGTGGTTCGAGATCACTGGAGTAAAATACAACCTCTCCTCAGAAGTTAAGCAAAGAATTAGTTCTACATGATCATTTTTCACTTTTGTGATCCATCAATCCGTGAAACACTACCGTGCAAGTGCTGAAGTGGCTGGTGTCAGGCTAACTATCTATCAGAGGCCAAGCGATAGATGAAATTGGAAATGCCAATATATTGTGATGATACAGCATTACTGAAATAAGATCACACAGCTGGTTTCTATGGCGACAGCCTCATAAATACTGCAACTGAATCTTGGCGCCTGTTTTTATTTTGCTGAATGCTTGTGTGAGAATTAGTAATTTTTCCATTTTATATTTACTGATGGTACTAAATTATATGTTGTCACCAGAAGGTACATTAGGCAGCTTTCTCCAACCTCTAATGGTAAAATTAGAATCTAATCTGCGTTGAGCACTCATTGATGTGATTTTAGTTTTGAAACTATTTCACATATCAGAATCAAGGGCAGAATTTTCCCAAAATTTGGCTGTGTGTCAGTTTTGGTGCATAACCCCGTGCGATTCCTGCTGGCCCCGGCGGCGCGATCCAGACTGCAATTTTTAGGCACTAAAAAATTCCTCATGTGAAAAACACAGCGGCAAAGAAGCGACACATCTAATTCACCCACTCCGGGGGTCACCTCAGCAGTTCCAACAAGGGGGCGCTGCGTTTAAACAGTTCCACAGTACTTGCTTACAGTCAGGAGGATAGCAGTGAAGAAGCCAGTTCCCCACTTTACAGACGGGCCCTCACCTGTATGCTCGATGCCGTGAAGGAGAGAAGGTCGACCACCTACCCGCAGGTTGACAGGAGACCTTCCAGCAAGGTCGCAAATCCACCTGGCAGGCGCTGGTGAGTGCTAGCAACCTCCACAAGAGGACGGGCATGGCATGCCAGAAAAATAAACAACCAGGGATGTGCTTCTTGTCTCCTCTCCCCACTGCCCATTTCATTCACCCACCCCCATTTCATTTGGACGCCACATGCAGCCACCTAGCTGGGCCCCACCACCCGACCTCCCACAAGCTTCCTCATAGGCTCATTTTCAGAACTGAAATGTGTACCACTCACTAAGTGCAAGAGAGACTCAAAGCTGAACCAAAATAAGACCTCATTCTTTGTTCGCATTCTTTGGATAAGCTACCAGCATCTGTCTTGCATCATCCCATGCAATGTACCCACATATTTATGAAAAATGTACGCTATTTCTTAAAACATAAGAACATGGGGCTGGATTCTCTGTTTCAGGGACTATATCCCCACGCCGTTGTGAAAACTGGCCTTTTACGCCAGAATAATTGGCGTCAAAAGGCCACAGATTCACAGCCTTGCTGGGGGTTAGCAGGGAGCTGTTGTGTAGCTTGCAGCTCCAGCTGCCGATACGGCCTCCCCCCCCCCCTGCACCTCCGGGTCAGAGGCCGCGCATGCGCACGGCGGCGGCATCCAGCGGCTGCGTCGTACTCTATGACGGACTCAGACCGCGGACCTGGACCGCGGAAATAGTGCCCCCTATCCTATCGGCCGCGCTCCCGACCCAGACCACCTGCACAATAAAGGCCCAGTCCCGTATGAGGCCCCCCTACCCTCCGATCAGCCCGCCCCTGACCATGGCGGCCGTGGACTGATTTGCAGCCGCTCCACGAGTTTCCCGAGCGGATGAGGCCATATTAGAAATACGCTGTCGGGACTTTGGCCAGTCGGGGGCGGTGAATAGCGTGGTGGGCCTCTGGCAATTGGCCTCCGGTAGTGGATAAGTGGCGGGGTCCGGAGAATCGAGTAACCAGCACCGGTCCCGATTCCGTGCATGAAACTGGATTCTCCGCCCCAGCGTTGGACGCGATTTCAGGGTCGCGGTGCGGAGAATTTAGCCCATGTGTGTGGTGATACACCACTGTACTTCCCTAGCATTGTACATAGTTATATAATAGCTGTGTGTAACGTGGCCCTGTAATCCTGTGTATGGTACTGTGTATTGTACTGTAGCTCTGTAGAGGTTCGGTCACCTGTATGTAACCTGACCTGGCCACGGAGAGCTCCGCCTTGGCCACTCCCCCGGGAGTTAAGTATAAGACCCAGCTTCTGAGACCGGACCCATTTTGTCTGGGGTCGTCTGTGTCGGGTAAGCTTCCTATGTAGTGTATTAAAGCCTTGGTTAAAGTCTCACATGTCTTTGTGGTTCTTGACGCTTAGTGCATCATGGTGTCAAGAAGGTCAGGTGACCTTCTTCCTTTTCTCCAAATAAACATAAAACTGCCTGAGGCTGGAAGTTAATCTACCTGTCTGGTCAAGACAATAAAATGCAAATGACCTTTTGGAACATATCTTTAAGAAGCCATCAAGAATGCAACAGATCAAGTCTGGAGGATGGCAGTGAAGAAGATAGAGTTAACAGCTCCTATTGTCCAAATTTCTCCAGAAGCTGAATCACAATGACCACAGAGATTTAGTGGCTGCAGAATGAAATTCCACAGAAAGGGCATGAGAAAGGGCCATTCAATCACAAGGAGGTGCAAATGGCCAAATTCCAAACCTCTATTGTGTGTCAATGTTAACAGCATCTGGGATCATCTGTGTGGACATTGGAACAACAGATACTATGGTCACCTGATGGAAGCCAGCTTGTGATAAAAAGCATATAGGAACAGACATCTGGAGAACATCCAAGGGAGTACCCTGCCTAGATTCCACTAACAGAGAAGTGGGTGCATCTTATTAGGGGCTGGTATAGCACAGGGCTAATTAGTTGGCTTTTAAAGCAGACCAAGGCAGGCCAGCAGCACGGTTCAATTCCCGTACCAGCCTCCCCGAACAGGTGCCGGAATGTGGCGACTAGGGGCTTTTCACGGTAACTTACTTGTGACAATAAGTGATTTTCATTTCATTTCGTTTATTACCTGAACTTTGTTACAGTGGCTCAAATGCATCTCGAACTGGAGCAATGTCAAAATCCGGCTGTTTCTGACTAAGCCATTCAAAATCCATCACCAGAAACTTCTAACCTCCATTTGCTCAGTGAGCTAAAAGAAAACCATTAGGCTTGCAATGTTTCTAGCTTCCATCTTGGAAAAACTCAGTAGAAAAGTGACTTTGGACTTTTTAAAGGATTTCAGTGCATTCTACCTCTTTTGTAGTCACCTTTTTGCATTTATGTGGGTCCTGTATGAAGGTGTGTGGGTACTGCTGTGATTACATTTGGGTTTTGAGAAGTAAACATTTATTATTTATTATTTTAAAACTTAGGAAGAAAACCTGTCTCTTACCTGCTCTTGGGATTTCAAGAGTTTGAAAGGTGGTAAAAAGTTGGACCCATCCTACAATCTCTCCATTGTCTGTAACACTGGCATTTCACCCATTGTTACAAGGTGAATATTGTCTGACTTTTCACTGCTGTTAACAACCTGAATATAAGCCCCGGCGTGTTGTGAGTGACAATGTGGGAGTAGGGAGTCAATCACAATTACTGTGGAATTGAATGGGGACATTCCTTTTGCTTATGAAAACATAGGAATACATTTAATTTGTTTATTAAATTACGTTTTGTTGGTAGTTGCTATTTAATCTGCAGCAGCAGATCCATCTCCTTGGGTTGTGCCCCCTAGCCTAAAGCCTTTTTTAGACAGTTGACGAGAGTGACATCAAAATGGGAAACCAATGGGACATTGGTCCTTAAATTTGGCTATTTTTCTGCCTGTTGTATTTCTATACAATGGCTCCAATACATATCCACTATCTACCCCTAAGTGTCCTGAAACCCTGATCCTCCTCCCACTAAACTGCTGATCACCCAACCCCTCCTCCTCATCTCCATGTTATCTGATATTAGTCATGGTTCTTTCTCTTCAGGTATTTACCTCTCTTCATTAAACCTGCCTCTCTTCCCCATAAAGCAAACTCTTGACCCTCACCATCTTTGAAAATTGCCAGCCCAACTCCAGCATCCCATTCCGCCCCAAAGTCCTTGAATATTTTTTCACCTTTCAAATCTGTTCTCATCTTTCCTGCAATTCCATGTTTGAGTTCTTCCAATTAGGTTTCTGTCCCTACCACAGTACGGAAATGGCTTTTATCAAAGCCACAAATGGCATCCTATGTGACTGTGACAAAGATAAGCTTTCCCTCCTCATTCTTCTCAACTTATCTGCAGCCTTTGAGACAATTTTTCACACTATCCCCCACTAAGGTCCCTCCACTGTCACCAGCTGAGAGGGACTCCATTTATCCGGTTCCATTCTTAGTTATCAATGCATAGCCAGAAGCTCTTCCTGGTTTCTCTTCTGGTTTCTCTCCCTTATCCTGCACTGTTACTTTTGGTAACCCCAAGGGGTCTATCCTTATCCCCTTCCTGTATTCATCTATATGCTGGTTATCATACAATCATAGAATTTACAGGGCATAAAGAGGCCATTTGGCCCATCGAATCTGCACTAGCCCTTGGAAAGAGAATACTACTTAACCTCACCTAACCTTTTAGACACTAAGGGTCAATTTAGCATGGCCAATACACGTAACCTGCACATTTTTGGACTGTGGGAGGAAACTGGAGAATCCGGAGGAAATCCACGCAGACACGGGAAGAAAGTGCAAACTCCACACAGACAGTCACCCGAAGCTGGAATTGAACCCGTGTCCCTGGAGCTGTGAGACAGAAGTGCTAACCATTGTGCATCTATAATAAACAGGCTCACATAATCAAACACAGAGCAATTAAATACTACTTCTGCCCCCCCCACCACCCCCCGTAACACTAATTTTACATTAAATAATTCTAAAAAAAAAATAAAACATATATCCATCGAGTCATTTCTTACAAATACAGCTTGTCAGTTTTCTCCAAGTACATAAATAGTGTTTACAATTTAAAAGCTCCCTGATGACTACACTGAGATCTACAAATCTGAGACTGGTTCTGTGTGTACAATTTGGTTGCATGAACCTGAGAGATACTCAGCCTCAAAGTTATATTAGTGAAGACAGTCTGACCTTCTGTACATGCAGAGAGGTCAATGACCAGATCCTGACGTGCCTAACAATGTAGTCAGTGATTGGTGCAACAAGTGAACCTTTTACCATGTAGATACATATGTCAATCTTCACAAACATAGATTCAGGCCAGTGCTTCCCAATCTTCAGTACAATGTTTGTGTTCAGTTTCTGATGATGGGTATGACACATAACTAATTGGTCATTCGTTTCCTTAAATGTATTATCAGAGTACAGCTCCGATCACATTTCCCAATTCATCCCATTGTGACATACATTTCCAAATGTGGATTGAGATGTTCAAGGGCTGGGGAGATACATTCTTCACTTTTAATGTATCAAACACTGTTGCGCGATTGTCCACTTCACTTGTGCAGTATCTTCTGAAGAAGATCCATGATCACTGCTAAATTAGGAATTAATTTGTGGTAAAAATTGACAGTACTGAGGAAATGTGCCAACTCTTTCACCTGAGGTGGGGTCGGAAGTACATGATTGGCTTTAACATTGTTCTGTGTAGATTTTACTCCAGCTGCTATTACTCTTCACATCGAGAAAGTAAATCTCAGGTGCCGCAAATATGCATTTGTCCTCGCTAAATTATGTTTTTCAAGTCTAGTAATCACAGCTGAGCATGCTGACTGTGTCCTGCTTCATCCCTTCCATTGTCAATGATGTTGTCAAGTAGATTGTGTTATGATATGCAAACATGCACATAATGAGATACAAACAGGCAGCTAATGAATACAGAGAACAGGATATAACCAATCAGCAGGCAAAACACTTTGGGGTGGTTTCCCACTATAAAAGGCACGAGGCACTCACAATCCGCCTCTTTCCACTCGTGACATCTACAGTGTGAGTCAGGGTGTACATATCATATAACTCCTACAGCACGTGGCTAAGAGCTAGTCTGGTTCAGTCAGACAGATTAATCACACTCGGTTAGCAGAGAGTCGAACTCACAGAGGATTGAGCTAACTGTGTGACAGGTTCAATAAATCATATTGAACTAACTTCAAGGTGTGGAGTATCTCTCAGGTAAAGCTGCATCCAGTTGCAGCCCGTGTTATCTTACTGTGCTTAACACGACAGATTGAGTGATCCTTCAACATCTGACAAGACTGAAGAAATTATCCTCTGGAACGTATGAGGTGTTGAACTTTGTTGAACTTCATCCATGCTGCGATACTGGAGTAATAAAAGCTGTGAGATATTGGCTCTGCTCAGCTAGAGATATCACAGAATCATAGAATTTACAGTGCAGAAGGAGGCCATTCGGCCCATCGAGTCTGCACCGGCCTTGGAAAAGATATCAAACCCTTTTTTGGAGGCTATGGGCAATTTCAACATGGCCAACCCATCTAACCTGCACACCTTTGGACTGTGGGAGAAAACCGGAGCACCCGGAGGAAAGTCACGCAGACATGGGGAGAACGTGCAGATTCCGCACAGACAGTGACCCAAGCCGGGAATCGAACCTGGGACCCTGGAGCTGTGACAAAACTGTGCTAACCACTGTGCTACCGTGCCGCCCATCATTCGGATATCAGAATATAGTTCCAGCTCATGTCAATCTCCGTGAAGACTATGGAGTTATGAGATTATGCTGATCGTGCTTGGATTGTAGGAAGTGGAATGATGGCTGTGTTGACCACCTTAATGTTGATGCATTGTCAAAGTTCACCATTTTTGCATTGTGCAATGATTAGGTTTGTTATCCACGGTGACAGGTTTCAGCATCCAATTATACCACCTGCTCCTAGCTATTTCATCTCTGGTGACACCTCAGCACAGATTGCAAAAAAGTAGCAAATTTTGCAAAACTGATGGAATTGATGTGTCATCACCCAAATCTGGTAACTAAGGAAGGATACCAGCGTAAGCAGTCTTATCATCGATCACGTAAGTGTGTGCTCCAGTAGGATCTTCAAGTTTGAATCCATGCTTTTTGAAAAGGTTTATTCCCATAATTCTTCTGTCTTTAGCTATATAGAATATAAATCTGTTTGGTGACATTTTTGTAGCGTTCTGGTAATGTGATCGTTCCTAAAACTGGATCAATCCAGTCCTCATAAACTTGCAGAGTGTCTGTTGCAGGAGTGAGAAAATTTGTGAAAAATAACGATGGCAGAGTCTGTCATTCAGTATAGATGTATTTTTGCAAACATTAATACTGAGATGCCCAGAATCTGGACTGTGTAATTCTTAATATGACCTGGTGTTTTACGAGCCGTGATGATATTTACATTCTGTATTTCACTCTCGGAGAGAGATTCCCCCATGTGTTGAACTGATGAGACTTTATTCTTCGACAACCTGCAAATCTTTACAAAAGTATTTATCTTTGAACATAAGCTGCACTTGTTTTCCCTCAAGCTGGATCTATTGTTGTGAATTGATGGATACTTTCACAATGTGTGCAGGTTTCTGAGGGCAACTGACTGCGATGGGGCAAATGTTGATGAGAATGCTGAGGTATCTTTTTCTGTAACCCTTGCACTTGAGCTGGTGGAGCATGTTGTGTCTGTGAACCTGAGTCTGAAGGTGTATTTTGACGTAACCTCTTTGAATCAAATATGACGGATTTGAGTTGGACTGCCAGGGTTTCTCCAAGGTTATACCATCATCCTCTATGCGGAAATGTTCCCTAATTCATGGAATTGGAGATTTTACAATCAGGTTAGCATGAATTAGCTAATTAGTTAGATTTGATTTGATTTATTGTCACATGTACCGAAGTACAGCAAAAAGTATTTTTCTGCTGCCGAGGAACGTACACAGTACGTACATAGTAGACACAAAAATAATCAACAGAGAACAGTGACAAATAATACATCGACAAAACAGTGATTGGTTACAAATCACTAATTACAAATTAGTATTCCAAATTTACATGTGGAAACGAGCTGTTGCCCCCTATTGCTTCATGGGCTCACCATTTCCCTGGCATTTCAAATGGAATGCGTATTGTTCGATCGTCACACTTTTCTTTGGCGTAAAGTAATTTTCAAGAGCACTTTCTGTCATATAAACACAGACCTGTCTTCTGTGAACTCCATCCCTGAGGCAATGGATGGCTATCACCTTCCTGCAGGTTTTTTCGATCTGCGAACGACCATACCCATTGCCCCCAAATAGGTTTAGAACCTCCAAATCCATGATTCCATGGCAGGGATGGATCTCCTGGCAAAGAATGGAAAGGTGCTGAAGTGGGTAAGATTGAAATGTAATGAAAATCGCTTATTGTCACAAGTAGGCTTCAAATGAAGTTACTGTGAAAAGCCCCCAGTCGCCACATTCCGGCACCTGTTTGGGGAGACTGTTACGGGAATTGAACCGTGCTGCTGGCCTGCCTTGGTCTGCTTTCAAAGCCAGTGATTTAGCCCAGTGTGCTAAACCAGCCCCTAAGTTAAACTATTCTCCATTTTTGTTGCTAGTGTTTTGTATGTTGGCGGTTTGTAGAAATGACTCTCACCATGTTCAATCTTTAAAAGTTTAAATCAAGCATTGTTTCTGTTTTTCTGTCGCCACATCCGCATAGCACACATTCAAACACCAAACAAGCCCGTCAGTGGAAGTGGTCACCAACTTCATGACAGCACATTGTCTCATCTCCTACTACTGCACAGACAGAAGCCACCTAACATTTCAATGCTCAACTCATCTCTGTCTGTGTTTGCAGTCAGTCCTTTTAACATCAGCAGTGCAAGCTTTTTGGATTCATCTTCAGTTGAACCAGTAGTTTTCACAGCAGGATGGATATTAAACAATTTCACTGGGCCTCGCAGGCTGGGCCATCCCTAATTTAACTGAGTACCATTTCAAAGGGCATTTAAGAGACAAAATGTGAGGTCAGCAGATTTCCTTCCTTAAAGGACATTGGATGAGTATCACCTTCCTGTAGATTGGGTTTTTACAACAATCCACAATGGCTGAATTTTAGACTTTCAATAGACTTTTAATTCCAAATTTTATTTCAGCTGCTGTGGTGGGATTTGAACCCAGCTCCCCAGGACATGACCCTGGGTGACTGGATTGCTAGTCCAGGCATAATACCACTCTGCCACCTGACATCACCAGAGATAGTAACACTAATCTCCAACTAGGTCCAGGTTTTTGACCCAGTAACAGTAAAGGAACAGCGATATATTTCCAAGTCAGTGTGATGAGAGACTTGGAGGGGACCTTCCAGGTGATGATCTTCCCAACTATCTGCTGCCCTTGTCCTTTTAGATGGTAGTGGCCGTGGGTTTGCAGGGTGCAGTCATAGGAGCCTACGTGAGTTGCTGCAGTGCATCTTGTAGATTATACACTGCTGCCACTGTGCATTGGTGATGGAAGGAATGGATATTGAGGGTGGTGGAGGAGGTGCTAATCAAGCGGGCTGCTTTGTCCTCAATGATATTCAGCTTCTTGAATGTTGTTGGTGCTGCACTCACCAAACCAAGTGGAGAGCATTCCATCACACTAGTGATTTGCGTCTTGCAGATGGTGGATAGGTTTGGGGAGTCAGGAGGGGGGTTACTCTCCACAGAATGCCTAGTCCCTGACCTGCCTTTGTCGCCGCAGTATTTATATGGCTGGCCCAGTTCAGTTTCTGGTCAATGGTAGTCCCCCAGAATGTTGACTGTGCAGTTTCAGTGATGGCAATGCCATTGATCTCCTTGGCACTTCAGGCTGAATACTGTAGCAAATGCTTCAACCTTATCTTTTACACTGATATTCTAGGCTTCCCCATTATTGAGGGTGGGGATATTTGTGGGGTCTCCTCCTCCAGTGAGTTGTTTATAATAATAATAACCTTTTATTGTCACAAGTAGGCTTACATTAACACTGCAATGAAGTTACTGTGAAAAGCCCCGAGTCACCACATTCCGGCGCCTGTTCCGGTGCAGAGAAGAAGAATTCAGAATGTCCAAATGTACATCTTTCGTGACTTATGGGAGGAAACTGGAGCACCCGGAGGAAACCCACGAGACACAGGGAGAACATGCAGATTCCTCACAGACAGTGACCCAAGCTGGGAATCGAACCTGGTACCCTGGCGCTGTGAAGCAACAACACTAATCACTGTGCCACCAGGTTGAATTATCCATCACCACTCACAGTTGGATGTGGCAGGACTACAGAGCTTAGATCTGACCCATTGGCTATCAAATCTTTTCGCTCTGTCTATTGCATGAGGCTTTTTATTGTTAGACATGTAAGTTGTTCTGTGTTGTAGCTTCACCAGATTGACATCTCATTATTCTGTATTTCTTTTGTAGCTCCTGGCATGCTCCCTGCACTCTTCATTAAACCAGAGTTGTTCCCCTGGCTTGGTGGTAATGGTAGAGTGCCGGGCCATGTAGTTACAGATTGTGATTGAATGCAATTCTTCTGTTGCTGTTGGTGGCCCACAGTGCTTCATGGATGCCCATCTTTGAGTTTCTAGATCAGTTCAAAATCTATCCCATTTAGCATGGTAGTAGTGCCACACAACACAATGGAGAGAATCCTCAATGTGAAGATGGGACTTTGTTTTCACAAGGGTCGTGCGGTGGTCACTCCTACTCTCACTGCCATGGATAGCAGATTGGTGCGGATAAGGCCAAGTAGGTTTTTCCTCTTGTTGGTTCCCACACCGCTTGTCGCCGAGCCAGTCTAGCATCTATTAGGATCCAGCCAGCTCGGTCAGTAGCAGTGCTACTGAGTCACTCTTGGTGATGGACATTGAAGTCCTCTGTTATTTGGGAACTAAGAAGGGATAATGCATATCCAGGGTTCCGAATAGACACAAAGATACATCAGCCATCCAGAGGACATTCTGTGCCTTTTCCACCTTCAGTGTTTCCTCCAAGTGGTGGACAACATGGAGGAGTACTGATTCAGAGGGGTAATCAGCAGGAGGTTTCCTAGTCCATGTTTGGACCTGATATCATGAAACTTTATGGTGTCCAGATTCAATGTTGAGAACTCCCAGGCAACTCCCTCCCAACTTTGCTGGGACAGGACATACCCAGGGGCATTGTCTGTCAGGTTGATTCTGTGACAATGCCTGGCTATTGCTTGACTAGTCCTGAGGACAGCTCCCCCAATTTTTGCACAAGGCCCCAGATGTTAGTAAGGAGGACCTTGCAGCATCAACAGGGCTGGGTTTTCCATTGTCGTTTTACATGCCAAGGTCGATGCTGGGTAATCCATCCAGTTTCATTCCTTTTTCTAGATCTTGTAGCACTTTTGAATACAGCTGAGTGACTTGCTAGATCATTTCATAGAGCATTTAAGAGCCAACCACATTGCTGTGGGTCTGGAGTCACATGTAGGCCAGACCAGGTAAGGATGGCAGATTTCCTTCCCTAAAGGGCACTCGTGAACCAGATTAATTTTTATCGACTATTACTTTGACTGGCTTTTTAATTCCCGATTTATTAACTAAATTTAAATTCTACCAGTTACCATGTTGGCACTCGAATCCTTGTCCATAGAGCACTAGCCTGGGCATCTGGATTACTAGTCTGGCAACAGTAGCACTATGCCATTGCCTCCCCGCCTTCACATCTCCTCTCTTATGATAGAAATAACATGTTGGTCCAATTGAATGCTACATAACCTCCATATTGTCCTTTTTTCTACTCTGAGGGGTGTCTGTCTTTTCATTTCTACCATCTTTTTCACGATAACCAGTGTTCTATTCATTATCGTATCTCTTATTTCTGCTTGGGTTGATAAACAATGGCTTATTGTTACTTACACGCTTGTGAGACAATTTGTAATCACCAGCCATTACAGAAGCTGCCCTTATTTAGAAGCTTTCCAGCCTTCTAGGCAGAACCATATTCCCAAAGGAACAATGGGCGGGATCTATCTGAATGGGAACATAAATCCCATAGCGCACACGATTAGCCGGGTGTTTCCGGCACATGGAGCGACGAGAAACACCACGTTATCGGACGGCCATTCAGGTAAATTGGGGCCTCAGTGGAGAATGTGCAGCAGATACCGTACTTAGTCCTGTTTCCTGCACTGAGGACCTCCGCTCGTCAGAACTCCACAGTGCGGGATGGCGTCCCTATCTCTCGTCCGTCCCCCCGACACGATCCCTCCCCCCTGCCCCAAGTGCCAACTCACCTATCAGGGTGTCCTTGGACCCCCCCCCCCCCCCCCCCCCCCCCCCGGACCCACGCAGGGCACCCCCAGGCCCGATTCCCATACTGGGGAAAATGCCAGCTGGGCATCTTGGTACGGCCAGCCTGGCATACTGGCAGTGCTCCTGCCAGCTGACAGTGCCACCTGGTCACCTTGGAAGTACCAGCCTGGCATTCAAGTGGCACTGCCACAGTGCCAGTGCCAGGCTCCTGGGTGGCACCAGCAGTGCCAGGGTGCCATCCTGCCCAGAGAGCAAGCACCTGGGAGCCTTCGATGCCCTAAGAGACTTTCACGAGTGCCTTTCATTCTGATCCCCATTTGTGGCGACCAGCACTGAACGGTGCTTGCCCGAGATCTCCAAGGCAAGGGGGTTAGATCCCACACCTCGGGTAGATCCTAGGGACCATATTAGAGTGAGACTAGCTGTCTCACTCTAATACGCAGATTTGTTAAAAAGTGATCCCGTCCACAATAGGCGAGATTCACATCACGACGTGTCGAGAGATCATGTTAGATCTCACAAAGCGCAGCGAACCGGATAGATCCCGGAAAAGGGACCTACCGGCATCTACCGGCTGCACCGCGCTGCTTTTTCAGTGTAATGCGGCTGGTAGATCGCGCCCATTATTTCTAAATTCTTCCATTAGCATTGCCTCCCCAAGGTTTCAAAACCTTTTTCAATCTTCATAGGCCTATACCGCCGATCAAAAATAATTTCCTTTTCTCTGGTAAATTCCACAAAAATCTGATTCTGCTTCTTCCTTAAATTTCTAAACTTTTGCCTGTAAGCTTCTGGAGCTAACTATAACTATAGGGTTTGAGAGTTTTCACTGTGTTATAATCACTAGCCTGCAACTGAAAGACACCAGTACACTTCTAAAACTGCTCCATGAACGCACTTTGTAATAAAACAACCCAACTATTGTTTGGCCATCGTAGCATTGTCTGTTTTCTCAATTGACATGAAATATATTTTCAATTCCTACTTCGCTGAATTTAGGCAATAGGTAAATATTCCTTAACAACTCAAAACCATGAGTTAAATCTCAGTCATCATCAAGTTTTCCTGCCATCCTCTGTTTGCATAATCTAAGCATTTTGTTGCCAAGATCAAGTTTTCTCGCTTCTTTATTCTCTGCAATTCAAGTGTTTTCCTTTTTGATATTTCATTTGCACTCCATCTTCTTTGAAATTAAATGTTTTCCTGGTCATTTGCCCCTTGAAATCTTCATTCTAGATTTCTCATTTCTCTTTCTGATTCAAGTCTATTCATTTCTTTATCCAATTCCAGTTGGAATGAGGAAAAGGATATCGTTTGAAAGGTTGAGATCTGATTGATGGAGATTGTTGGTATATTAGTGATAGGGGTGTCGTAAATTGAACAGTGAATGAGGCTGATAGTGCAGTGGGCAGGATGGACTTACTAACCTTGAAAATTTGTATCAGATCGTTACGTTTGTTGCTGAGCTACATCAATATTATTGGAGCAATACCCCTGGCATTGACGCCTGCCATTACCTTTTACCAGTGCCTCATGAATATATGTCTGGATGGCCTCCAGTCCCCTGCAAATGCAGAATGATTCTTCTTCGCTCCGCATCTTACACCCAGACCTCCAGTGCATTGAGAGCAAACTTCGATGTTCACTGTGTTCAGCCCTTCCTCAAATTGTCACAGTACAAATTCATCTTTCAAAAATCTCCCACCAATTGATTTTATTCTTCTTCTGTGGGATCTGAGTGTTGCTGGCAAGCCTGGCATTTGTTGGGCATCCATAATTTCCCTTGAGACGTAGCCACAATACACCTCCCCTTTAAGAGGTACGGGCTGCCGATAAGTAGCATTTGCCAAAGGTAATGTTAGCTATGTGCAACAGTCATTGAAAATAGCAGGCAGCACCAATTCAACGTGCTGCCTGAATTGCAGTGAATAGGCATGTAGAAATCACATACCATGATCCCGTGCCTGTTTCAGGAGATAATCCAATTTAACCCTCATGGTCTTCCCTGTAAGGATTTTAATGGAATAATTTCTAAATGTTTCTAAGTGTATGGAGAAATAAAGCTCTTACTGCGAGTAAGCCAGACAAGTAGCAGAAGGCAATAGAATCAAGAATGGTTACGGCACAACAGGAGGCCATTTCACCGAACAAGGCCATGCCAGCTCTCTGCAAGAGCAACTCAGCTAGCTCTGTTTTCTCACCCCTTTCCCTGTACCCTGCAATTTATTTTTCCCGTCAGGACTTTTACCCAATTCCTTTTTGAAAGCCACAATCAATTCTGCCTCCACCACAAACTCAGGCAGCACATTCCAGATCCTGACAACACACCGCGTAAAAAACATTTTTCCTCGTGTCGTTGGTTCTTTTTACCAATCACCTTAAATCGGTATCATCTGATACATTGACCCTTCTGCCAAATATAAACAGTTTCTCTCTATCTACTATGATTCAGCTCATCCTGAATTTGAACACGTCTAGCAAATCTTCAATCTCTGAGTAGAACAGCACCAGCTTCACCAATCTATCCAGATAACCGAAGCCCCTCATCACTGGAACCATTCTTCAAAACTTTCCTGTACCCTCGCTAAAGCTTTCACATATTTTAAGTGTACTGCTCAGGATTGGACACAATTCTCCAGTTGGGGCCAAGCCAGTATTCTATAAATGTTCATCAGAACTTCCTTGTTTCTTGTGACCACACAAAACAGGATTCAGCTCCTTACAGAACTAATCATTGGCCTTGGGACATAATTGAGGGCTGCTGTCAGTAAGGTACCTGGAGAAGTTAATTCCCTTGGTCTGAGCCAGTCCTCTCCAGAGGCATTCTGTGCCTCTATTTCGAAAGCTCAGGAACACATATGTCTTTTTAACCACTTTCTCAACTTGCACTTTCCCCTTCAACAGTTTGTGCACATATCCTTCTTGGGATTTCTGCTCCTACACCCTTTAGTTTATATTGCCTCACATTTTTACTACCAAAGTATATCACTTCACACTTCTCCGCATTCATTTTCATCTGCCATGAATCCTTGCATTCCAGCAGCCTGTCTGTACCTTGAGACCTATCACAATCCATCCCACAGTTCACAATACTTCCAACTTCTGTGTTATCTGCAAATTTTGAAATTGTACCCATATGCAGAGCATTCTCTGACCAAGAGAATCAAATAATTCAGTTTCCCTTCTAACAGGAATTATGATTTCTTAATTGCATTCAACTTCACTCAATTGGCTGTCAAAAATTTAGATGTAAGATTTTGGCAAAAATAAATTGAGAACATTTTTTTCCCCCAAAAAACGTTACTAGTTCTCCCATTTTGATATAAAAACACAACATGACGAGACAGAGTAGAGGAATGAGCTAGAGGATCTGGTGAACTGGTGCAACGACAATAATCTCTCTCTCAATGTCAACAAAACGAAGGAGATTGTCATCGACTTCAGGAAGTGTAGTGGAGAACATGCCCCTGTCTACATCAATGGGAACAAAGTAGAAAGGGTCGCGAGCTTCAAGTTTTTAGGTGTCCAGATCGCCAACAACCTGTCCTGGTCCCCCCATGCCGACGCTATAGTTAAGAAAGCCCACCAATGACTTCCGGTTGCGGCTATGCCTAGGTAGGTCGCACATTCGGCAGCTCCCGCTGGGAACAAACTTTTGGGCTCTTCAGAGGGGCCCCAACGGCAATTGTTCGATGGCTTCCAGTGTGGGAAGGTGACAGCAAGGTCCCCCGACATTATATGGATTGGACCAGGAGTGGAGCGGTTAAAAAAGTGATCCTGGTGCAGCAGAAAGTGCGAGGGAGGAAAAGCAAGATGGCGGCGGGTGGAGACAAAGCAGCGTGGGCACAGTGGTCGCAGGAGCAGCAGGAGTTTCTTAAACGCTGCTTTGAGGAGCCGAGGACAGAAATGTTGGCACCAATGAAGGCGGCGATTGAGAAGCTTGTGGAGACCCAGAAGGACCAAGGGGCGGTGATCCGGGAGGTGCGGCAAAAAGCCTCGGAGAATGAGGACGAGATCTTGGGCCTGGCGGTGAAGGTGGAGGCGCACGATGTGCTGCACAAGAGGTGGGCGGAAAAATTTGAGGACCTGGAGAATAGGTTGAGGAGGAAGAATCTTCGGATTCTGGGTCTCCCTGAAGGAGTGGAGGGGCCCGATGCCGGGGCATATATGAGCATGATGCTCAATTCTCTTATGGGAGTAGGAGCTTTCCCGAGGCCCATGGAGCTGGATGGGGCTCATCGGGTCCTGGCAAGGAGACCCAAAGCCAACGAGCCACCAAGGGCTGTAGTCGTGAGGTTCCACCGCTTTATGGATAGAGAGTGTGTCCTGAGATGGGCCAAAAAAGAGCGGAGCAGCAGTTGGGAGAACACGGAGATCCGAATTTTACCAGGACTGGAGTGCGGAGGTGGTTAAGAAGAGGGTTGGTTTTAACCGGGCTAAGGCGGTGCTCCATTGGAAGGGGGTGAAGTTCGGGATGCTGCAGCCAGCGCGATTGTGGGTCACGTTCCAAGATCAGCACCACTATTTTGAAACGCCTGATGAGGCATGGACCTTTATCCAGACTGAAAAGTTGGACTCAAACTGAGGGTTTGTCATGGGGGGATGTCTACTGTGTTTACTGCGTTTGGGGAATGTTCTTTTTGTTTTGGTGCTGGGTGGGGATGGGTGAATGGATTTGGTTTGGGGGCTGTGGGAGAGTGTGGGCGTCGGTGTTGGAGGGGTAGGGCCCCACGGAGGCCCGGGGATGGGGAGTTGGGGTAAGGCCACAAAAAGGAGGTAGGCCAGAGGGGGCGGGGCCAGCTCAGGAAAGCGCGGGATTTCTTCCCGCGTTAGGGAAGGATGGAGGCGGGGCCGGGGGGAAGGGCGGTGCTGGAGAGGAGCGCACACTGACTGCCCAGGGGTGGGGGGATTCTCATACTGGGGGGGGGTCAATGGAATGGCGGGAGAGGCCAGGGTCAGCAGGAGTCAGCTGACTTATGGGAGTGTCATGGGGGGAGCAAAATGGCTAGATGAGGATCTAGCGGGGGGCTGGGGAGAGGAGGGGGGAGTGGGGGGAACTGGGTTGCTGCTGCATTGGCCAAAGGGGAGCTGGAAGTACGAGAGGTAGTCGGGGCGGGAGTCTGCCGCCTGGGGGACTGGAGGGTGCGGGAGGCGCGGGCACATGGCTGGCCTAGAAAAGGAGATGGCTGGGGGGGGGGCGGGGGGCGAGTATCCCCCCCGATCCGGCTGATAACTTGGAATGTGAGGGGCCTGAACGGGCCGGTCAAGAGGGCCCGGGTGTTTGCGCACTTAAAGGGACTGAAGGCAGACGTGGTTATGCTCCAGGAGACACATCTGAAGGTGGCAGATCAGGTTAGGCTGAGAAAGGGATGGGTAGGGCAGGTCTTTCATTCAGGGCTGGATGCGAAGAACAGAGGGGTTGCAATACTGGTGGGGAAGCGGGTGTCGTTCGAGGCACTGAATATTGTAGTGGATAATAGAGGTCGATATGTGATGGTGAGCGGTAGGTTGCAGGGGGTGCGGGTGGTACTGGTGAACGTTTATGCCCCGAATTGGAATGATGCCGGATTTATGAAACGCATGTTGGGTCGGATTCCGGATCTGGAGGTAGGAAGCTTGATAATGGGGGGGGGACTTCAACACGGTGCTGGACCCAGCGCTGGACCGTTCTAGGTCCAGGACGGGTAAGAGGCCGGCTGCGGCCAAGGTGCTCAGGGGGTTTATGGACCAGATGGGGGGAGTGGATCCATGGAATGTTTGCCAGGCCACTGGCCAGGGAATTTTCCTTCTTTTCCCACATCCATAGAGTCTACTCCCGGATAGACTTTTTCATTCTGAATAGGGCGCTAATCCCGAAAGTGGAGGGAACGGAATATTCGGCCATAGCCATCTCGGACCACGCCCCGCATTGGATGGAGCTGGAGTTGGGGGAGGAGAGGGACCAGCGCAAGCTGTGGCGCCTCGATGTGGGACTGTTGGCGGATGAGGGGGTGTGCGGGCGGGGTGCAGGATGTATTGAAAGATACCTGAAGGCCAATGACAATGGGGAGGTGCAGGTGGGGGTAGTCTGGGAGGCGTTGAAGGCGGTGGTCAGGGGAGAGCTAATCTGCATTAGGGCCCACAGGGAGAAGAGAGAGGGGAGGGAGAGGGAGAGGTTGGTGAGGGAGATTTTAAGGGTGGACAGGAGGTATGCAGAGGCCCCCAAGGAGGGGCTACTTAGGGACCACGGGGAAGGCAGAGGCACAGTGGAGGAATGCGCAGGGGGTGGCGTACGAGTATGGGGAGAAGGCGAGTTGGATGCTGGCACATCAGCTTCGTCAGAGGGAGGCAGTGAGGGAGATTTGTGGAGTCAAGGATAGAGGGGGGAATACGGTGCGGAGTGTGGTAAGAATAAACAAGGTATTTAGGGACTTTTATGGGGATCTGTACAGGTCTGAGCCCCCAGCGGGGGAGGAGGAGATGCGACGATTCCTGGATCAGCTGAGGTTCCCGAGGGTGGAGGAGAAGGAGGTGGCTGGTTTGGGGCGCCGATTGGGCTGGAGGAGCTGGTTAAAGGATTGGGGAGCATGCAGGCGGGGAAGGCCCCGGGGCCGGATGGGTTCCCGGTTGAATTTTACAGGAAATACGTGGACCTGCTGGGGCCGTTGCTAGTGAGGACTTTTAATAAGGCGAGGGAGGGGGGACCTTGCCCCCGACAATGTCCAGGGCGCTGATTTCTTTGATCTTGAAGCGGGACAAGGATCCATTGCAATGTGGGTCGTACAGACCGATTTCGCTCCTCAATGTTGACGCTATGTTGCTGGCGAAGGTGCTGGCTACGAGAATTGAGGACTGTGTCCCGGGGGGTGATTCATGAGGACCAGACGGGATTTGTGAAGGGTAGGCAGCTAAATACAAATGTGCAGAGGCTCCTCAATGTGATTATGATGTCCTCGGTGGAGGGGGAAGCGGAGGTAGTGGCAGCTGTGGATGCGGAGAAGGCCTTTGATCGGGTGGAGTGGGAGTATCTTTGGGAAGTGTTGCGGAGGTTTGGGTTCGGGGAGGGGTTCATCAGTTGGGTCAGGCTGCTATATAGAGCCCCGGTGGCGAGTGTGGCTACGAACCGGCGGAGGTCGGAGTACTTTCGGCTGTACTGGGGGACGAGGCAGGAGTGCCCCTTATCCCCTTTGTTGTTTGCACTGGCAATTGAGCCGCTGGCCATGGCAGTGAGGGAGTCCAGGAAATGGAGGGGATTGGTCCGGGGGGGACAGGAATACCGGGTGTCGTTGTATGCCGATGACCTGTTGTTGTATGTTGCGGATCCAGTGGAGGAGATGGCGGACGTCATGCGGATCCTTTGGAAGTTTGGGGACTTTTCGGGGTATAAACTCAACGTAGGGAAGAGTGAGCTCTTTGTGGTGCATTCAGGGGATCAGGGAAGGGGGATCGACAAGCTACCGCTGAAGAGGGCGGAAAGGAGCTTTCGGTACCTAGGGACCCAAGTAGATAGGAATTGGGGGGTCCTGCACAAACTCAATTTGACACGGTTGGTGGAGCAGACAGAGGAGGATTTTAAAAGATGGGACATGCTGCCACGCTCACTAGCGGGTAGGGTGCAGTCGGTCAAAATGACCGTCCTCCCGAGGTTTCCCTTTGTGTTCCAGTGCCTTCCCATTTTGATCCCCAAGGCCTTTTTCAAACAGGTAAGCAGGAGCATCATGGGATTTGTTTGGGCGAATAAGACCCCGAAGGTGAAGAGAGCGTTTCTGGAGTGTAGCAGGGACAGGGGGTGCTGGTGCTGCCAAATTTGTGTGGCTATTATTGGCTGCCAATGTGGCGATTGTCGTGTTGGGTGCTCTGCTACATCCTTACCCTGCAGGCGCTGCTGGAAGAGGTACCTCTCGAAACTCTCATTTACCTCGACGCTGAAGTGTTGCTCGAGTTTGAGAAGGACCGTCTTGTACTTGGTCCTCACCTTCCGCAAACACCAGGGAGTTGTAGACATGGATGGCGTGTTACCCTGTCGTGGAGAGGAGGAGGGCGATTTTTCTGGTGTCCGAAGCGCTCTCCCTTTCGGTGGCTTCTAGGAAGAACTGGAAGCGCTGTTTGAACAGCTTCCAATTGACGCCGAGGTTTCCAGCGATTTGTAACGGCTGCGGCGTGCTGACGGTGTCCATGGCGCAGGATGGCGTATTCCTGAGGATTCGTAGGTACGTCTCACAGTTACCGGGTTCCAATCCTGGTACAATGTCGTGTTGGGTGCTCGGCTACACAGACTAACCAACACTGTTGCGGATGGTACAACTCAGTTTTATTACGAAAAATATTTACAATGGTAAACTGGTTACTGTGGTTCATTCATTACCCTTGGATCTGTGGACCTATCCCTAACACTATCTTGGAGTGGCACTCAGCACGTAGTGGATGTCTGAGTGGCTTGCTGTGAGCTCTGTGCTCTGAGCTGTCTCCTGCTGGAATCAACGGGAAGTGTCGTGTTCCCCGTTTTATAATGTGTATGCTCTTGCCTGTGATTGGCTGTGGTGTTGTGTGTGTATTGATTGGTCCGTTGATCTGTCCATCAGTATGTATGTATGTTTGCACCATGATGTTTACCTGAATATCATGACAGCGATGATCCGTAAGTGGGTAATGGAGGGAGAGGGGGCGGCATGGAAGAGGCTAGAGATAGCGTCCTGTGTGGGTACGAGCCTGAGGGCGCTGGTGACGGCACCACTGCCGCTCTCGCCGACAAGGTACACCACGTGTCCGGTGGTGGCGGCGACGCTAAAGATCTGGGGGCAGTGGAGGTGACACAGGGGCGAGGTGGGAGCCTCGGTTTGGTCACCGATTCGGGAGAATCATCGGTTCGTCCCAGGAAGGATGGATGGGGGGTTTCGGAACTGGCATCGGGCAGGGATTAGAAGAATGGGGGACCTGTTCATCGATGGGACGTTTGCGAGCCTAGGGGCGCTGGAGGAGAAGTTTGGGCTACCCCCGGGAAACGCTTTCAGGTACATGCAAGTGAGGGCGTTTGTGAGGCGGCAGGTGAGGGAATTCCCGCTGCTTCCGGCATTTGGGATTCAGGACAGGGTGATTTCGGGTGTATGGGTTGGAGAAGGCAAGGTTTCGGTGGTTTACCAGGAGCTGAAGGAAGAGGAGGAAGCCTCGGTGGAGGAGTTAAAGGGCAAGTGGGAGGAGGAGCTTGGGGAGGAGATAGATGAGGGTCTGTGGGCTGATGCCCTGAGTAGGGTTAATTCTTCCTCCTCTTGCGCCAGGCTCAGCCTAATACAGTTCAAAGTTACTCACAGAGCGCATATGACAGGGGTGAGATTGAGTAGGTTCTTTGGAGTGGAGGACAGATGTGGGAGGTGCTCGGGGAGCCCGGCAAATCACGTCCATATGTTCTGGTCGTGCCTGGCGCTGGATGGGTTTTGGAGGGGTTTTGCGAGGACTATGTCCAAGGTGGTGAACGCCTGGGTCAAACCGAGCTGGGGATTAGCATTATTTGGGGTATCGGACGAGCCGGGAGTGCAGGAGGCGAAATAGGGCAGCACGGTAGCATTGTGGATAGCACAATTGCTTCACAGCTCCAGGGTCCCAGGTTCGATTCCGGCTTGGGTCACTGTCTGTGAGGAGTCTGCACATCCTCCCCGTGTGTGCGTGGGTTTCCTCCGGGTGCTCCGGTTTCCTCCCACAGTCCAAAGATGTGCAGGTTAGGTGGATTGGCCATGATAAATTGCCCTTCGTGTCCAAAATTTCCCTTAGTGTTGGGTGGGGTTGCTGGGTTGTGGGGATAGGGTGGAGGTGTGGACCTTGGGTAGGGTGCTCTTTCCAAGAGCCGGTGCAGACTCGATGGGCCGAATGGCCTCCTTCTGCACTGTAAATTCTATAAATTCTATGAAAGAGGCCGGTATTCTGGCCTTTGCGTCCCTGGTAGCCCTGCGGAGGATTTTGCTACTGTGGAAAGATGCAAAGCCCCCTAGTGTGGAAGCTTGGATCAATGACATGGCAGGGTTCATCAAGTTGGAGAGGATAAAGTTTGCCTTGTGAGGGTCTGTGCAAGTGTTCTGGCGGTGGCATCCATTCCTAGACTATCTCGCGGAGCGTTAGGAGGAGGTCAGCAGCAGCAGCCCAGGGGCGGGGCGGGGGGGGCAGGAGGGAGGGGGGGTTCTTTTGGGGTGGCATTTGGGTGAAGGTGGGGGGTTTTCCCTATTTGTGCTGTTAAATGTTATATGGGGGGTTATTGTATATGGGGGAAATCCAATGTGTAATTTCTGATTGTTGTGTTTCTGTTTCTTTCTTCTTGTTGGGGGGGGGGGGCGTGGTTTGTTGAAAATTTGTTGAAAAATTTGAATAAATATATTTTTTTTTAAAAGAAAGCCTACCAATGACTCTACTTTCTCAGAAGTCTAAGGAAATTTGGCATGTCACCTACGACTCTCACCAACTTCTACAGATGCACCACAGAAAGCATTCTTTCTGGTTGTATCACAGCCTGGTATGGAGCCTGCTCTGCCCAAGACCGCAGCAAATTACAAAAGGTCGTGAATGTAGCCCAATCCATCACGCAAACCAGCCTCCCATCCATCGACTCTGTCTACAATTTCCGCTGCCTCGGAAAAAAATATGGAGAACAATTGGGCCCAGTGGTGTTTGGAATTTGGGTCCACAACTGCACCAAAAAGCATCAGTTTCACAAAGCTACCTTCCACTATGTCTAAGTCCAAACTGAGTCAGATATGCTTTTTGAATGTTTTTTGTGGTCACCTAAAACAGATTCAGCTCCTTACAGATCTAACACAGGTCTGTTTTAGGATCCCTTTCCTAATTGTCAGTGCTGAGGGCAACAGGGGCCAGATCTCAAGCTTTTTCAGCACTTGCTGTGGCTACATACTGGTTTCCAACAAAGAATGGCATCTTCTTTTGATATGAAGTCAGATGGATAGGAGGACAGTTCCATAGTGCTCCTTCGTGCTGCTGCCTGTCTGCAATCAGCCACATTTCCATTGTCATAATCATTGGGCGGCAAGGTGGCACAGTGGTTAGCACTGCTGCCTCACAGCGCCAGGGACCCGGGTTCAATTCTGAACTTGGGTGACTGTCTGTGTGGAGTCTGCATATTCGACCCGTGTAGGTGGGGGGGGGCGTACAGGCCACCCACAATGTCCGCCCATTCCACCACCGCCCACCCCCCCACACCCTCTCTGTGGCCAGCTCAGATCAGCTCACAGTCACACCCATCTGACAGAGCACCGAGGAATGTTGTAACAGTGCAGACAGGTGCTTATTGAGACCAGAGTGGGCCTCCAGAATTGGCAGAAGCAAGTGACAGGGAAGCCTCAGGGCATTGCTCTGCTTGCATCCCCGTCCCATGGAGTAGTCAGGAGGCCATCGGGTGACTCCTGCAGGGGAGGTACCGGAACACTGCAGCACCGAGGACTCCCCCTCCTGTCCCTGGCGCATCAGGTGGGCAGCGGGCAGAACAGGGTGCACACCATGCCACCTGGGACACCCTAACAGTGGGCCCATCCAAGCCGGAGTTTGATCGCGCCCCCCCCCCCCCCCCCCCCCGCCACCCCACCAGGACGGCCACCGCGGCCGCAGGTCCGAGCTCCCGCCGGGTAGTACCATGGTGGAACCATGCCGGTGGAACTCGGCGGGTCGACCACGGAGAATCGCCGCGGGGCCGTTTTCAACAGTGTGAACAGGCGACTGCCGGCGATTCTCCAGTAGCCAGAGAATCACGTCCCGGCGTCGGAGCAGCGCAGCGGGAATTTCCGGTGTCACCGCGATTCTCCAAGTCGACGCGGGCTCGTAGAATCCCGGCCCTGTTGTCCAATCTGGGGATTCACCAAGCTGTAACGTTAAGGCGCATAAGGCCAGAAAGTTCAACACCAGTTAAGTTGACATGAGTGCAGGCAGTTAAGTGATAGGAGCTCGGGCACATATCTGTATATATGTTTTCACATTAAACACCTGTGCACAATGTTACAACCTGCCTCGGTGCTCCCTCAGGGGGGTTGGTCTGGGCTGGCCACAGAGGGTGGGGGTGGGGGTGGGACGTGAATGCTTTTGCCCCTCTGTGCTGTCGTAATTCCTGTTCTACTTCCTTTTCAGCAGCTCCAATCTGCTAAGGAAGAAACCTTAGAGGAGATAAATCCTTCTCAAGAGATACTGTTACATGCTGCATCACTCTCAAATATCATCATTGAGACTGGTACAATGGCTTGGTTGTAAGTGAGGTAGAGGGACCTGTTCATGATGATGCATCCAGCACCAGCATCTATTGTCATGCATGCAATTATTTCAGTTACAGTAAGTCCCCGCTTTAAATTATTCCACTTTAGTCATTCTGCTTTAATTTCATGCAACAATGTGGGTGGCACAGTGGCACAGTGGTTAACACTGCTGCCTCACAGCACCTGGGGCCTGCCTTCGATTCCAGCCTTGAGTGAAAGTCAGTTCAACAGTAAGGTCCTCTCCCAAGCCAATATGCGCAGCATCAGGCACTAATCGCGCAAGCCACCTCCAATGAAACACCTTAAGGATGCCTCAAAATCCCCTGAAAGGGCAAGTATCTCCAAATCATGGTGACCAAACAAAATGGGAAAAGTTTAATTCGGAAGACACCAGACACAGGGAGACTTTGTGAAGCACATGCAGCAGCGAAGCCACAGCAGTGGAGAGAATACAAAAGTCTCCAAATAACTCATCTAACCAATCCTCACAACAATATCTGACTCACTCATACAGAGCAGAGTCTGCAGATCTCACATTGAACTAACTTGACCAGAGCCCAACAACATGGAGTGGAAGCATGTTATCCTCAATCGCGAGAGACTAACAAAAGAGATTGATGAGTGTTATCTGATTTGAATTTTTGCATTGTTTCTTTCACATTTAGTTATTTATTGTATTGTACAAGCTATTGAAGCGAGGAATGCACAGTATAGCCCATGCACGGTACAGTATTTCAATGTGTACATTGTTTTTTCTATGTAAGAATTGTTATATTACTCTTTGGTAATATATTGTTACTCTTTGCTTTATACATCCAGAATGGTCTGATGGTGTGATTCTTAAGAAACCACCAATCTTCAACTTAAAGCAACACAGATTTATTGAATAATGAATTGATTAATATTGAGTTTGCACACTCTACATAACTATAACTAGTAATCAAGTAATCTATAATAAAGTATTAATTAATTTAAACTACACGTGCTAACTGTGCTGTGATCTATCTCTCTAACACTCTGTTGTCTAGTCACTCCTGGTTGGAAGAGACCCAAGATCCTTTGAGTTCTTCTATTTATAGTGGAATCTAGTGTTGCCGTGTAGTGGTTGTGTTACACTAAGGTGTAATCATTAATCCTTTACTTTTCTCTATATATGCATATCACTATAAAAATTGTCAAGAACCTCACTCTTGTTTTAACATTGATTCCTATGGAAACCTATGATTCAATTAAAGTTGTTTCACATTAATGATTGTACAGAACACAGCTACAAATTTAACTGAGGACAAACTGTATTGGAAAGCATGGGAAGATGTTTCACTACGAACAGCCGAAATTCTAAAGGAATCCATTTCCAGCCTATATGATGCCATCTTCCAGGGTATCAGTACTGCAATCTACCTTGCAGAGTGCAGCCAGGGTTGCTTCATGTTTATCAATGCTATCAATGTTTACAGCTTTGGTAAAGCTTAAATGGCTGTCAAGCAGGGTGTGGGCTCAAATCTCTGTTCTGCCTTTGAGAGGTAGAAGTCTACCATGGACAAATTCATGCAACAAATGGATAGGTGGTATGAAGATGGTACTGATCTCTACGCTCTGCTCCTCCTCAGATCAGTGGAAGTGCTGAGGTGCAGACACATGGGAGAGGTGAAGTGGAAGTGACGCAGGTTGCTTCATTGTCTGAATTGTCAAAAAGCCTATTGACATAGAGCTTGGCTTAAAGGTTTCAATATTCTTCATTGTTAAATCCAGGGAATGTTAGAGCATTAACATACACTATTAATGATGAAGCATTTTTGTTGCATTATTTTTATCTGTAGGTCACTGTCCACATTGAAATTCTTATTTCATGGCTGGACTTAAAATACAAGTGTCACATTCAATCTGAATTTACCACTTCCCTATTTGTTACCAGTTAAGGCATTACTGACCCCTTCCTGAGTGTTGGCTAAGCTAGATGACTAGACTATGGTACAGGACAAAACCAACAGCATGAGTTCAATCCCTGTACCAGCTGTGGTAGTTCATGGATGCCAGCCTCTTTGTCTTTCCCCATGCTTGATGCAAAGTGTTGCTCCTCATGAAACATTACCGGTTGTTTCCCTCTGACAGAGGAAGGTGCCAATGATCCCTCATGAACTATGGCTCATTACCTGACCTACTATATTCTTGCATTAGTATTGCCTGATTGCCAGTCTGCCAGCTCCAGAACTATATAGACTGTCAGCAGTGGGAGAGAAAGGGAAAACTCGAGTGTGGACACAGCTGGCCTTCTCTGCACACTAGTACTTGGTATAAACTTTGCCTGTGCTGGTGCAATAACGTTGATGATACTATGCCAAGATGTAACATCGCAAGTGATTTACCTGCTCAGCCTCAAGCTGAAGGGCGGTGAATAATAATTGTCGGGCAATGGATAATTGGAAAGCACAGTGGTTTACAGCGCCTGGTTACTGTAAATGCTTCCTGATCCACAGCCTGTTGTGAACTCTTTGGATTACCTTCATCACCTTAACATTATTTCACTACTCCTGGAACTATTATTGCCAATATTTCTTTATATATTGATGTCTGAATTAGCCTAGGTTTAATGATGGTCCTATTTCCAACACTGTGCTTTAAAACGTCAGAGATCTTATGAATCTAAAACAAATTGCAACAAGCAAATACCAAATATATATGTCATCGTAGCTTGTAGGATATTGCAGTAAGAGCTTAGATTTTAACTGTGTTTCACATTGGACCAGTTAGAAACTTGTGATATTTTTAGCACATGATAGATTCAAACAAATCAATAAGAGTCCATGCATCATATGTTATTAGCCTGTCATAGTGGAAGCTCCAATTTGAGACGACATCAAAATTGGCTATACATCATCCCCTTCAAATTGATGTGGCGGTTTAAAGTAAATGCCTCCTGGATGGCATAAATCTATCTGTACAGAGCTACCATTTCTTTTCTCCCATGTATACAAATGGATGAAGCAGATGCAAACAGATACAAAAGAAAAACACTGCACATGCTGGGAATCTGAAAAGAAAACAAATATTTAGCAGGTCTGGCTTTAGCTATGGAAAAAGAAACAATGGGCTGAATTAACCGAGCAACCCGTGCATGTTTGGCGGCGACAGGTGTCCATCTGCCATTGCCCGGCGGCGAGATCTCCTGGTCCCGCCGTTGTCAATGGGTTTTCCTGGTTTTCAATGGGCTTTCCTCACTGCCTGGAAACCCACAGCTGCAGTGTGCCTTTGGTGGGATCCAAAGGTCCGGCCAATGTTCACACTTTTCACACAGCGTTAAGGTCTGGAAAGCACGACCTGTGAGTGCAGTGGAGTCAGGTTATTTCGAGACATTCAAGAGGATTGACGCCTGAAAAGGAACAATGTGCATGGGGAGTGGGTAGGGGAATGGTGCTAGAACCAGCACACATAGCACGAGCTGAAGAGCCTCCTTCTCAGCAGGCTTTTCATCAGAACTGGAAAATGTTACAGAAAGATGACTTGTTACATCTCTAACTTCTCCCAGTTCTGATTAAAGGTCATCAATCTGAAATATTGGTTGGGATTTTCTGGCCGTTCACACTGGTGGAATCTTATGGGCCCGCTAACAGTGCACCCCCGCCGTGGGTTTCATGTGCATTCAACGGGAAACCTTCTTGACCAGAAGATCCTGTCCCCGCCCACTGGCCAGCCACGCTCTTCTACTGCTGCAGAACACGCCGCGGCGGGGCAGGTAAATCCCGCCCATTAATTCTGCTGCTCTCTCCACAGAGGCTGCCAGACCTGCTGAATATTTCCAGCATTTTCAATTCTTCCTTGTAAACAGATGTCCACCATCACCCGGGATATTAAGTTTAACAATTGAGTGAACGTGGGGCGGCATGCAGCGCAGTGGTTAGCACTGGGACTGCGGCGCTGAGGATCCAGGTTCGAATCCCGGCCCTGGGTCATTGTCCGTGTGGAGTCCATGTCTGCGTGGGTTTCACCCCCACAACCCAAAGATGTGCAGTTCAGGTGGATTGGTCACGCTAAATTGCCCCTAAAATTGGAAAAAATAAATTTTTTAAATAATTGAGTGAACGGAGTATGCCTATTTGCACACACACCTATTAGTTCCCAGTTTGAATTTCCACCAGAATGGGATTTAAGCAGCAAGATATGCTGTTTCATTCAATTTCTAGCCCAGTGTCAGGATAAGGCGCAGAGGTGTGGCGGTCGTCACATCTGAATGCAAGTGCCAGCAGATAGAGACAGGGGGCAGTTAAGAACATGCCGAACTAAGAATTGCAAGAATTTCAGCACTGAGAAAAATACAAAGTTGTTAAATATGTGGAGGGGCGCTGGTTAGCTCAGTTGCCTCGTGTTGAGTATGTAGATCAGATTAACGGCAACAATGCCAGGTTTGACCCCTGTTCCAGCTAAGGTGGACTCTGGGCCTGCCTCCTCACCCTACCCATCATCAAATATGACAGAACTTTGCTGTGGTTCAGTGAATAATTGCCGTTGGGCAGAGAACTGAAGAACAAACATGTGGAGGGCGGTCGTTGGGGGAGATTGTGGCATATTAATGTAGCATCACTTTCCTTCTCAGGGTCAATTGGGGACGGGCACCAAATTCTGGCCTAGTCAGCAAAGCCCTCATAAAGATGAATTTTTTTTAAAAATCGAACCAGCCCCTCTTTCTGCCTGAAAGTATCTGATTACCAGCCGGAGTTTTGCAGCCAAAGGGAAAGGATGCATATTTCACTATGCCCTGATGTTGGATCAGTGTTGTTGAACTGGTTCAAGCGATTTTCAGCACAAACAACCACCCTCCATCGTCCAGCCTCTTCTTGCTCAAAACACAAAAAATGTTTTCTCAACAATCTGGTTATCAGTGAAGTACACATTTGGTGAGCTTCAATATCAACATGTCACACAGTAATCATATAAATTAAACCTCAGCCCTCCAAAACAAAGGGAAAATAACTTGTATTTATATATCACATATCACCTTCCATACCTTAAGATGTTGTAAAGCCTCTAATAGACAGTGAAGTATATTTGAAGCATAGTCACTGTTTAATGTAGGAAATACAGCTGTCAACCTGCAAACCACAAGGTTCCACAAAGAACAATGTGATAAGGACTAGGTAATCTGTTTTTTTGCTAGCGTTACTACTCCCTGGGTCAGTGCATGGTCAATTCCAGCCACACTTGACCCAAACTCACAACACGGTTGAAATGAACTTTTATTTTTAAATACCTGAGGTATTTGGCTGTCCAACAATTACAGTCACTAGGTTTGTAAATTTAAACACAATTAACTTGTTATTATTAAAAGTATCTGTGATTAAATAGGCAACAAGTACAACTGTTTATCTACCATCTAATTTCTAACCCCTCCCCTTTTAACTCACCCCACCCTGTACACACCCACGCACATCAGACAGACAACACATAGGGGAAAGAGGGGTGTAAAGTAATGATGAAAGTAAAAGGATGAGTCTTTTTTTCAGATGGATGTCTTCCAGTTGAGCTTTTTCTTAGTCTAATCTTTCAGATGGCTGTTATCTTTTCTTTCAGCATTTAATGGTTTTCACTGTAGGTTTACAGAAATAGCAGGCTGCCAGCATTCGAGGAGCTGCCAATCATAGCAAGCATGTTCATAAACATTGTGGTTCGCATCAACGAAGGGTAATTGAGATGCATTCAGGCATGAAGGCAAAGATAAATAAATAAACAGCCTAAATAGCTATGTCTGGACCAATAAAACCGTCATTCGCTGGCTAGTGAAATATAGTTGCTGTGTGAAATTGAATGAAAGATTTGCATTTCAGAAGTTGTCAAGGGATTTGAAACCCTTCCCAGTGTACTTGGTTTTTGAGGAAACCTCTGACACTTGTAACAGCCGCTGCTTTAAACACTTTTGTCTGAGGCAACAGATGTTAGGGAAAGGTAAGTGAAAATGCAGCGATTTTTCAGTCTACCGCCTGAACTGTTATTCAGCTTTCAGGCAGGCTTGACTGATGGGTGTCGCTGATCGGAGTGACTGATGGAGGTCTCTGGTAGGGGGTCTGAAGGGTGTTTCTGAAGGTGTCTGATAAGGGGTCTGATGGGGATCTGATGGGGGTGGCTGATGGGGTCTGATGGAGGTGACTGATGGGGGTATGATAGGGGTCTGATGGGTCTTTCTAATGGTGCTGATTGATGGGTGTCTCTTATGAGGGCTCTGAAGGGGGGGTCTGATGGGATGACTAATGGGGGTCTCTGATTTGAGGCCTGATGGGTGTGACTGATGAAGCAGTCTTACAGTGGTCTGATAGGGTCTGATGTGAGGCTGATGGGGTGTCTGATGGAGGGTTGGTAGCGGGGTTGCTGGGGGGGGTTTGGTCCCGCTCATGTGTGGGTGCTTTGGGGGGTTACTTGTTATTCTCGTGGTGGGGGGCTATTGTGCCTACTTATCAGTGTGGGGGAGAGGATTTGCATTGTGGGAGGGAGGGGGCACTTTCCGATGGACCTTGGGGGCACCTCAGTTATTCTCTGATCCCTTTGACCTAACTCAGTGTCCAGCACATCAGGGCCTTGCCTGGACAAACTTGCACCAAACCCCGCCTGGTGTATTTCCCAATTTGGGGAATTACGGGGGGCATGGAGACTTGGTCTTCAAGCCTGTTAATGACATTAAAATGTATTTAAATGCTTGATTTGTGTCCTCCCACCAGTGGGGGGCAGGTAACGTGTGGGGGTCGCTGGATGGGGATCGGAACATCACAATGCCAAACCCATTTTCTGTCGATGCTCCATTCATCGCCCAATCGGAATTCCTGATCAATTAGGGGCTGGTTTCGCACAGGGCTAAATTGCTGGCTTTTAAAGCAGACCAAGGCAGGCCAGCCTCCCCAAACAGCCTCGCCGGAGTGTGGCGACTATGGGCTTTTCACAGTAACTTGATTTGAAGCCTAGTTGTGACAATAAGCGATTTTCATTCATTTCATTGAGTGGAGAATCCACCTCTATGTCTGCTCCCTCCCAATGCACGGTCATGTCCACCTCCCATGGGGGTGGGTTCTGTATTCTCGCTCCCCCCTCCCCCTCCCATCACTCCCCCCAGGTAGAAAGGTCGGTGAGCAGCTCACCAATTTTAAAAAGGGCTGCCCATGCAGTGTTAATATGCTGGAGCGGCCTGAACAAGGGGGGAGTTCTGAGAAGAAGATCATGCATACCAGACTTTAAGTTCAGTTCAGGGTTTTTGGTAGGGGAAGGATTGGGGACCGTAACAAGGGGAGGGAGAAGGGTTCAATTCCAAGAGACCAGGGGGGTAGGCACAAAGGGGGTCCATACTATCTTGGCGGAGGGAGTGTCTCCCCTTCCCACATTTTGCTCCATGTTGGAAAGTACTGGGCTTCCTCCCACTTTCCCTTGCCTATCATACCAGGGCAGTGAAGGTCGAAAGAGACACTTAAGTGGCCTTTGATTGACAATATCTAAGGGCTTCAGTAGACCTAAGGGTGCGCTGACTGGCTGACCGCCTTCCTGCGGTCCACATTATGGGGGACAGCTCAGGAGTGGGTGGGAAAGTAATTGGCTAGACACCCTTTTCATTTTACATGCCTCTCACCTTCACCTTACACTGGTGGGTGGCGATAAAGTTTCCCTCACAGTGTGCATTGCTTTCTAGGGATTTTAATTCATTTTATGATTTCTTCTTATTTTATGTTTAACCACCTTTTTAGATTCATGTTCTACATCTCGACTCATTCCATTGCTATCAATGTCCTCCTTCACTTTATTCTTTCCAAGCTCCCCTGCCCTCTCCTGTTTATGTTTAGGCTGCTTATGTTTCTTATAGATCCCTCCTCACCTTACCAGTCTAAAGTCTATGCCACCGTCCTATTTACACTTTCTGCCAGGGCATAGTCTCCAGCCCAGTTCGGGCGGGGCCCATCCCATGGGAACAACTCCCAGAACTGGTACCAGCATCCCAGAAATGGAACCCCTCTTTCCCAGCCCTGCATGTTAGTTCCCCTGCTCTGCCTCCTCCTGTACCAATTTGCACATGGCTTGGACATAATCCAGAATTTTTTGCCCTTGAGGTCCTGTTTTTTTTAATTTAGTGCCAACCCAGTGCTTACCAATCTTTTTCCCGATGTGACTCCATTTTACTGCCTCAGACTTCGTGTGACCTCAGAGTGAAAACTTGGGGTGTATGTGAAGTGAACACCTACCTATTCAAGGCAGAAATCAGGCCTCAGAAAGAAGTCAATTGGGCCATGCCATGAACAAAAATAGGAAGCATTCAAAGGGGCCTGGCAGTTGACAGCTATCAGTCCAAGCTCAATGGTTGTCATTGCTGCCTCAGAGCTCGCAACCCCAAAATCCCACCTCATGACCTCACTGAGGGGTCATAACCCATTGTTTGGGAACCACTGGCCTAATCCTTAATTCTCATTCAGCAGGATCTCCTCTCTGTCCCTACGCATGTCATTTGTTCCAACATGGACCATGACAGTGGAATTTCTTCCTCCCTTTCCAGTTCCCCATTGGATATTCCTTACTCTATCACCAGGTTGGCAACACAGCCTTCTGGATTCTTGTCCTTGTCTCGAGAGGGTGCTATCTTTCCCCCTAATTGCAAAGTTCTCTCTTACTACCACATTCCTATTCTTCCCTCACAACTATCCTGCAGACAGCCTTCTCAGCTATTGTGCATTGTTCCTGTGGCTGCCCTCCCTGCAGTCGTTCTCCTTGTTCTCACAATGAGCAATATCTGCGGGACCTACTCCTCAACCTCGCCTAAATCCTCACTACCCAGCTCCCTGACAGTAATTCCTTTACTGTATATTCCCTTGGGATGTAATTGACAAGTGGATAAAACTGTCCAGAAATCCCTCCCTTCCCCTATGCATTTGAGCTTCTTCAACTCACACTCCAGCTCAATAATAATAATAATCGCTTAATGTCACAAGTAGGCTTCAATGAAGTTACTGAGAAAAGCCCCTAGTCGCCACATTCCGGCGCCTGTTCGGGGAGGCTGGTACGGGCAATGAACCTGCGCTGCTGCCTTGTTCTGCATTACATGCCAGCTGTTTAGCCCACTGTGCTAAACCAGCCAATAGCACTGCACTTGAGAGATTCAACGTGGACACATCTGCTGACCTGTTTACCTGGGACAGCCTTCCACAAACTCCCACGTTCTGCAGCCCAGTCACATAACCTACTCTTCCTTATCTATTTAATTAATTCAAGTCTTTACTAATCTGTAGTTTTACTCAATATTTTACCTCATTAAACTATAAATTGAAATCAGCACTTCACAGTTTCCTGGTTATAATTTATACCATTGCCCCTGTCCTGTGACGTTGTTCCATAATTTTATTTTTGACTTGTTCTTGCAGTTCTCTCTCCCTCGCTCTCTCTATCCCAACATTTAAGTAACTAATAAATACAGTGAACAGTTGTGACCTTGTCACAGATCATTGTGAGTCACTTCCTTCCAATTCCAGGACATACTCATTATCTGTAATTCCTCTCCTCGACCACCGGGCGGATTTCCTAGCCAGTTGAATAATTTCCTTCAATTCTATAAGCTTTAGTTTTAGTTGTCACTCTGTTATGTGCATTTTATCAAGTATACGTTCTTTTAAACAAGCAATACATTTCTTTATATTGTAATAAAACGTGGTATATTGGACCTTTATTTTATTTGCATCCTAATTTTTAAAAATGTGTATTTTTAAAATTTAAGAAGTAATATTATGGCTTTAAAACTAAATGGCTGGTCTACTGTATAATCTATCACTGCACCGGTTAACATGACTTGCTGTTTAACTTGCAAGATGAATCTATTGCATTATTCTCACAGCGCCAGGAAACGGGTTCGATTCCAACCTCGGGTGACTGTCTGAGTGAAGTTTTCACTTTCTCCCCATGTCTGCGTGGGTTTCCTCCGGATGCTCCGGTTTCCTCCCACAGTCCGAAGGTGTGCAGGTTAGGTGAATTGGCCATGTTAATATTGCCCAAAGATTAGGTGGGGTTACGGGGATAGGAGCTAGAGAATAGGCCAAGGCAGGGTGCTCTATCGGAGCAAGGGCCGGCGCAGACTCGATGGGTCGAATGGCCTCCTTCTGCGCTGTAGGGATTCTATGATTCTATGTTTAAACAATAAATAGCACAGAATTAAATAGGCAACTTTGCAAAACATGAAGGTAAACAGAGGTTCTGTGCAGCAAGGAAGTAGAATAAACTGAGACAATAATTTTGAGAAATTATACATGTATAGAAATCAGATAAAGTTAGTTATATAATTCACAGTGCTAATGTATTCCTTGTATCTCATTAATTCTTCAAACGCTCTTCCAATAAAGGGGATATATTCTGATAAATTTAGTTACATTTTATTTCAGGCCACATGACAACTCCCTTCTAGACAACTGAAATATTCATATCTGTAAATTGGGAGGCTCTGCTGTTTAGATTTATCTTTTGTGAGGTCCACAAACCTTGGAACAGTTTGCAGTCAAGCTTTTAAGAGATTCATTTAATAGTAATGTACTTTGAGGAACGGGAGGAGGCGGGAGGATTTTCCGGGCCTTCTCACCAAAGGGATATTCCGGTCCCGCCGACAGGGAACCCCCGCTGTGTGTTTCCCGGTGGCAGGGAGTGGATTCAATGAGAAATCCCATTGAAAGCGGCAGGACCGGAAGGTCCCACCACCAACCAACAGCAGGCAGCCTCATCCACTGGGATACACATCGTGGAGTGCACGGAAATGGAAAATAGGGTACAATAATTAGCTGGCCTGACAATCTGTGAGGGATATATTATTGTATGGTTTATTAATAATAATTGCAAGTCTTGCAATATTAGATCCTGATCTTGATCTACTGTATCATTGATTGTTTTCAACACAGACCAGCTATATCAATATATCATTCTAATTTACTTTAATATGGAAAGGCAAAATTAATGGTCCATGCCTGGAACATGGCATCATGGTATTGCAGCAGAAAATACTGCTTATAAATTACATGTATTGCATTTTAATTTAGTAACAGTCCCCAATAAACATAGCCAGATTGTTACCCCATTTTCATTCAGATATTTCCCTTAAGAATCAGTAAACCTGTGGGCAAATGCTCCACAAGTTGCATGACATGTGCCTTACTTTATCCAAAGGCTCAATGCAACTTTGCCTTTTAAGAGCAAACATACATTATTTTTTGCACATACTTGCAGAGTATTTTTGCTAAGCACAAACATTGTAAAAAGTATGCATTTTTTCCATTGAGCTTATAAGCAGCAGGCCTTTTTGTATATTGCAATGTCTTCCTACTAACGTAGTAGTACCATGTTCCTACATGGACTACTGGCAGAGCGAAATATCCAATCAAGCAGGAGATTTAAAGATCCCATGCTGAGCCATAAAGGACAATTGACTGGTTACAAAAGCAGGAAGAATTGGTATGTACTTTTGTGGTCAGCAAACCCTTCATGCAGCCTTAGCAAACCTGGGTATTCTCAGTCCCGATCTTTAATTGGAGTCGGATGTTAACTGTGAAAGTTTATTTACCCAATGGACAGTGCTCTGCTAAAGCACCCAGAGTTCTCAGCACTGACTTTCTCTGTTTTCTCAGAGTTGAGTAGAAATGCTGAATGCTCAATTTTGAGGCAATTTCTGGGAATTTATTACATGGAACATACAGCTGAGATACTAGCCCACTCTGTCAATGCGAACATTTAACCACCACTTAAATGCATCTATGCTATTCATCTCAACTTCTGCATGTTGTGGTGAGTTCCACATACTCTCTGGGTGAAGATGTTTGTTCTGAATTCCTGATTGGTTACTATCCTATATCAACTATTATTGTATTTGCTCTTCCGCCAAATGACTCTCTTTGCGTCTACTCCTTCAAAACCTTTCATGATTTAATCCACCTCTATTCCATACAGAGAAGGAGGTGCTGGAGGTATTAAGCACGTCAAGATAGATAAATCCTCAGGACCTGATGAAATGTATCCCAGGACGTTGTGAGAGGCTAGGGAGGAAATTGCCGGCCCCCAACCTGAGATATTTAAATCTTCGACAGCCACAGGAGAGGTGCCTGAAGATTGGAGGGTAGCAAATGTTGTGCTTTTGTTTAAGCAGGACTGTAGGGATAAGCCCAGGAACTACTGACTACTTATTTCTGTAGTGGATAAGTTATTAGAAGGTATTCTGTGGGACAGAATTCACAGGCATATAGACCAGGCTAGGGCTAATTAAGGAAAGTCAGCATGGCTTTGTAAGGGGAAAGTCATGTCTCACGAATTTGATTGAGTTTTTTGAAGGGGTAACCAAGAAGGTAGATGAGGGCAGTGCAGTCGACATTATCTACATGGACTTTAGCAAGGCCTTTGACAAGGTACTGCATGGTAGGTTGTTGCAAAAGGTTAAATTTCACGGAATCCAGGGTGAGGTAGCCAATTGGATACAAAATTGGCTTGACGACCAAAGCCAAAGGGTGGTTGTGGAGGGTTGTTTTTCAAACTGGAGGCCTGTGACCAGCGGTGTGCCTCAGGGATCGGTGCTAGGTCCACTGTTATTTGTTATATATATTAATGATTTGGATGAGAATGTAGGAGGCATGGTTAGTAAGTTTGCAGATGACACCAATATTGGTGGCATAGTGGATCGTGAAGAAGGTTTTTATTAGATTGCAACAGGATTTTGACCAATTGGGCCAGTGGGCCGATGAATGGCAGATGGAGGTTAATGTGGATAAATGTGAGGTGGTGCATTTTGGTCGATCAAATCAGGGCAGGACCTATTCAATTAATGGTAGGGAGTTGGAGACAGTTACAGAACAAAGAGATCTAGGAATACAGGTTCATAGCTCTTTGAGGGTGGAGTCACAGGTGGACAGGGTGGTGAAGAAGGCATTCAGCATGCTAGGTTTTATTGGTCAGAATATTGAATACAGGAGTTGGGACGTCTTGTTGAAGTTGGTCACCCTATTATAGGAAGGATATTCTTAAACTAGAAAGAGTGCAGAAGAGATTTACGAGGATGCTACCAGGACTGATGGTCTTAGTGATAAGGAGAGGCTGGATAGGCTGGGACTTTTTTCCCTGGAGCGTAGGAGGCTTAGGGGTGATCTTATAGAAGTCTATAAAATAATCAGGACCATCGATAAGGTAGATAGTCAACATCTTTTCCCAAAGGTAGAGGAGTCTATAACTAGGGAGCATAGATTTAAGGTGAGAGGAGAGAGATACAAAAGAGACCAGAGGGGAAATTTCTTCACACAGAGGGTGGTGAGCATCTGGAACGTGCAACCAGAGGCAGTGGTAGAGTGGTACAATTTTGTCCTTTAAAAAACAGTTAGACAATTAAATGGGCAGGTGGGTATCAAGGGATATGGGCCAAATGCGGGCAAGTGGGACTAGCTTAGTGATAGAAACTGGGCGGCATGGGCCAGCTGGGCCGATGGGTCTGTTCCATGCTGTAAACATCTATTACTCTATGACCCCGCAGCCTTTTATTTTCAAGAGAAATGTGATGCAGCCTGCTGATCTTTTCCAGATAGGTACAAAATCACATTTTAGAAATCGCAAATCTTTTTTACACTCTCTTATGAGCCTCTATATTCTTTTCATAAAATGGCAACCAGAATTGTACGCAATCCGCCAAATGTGGTCTAATCAAGTTCAGCTCTGATGCCTTCTGATTCTTATAAACTGGAAAGAACCACACTTTCAGACTCAAAATGCTGAAGCTTCACTGAGTGTATTTCTTACTGCTTTCCATGTAACTGATGGACTTCAGTGCAGCAGTAAATGTGACACCCTGTATGCATATTCACATAAGAATTAGTTCCTAGCTCTTTACAAATATTGGGTCCGATTTAATGCGCAAGAACCAGTCTCGTTTGTGATGATATGCATAAGCAGTTATGTATATAGTAATAGATAAGACCTCTGATCAGCAGGTGGCAGTAGAGAATAACCACCTGACACTGTTACCTCAGGGAGTTGATAGAGGGTATTCATAGTGGATAGTCACAATTTTTAGCAGCGCGTAATTAATTTATTATAGTTAGTAGTTTTTGATAATATCCTTATAGTTATCTTAACCACGCAATTGTTAAATAATAAAACTTTAACTAGTCTAAGAACTAGACGTTCTTTCGGTCATTTATTCCAATCAGCCAAGCACCAGAACGTAACATCGTTTTGGGCACGTATAGCAAGGTCATTCTCCGCGTTGCAAAACGGGACTCTTTTTTTCTGCCCTCGGTCAGGAACACCCCGCATTTTTCTACCTTGCAAGCGTTGCTGATCCGCGATCAAATCGTGTTCTGGATTTGTAACAACAAGGTATGGGAGAGCTGTTCAGGAAAATGACCTCCAGCTCAATGATGCCATTAAGATTTGCCATGCCAGCGAGCTAGCTGCGCAGCAGATTAGCACTCTAAACCTGAAGAATTTTGGCATGAAGCTCAGAGAGGCAGCCGACACCATTAGTGTTGTGACACACCTGAAGGCAAAACGTGGTCCCAGCGGCGGTGGCCATTTTAAGCAAGTGAACAAAACCTCCATTTTATGCAAATGATGCGGCAACAAACAATTGCAAAGGCAATGTCCAGCATTTGGTAAAATTTGTTCCAGGTACAAAGGCAAAAATCACTTTGCCAAACAATGCTTTTCTACTAAGAAATCGGAAATACCAAAGTAAATTAGCGTGATTGATGAATTTAATTTTGAGGACACTTTTCTCACAGATATATCTAGTGAAGATACACATTATGACCACATGCAAGTTTAATAGGCGCAAAGCAAATTTGCAGTAACAGCAATGCAGATGTAAGTGTTCAAAAAGATAACTGGACATTTCCTCTGCTGATTAATGGAACATTCATTAATGTCAAACTTGATACAGGCGCGATAGCCAATTTAATCAGTTTAGCCGATTTACAAGAAATAAAGATTAAGTCACACGTTTTCAATACCACAACATTATTAAAAGATTGTAATGGAAAACGAATTAATATAATGGGAGTTTGTGAACTTGAAGTTCATGAAAAGAACAAAGTGCACTTAGTAAAGTTCTTAATCGTAGACACTGAGCGTGAATCTTTATTGGGAGTGGAAGCATGTGAAGCACTTGAACCAGTGAAAAGAGTCTACACTGCAGAATGTAATATAACTACGCAACAGACATCAATGGATGCAATCCTGAAAGAATTTCCTGAATTTCTTCATGGATTTGAAGTGTTACCATTCACCTATTTCATCCAGTTTAAAGACAATACGCGACCAGTTATACATGCACCAAGACATGAACCAGCTCCACTGAAGGAAAGACTTAAGAATGAGTTGGAGAGAATAACAAAACTGGAAGTGATAAGATGCATCGAAGAACCAACAGATTGGGTGAACTCCATGGTTTGCGTGAAGAAAAGTAACAATGATCTACGTATCTGTATGGATCCAAAAGATCTCAATTCAAACAATAAAAGAGAGCACTATCCTATTCCAAAGAGAGAAGAAACCATATGTGAGATGTCAGGAGTGACATCTTTTAGCAAACAAGATGCATCACAGGGTTTTGGCAACTCAAGTTAGATGAGAGCACAAAGTTGTGCACCTTCGATACTCCATTCAGGCGATACTGTTTTCTCAGAAAGCCATTTGGTATTATTTCAGCATCTGAAACTTTCCATAGGGCAATGGAACACATCGTTGAAGGCATTCCAGGCATCAGAGTATATGTAGATGATATTATTGTATGGGGCTCAACAAGAGAAGAGCAAAGTGAAGAAAACCGTCCAGGCCATCACGCGAACCCGCCTCCCATCCACTGACTCTGTCTACACCTCCTGCTGTCTTGGGAAAGCGGGCAGCATAATCAAAGACCCCTCTCACCCAGGTTATTCTCTCTTCCAACTTCTTCCATCGGGCAGGAGAAACAAAAGTCTGAGAACACGCACTAACAGGTTCAAACACAGCTTCTTCCCCACTGTTATCAGACTCCTAAACGACCCTCTAATGGATAGAACTGATCTCCCCACGCATCTTCTCTACTGTTGGAGCACTACACACTTGTATGCTTCACCCACTGTCCATGACTATATATTTACTTTATTTATCATATGTCTGATGTTTTTCATGTATGGAATGGTCCGACTGGACTGTACGCAGAACAATACTTTTCATTCTGTGATAATAAATCCAAATCCAAATGCAGGTCGAATATGGACTCTGTTCCTTATTTTCAGTCTCAATGATCTATGAAGTTGGAGGGCGTCATTCTCCAACCCCCCGCCGGGTTGGAGAATCGCCGGGGGCTGCCGTGAATCCCGCCCCCGCCGGTTGCCGAAGTCTCCGGCACCGGATATTCGGCGGGGGCGGGAATCGGGCCGCGCCGGTTGGCGGGCCCCCCCGCTGGATTCTCCGGCCCGGATGGGCCGAAGTCCCGCCGATAAATTGCCTGTCCCGCCGGCGTGGATTAAACCACCTTTTGAACGGCGGGACAAGGCGGCGTGGGCGGGCTCCGGGGTCCTGGGGGGGGCGCGGGGCGATCTGACCCCGGGGGGTGGCCCCACGGTGGCCTGGCCCGCGATCGGGGCCCACCGATCTGCGGGTGGGCCTGTGCCGTGGGGACACTCTTTCCCTTCCGCCTCCGCCATGGTCTCCACCATGGCAGAGGCGGAAGGGACTCCCTCCACTGCGCATGCGCGGGAAACTGTCAGCGGCCGCTGACGCTCCTGCGCATGCGCCGCCCCGACATGTCATTTCCGCGCCAGCTGGCGGGGCAACAAAGGCCGTTTCCGCCAGCTGGCAGGGCAGAAATTCCTCCGGCGTCGGCCTAGCCCCTCAATGTTGGGGCTCGGCCCCCAAAGATGCGGAGCGCCAGTCGGCGGACATCGCGCCGTTTTGGGAGAATTTCGCCCGGAGTCTCAGCTTCACCAACTTCTTTTGTTGGATTCCTGATTTTCATGATTGGATCCTGTACATGTATGGTCCTTTCAACAGCTCAGGCAGGGACTTAGCATGTTTGTTGAAGTGTTGACTTCTGTCTACCTGTGTATCTGTAAGTTGTTGTCTTACAGAAATGAGAGCGCGATGAGGCCGTTAAATAGTGGGATTGTCCAAAATTGAGAACTGCGCCATGCGTCAATCTGTTTGCGATCTAACCGGCCCGCTCCCATTGGCGAAATCAGGATTCCACCTTAGTGTGGCAAGAAAGCAATAGTCACCACTTAAGCCCAATTTCCATACAAATAACAGGGGCAACCCCGTATCTAACAGTCTCCTATCTAACGACCCCCATATCTAACAGCCCCCTGTGATCCAATGGCCTCCCAAGGAATTTGTCACGCGGGCGCCGATTAGTATTCCTTTTAAAAAATGTGAAGTAGTTGGAAGGGCTGCTGCGGGGACCCGAGTAGGTGGGTAGTCATTTTCACTTCCAGGCAATGAGCCCTGGGGCCGTGGGGTTGCTGTCCCAGTGTTCGGAGGGGGGTGGGGGAGCCCCAAGGGATACACCTCAGTCGCGGTGGGTCACCATTGGTGGGAGGCAGAGTAGGGGGTGGCCACCCATGGTCTGGGTTGGGGAGGGGGAGATGGGTCCGCCATGCCACCCCCTGGATCATGTGGTCCTGTTCAGGTGGGAACCCCAGCCCTGCCCGCCAGCCCTACTAACTACCCATAACTCCCACTGACCACGGAGGCCTCCCACCGTGCTGCTGAAGGCTATTGCTAATTGGCAATCGTAGTCAAGTGGTGTGCCATGTAGCATGTGGGAGTTAGTATTGTCCGAAATACTAGCATCCCAATCAGACCATGATGCCTGGACACTGCGGGAGGCAACACCACGGGTGCAGCAGCAAACTATCGAACACTCAGGGGCTGGGCCCCAGCACCAGGGACATCTCCGCGATGCGCGGGTGTGTGCACCGGGGAGGGGCCGGCGCCCAGTTCTGGTAACATTACGTGCGGGTGAATGGGGTACAGGGTGTGGGGTTCGGTGAGCACAGGCCCCGCTATAGCCAGGGGTGCATGGGCAGGGCGTGTCAGGTGGGGGTGGAGCAACTAGGGGACTAGAGGGTCCCGGGGTGGAGGAAACCACTAGTTGTCAGTCTCACACCCTCTCCAAATTCCTTACAGATATTAAATGGTGTGGACGATATCTTGGATCCTGCGGAAGCTGCCCAAGAGGTGCTGCAGACGGGCCAAGCCGCCAGACACTGGAGAAAGCGGCAGCAGCAGTGTTGACAGAGACTCAAGGTGGCGGCCCATGTGCAGGGCCCCACCCCACACCCTGAAGACCTGGCCACACGTCAGTCTGGGGAAGGACACAGAGGGGGAGGCCAGCGATGGCCCAATGTATACAGGCGTCGCTGGTCTTTCAAACAGATAATGGATTGCATGTGCTGCAGGAGGCTCTGCCTCAACAAGGGAATGGTGCGGCACCAATGCTATGTCCTTGCAGATTTGGCATCACGTGGAGGAGGAGGACACCCGCTCCCGTGGTTGTCAAGGTCACCGGAGCCCTGAGCCTCTACGCCTCAGGTTTATTCCAGGGTACAAATGGGGACTTGTGTGGTATCTCATAAGCTACAGCCCACGAGTGCACCCAGGAGGTCATGGATGCCCTGTTTGCCGGGGCAGTGAATTCTATAATTGTTGACATGGACCAAGCCCAACAGGATGCCAGGACAGCAGGATTCTCCGCCATCAACAGGATGCACTAGGTCTAGGGACTAATAAATGGCACACATGTCGCCTTGCTCTCACTGGGCCATCAGGGAGTGCCCGACAACAACAGGAAGGGGTTCCACTCCCTGGACATCCAGCTCATGTGCAACCATTACATGAAGATCATGCACGTGCGTGCACACTATCCAGCTAAATCCTGGGACAGTCGGACATTCCCGGCCTCTTCAAGGATCACCCAGGATGGCAGGTTAACTTTTGGGGGATAAGGGATACCCGCTGAGGACCTGGTTAATGACGCCAGTACGGGGGCTGGTGGCTGATGCAGATATTCGATACAACGAGGCCCATGCAGCGTCCCGGGCTGTCATTGCGCAGTGCATCGGACTCCTTAAAAAGCGATTCCGATACGTGGACCGCTCTGGTGGTGCCCTGCAGTACACACTCCAGAGGGTCGCCCACTTTGTGGTAATATCCTGAGTCCTCCACCACCTGGCACAGTAGCGGGGCGACATGCTGGAGGTGGAGGGGGATGAACATGTGGTATTGCTAACTTTTGGTTGGCTCTTAAATGTTGCTCGTTGTATCTTTGCTTAATTTGCTCTGTTTCTATAACCTTTGCTCTAGAGTCGCCAGGTATCTTTATGATACCGCCACGAGGTTCAAGTTCAAGTACTGATCAATAACTCAACACACCAATTAGTAAGTTTCAAATCAAAACACATTTATTATACACAGTAAATCACTACTCATGCATTAACTCTACTTTCTAGGCTATCTCTATCACTAAAAGGCCTATACTTAGCTTCGGAATTGGCCCACCAGGTCAGGGGAACAAATGGCCTTTCGTTCGATCTGAGTCTGCAGGATTCAAAGCTGGTATGGACTGGTAGCTAGGAGCGCCTATCTCGTAGCGTGCGTTGACTGGAGACTTACTTGGTTGATGCGGCAGCTTAGGCAGTTCACTCTCAAGGGTAGATTCGGGTTGCTGAGTGACCCTGCCAAGAAGGACAAATTGAACTTGGTGACTCTATTTTATAGTCCCCAGGGGCTTCACGCCCCTTCGGGGCGGACCCCGTACCTGGTTCCAAGTGATTGGACTGCGTTCTGATCACTTGGATCGATTTCTCCAATACTGGAGTTGTTCCCTGATCGCTGGGCGGTCCCTGAGTGTCCGTTGGCCTTCCTTTGTCTTGGCTCCTGCTGGCACCGAGGGGTCTGGCTTTGCCTTATTCACCTTAAATGTTTCCATTGTACCCGGGGATCGCTCATTAATATGCAGATGGCTGTGAGTTTCAGTGCTGTCTGGGCTTTTGCAAGTTCTAATACACAGGAGACTTTGCACTTGCTAGTTTTTCCTGGCTTGGCTGAATTTCCCTGCAGTCTTTGCGGATCTCCATTTTAAGTCGGGAAGTGGCCAACCCAGGTGGCTACACTCCCTCCTTGTGATCCCTAACACGAAGCGTGAAGGATCACATAACTGCATTGTCTTCACTTCCTGACCCAGTGAGCACTCTTTCCATGGCCTCTACACTGACCATAACTATGTATTAAAAAATTTTAACTAACAATTCTAAGTGGCGCTATGTCACAACAGGGACATGCATTACAACATTTTTTTAAACGGTTAGAGGTAATAAACTATCCTAACTCAAACAATCAAAAATAATCTACAACACTTTAAATTTACAAATAGCAGTAACACAAGTTTCTCTGGCTTGGCAGTCAAGCACAGAGGTTTACATTTCTTTATTGAACAAAACACCCATAAAGAAAGCGGATGCATTTTAATTCACGCGAGGGTTTGGGGGGTTTGATGAAGTCCGAAAATAGGCTACCTAAACGTGTATACCGGGGTTCGAGAGCGGTAGGCTCTCCTTCGCCATTTTCTGAGTCTAAGTGTCTGCACGACACAGCAGAGTATCGCCAGTTCTAAGAGTGATTCTACAATGTACGATAGTGAATACCAGGTTAGACTTGTCACACCAGGTCGGGGTGTCGGTGACTATCTCGGGGTTAACTATTTCAGGGTGTAGTGTATGGTAGGGGGGGAATCATTCATGGCCTGTGTGGTAGGGATCAGGGGGGGAGCATCCGCGCGCAACTGAAGTGATCCTGCTAAGATCCAGATGAACATGAAGGTTGTCTTCATCTTTCCTTTTCGTCTCTTCCTTTCCGTTTCTTCGCTCTTGAGTTCCTGAGGTTCTGGAGTTCTATGGACACAAGCGTAATATCTGTTACTATCTTGGTTAATATCTCATGCATTAGCATGTCTGTCCTTTAGTGCCAATTTCCCTTTAGAATTTGTCACCATGTGTGACTCCCTCATTTTTTTTTTTAAACCGAATATTCCGGACAAGACACACTTAACAAACACTGAAACAGCGCGAGCCGTCTCGCAGGCTGTGCGATTTATCATCCAAATGTTTGAGGATGTAAATAGCATGGGGATGGCAACCTAAGGGTTGCCCAAAAACAAAACAAAACTTTTTGAACCAAGAGTGCCAAAATGAGGTGCGTATGGGCCGCGACAGGTAAGATTTGGATGGAATCCCTGGGTAGGATGGTGATCAATGGCGTATGTGCTCTACCCGAGTGTAGCTGACCAAAGGGGGGTCCTTAGGCAGGGCAGGGACCAATGCCGTTTCTCCACTGCCTGAGCAACCGGCAAGAATGGGCAAAAAATGTAGTCATCGTGGGGGGTTGCTGTAAAGGTTCTACCGTCGAACCAGAAGAGCAGTTATGAACAGGGGCTGGCAAGCTCTCAGCGGCTTCTGCCGATAAGCGTGCTGGCAAGTTTTCACAGGTTTCTGCCGACAAATATGGCCTGTGGCCGTGGAACTTCCGAGTGTACAAACAACACTTAACAATAACACTCACAAACAACACTGAACAACATGCTGCAGGTTCCATCATAAAGGAACCGTTTCTCCCAAGCGGTTCCTTTTAAAACATCATCTGGACACCTCAGTTGTCAGTTGCGAACAGGGTCGCAAAGGTGTTCTCATTTTGGGAGTCAGACTCAAAGTCGTCATCTTCTCCCGGATGCCATACTCTGGAATGGATGATGGTTGATGAAGCTGCATGGTGTGACTTAGGGTCCATCTCGTCGTTTCGGACGAGCCTGTATGAATTGTCACGGTGCCAAAAGGTTGTGTCTAATTCTGTGGGGACGGAGTCGTCATCGACGGGCGGTGGTCTTTGGCGGGGTTTGTTGAGGAATGTGATCAGGAAGGGATCACTCGAATCGTGTTCAGATTCGCTGGGTGTGGGGCCTGTTGCATGGGGATAGTAGGGAGGCGTGCTGTGGCTATTGTCTGAGTCACAGTCACTGTCTCTGCTGCTGCTGTCCGTGGGCGTTCCGGGGCGGAGTCTAGAGTTCGGGGGTGGAGTTGAGGGTGAGTCCGTGGATGGGGTGGACGTGTTGGGGGAGGGTAGGGATACGTTGGCTGTGGGCGGGGTGTGGTCTGCTGCGTCGAGCATGACGTGATGTGCGTGGTTGGACTGTGGGCCATATGCCTTAAGCTGGTTGATATGGAACCACACAGTCTTTCCGTTGGGGTACTTAATTTTATAGACGGAGGGGCTTACTTTGTCCGCAATGGAGTACGGACCCGAATATTCAGGTGACAGGAATGTGCTGGGGTTACAGATGGAGAGCATGACCTGCTGTCCTACCTCAAACTCAGTCACATGCACTGTCTTGGCGAAGCAGGCCTTGCTCTGTTTCTTTCTTGTGCCTAATCTTCCTGCGACTGCTAGCTGAGCCGTTTTCACATTTTCAACTAACTGTTTGACTGCGTTCTCGTGTGTGAGGGCCGTAACTTCGTGGCTGGTCAAGTCCAATCCTAATAAAAATTCTGTGCCTTTCATGGGGCGTCCGGTCATGAGAGTGTGTGGGGTGTAACTTGGGGATGTTGAAATAGTATTTCTCAAAAACATCAGCGCAAAAGGGAGGACTGAATCCCAAGTGGTGTTGTTTTGTTGGACCATTTTTCTGAGGGTGGCTTTTAGGGTCCGATTCATGCGCTCCACGATACCACTTGACTGGGGGTGGTATGCAATGTGGAATTTTTGGGTAATGCCAAATATCGTGACGACGTTCTTCATGACACGTCCCGTAAAATAGGAACCTTGGTCGGATTCAATGCTGCGGGGGAGTCCCCATCTCGTAAAGATGTGGTGGGTTAAGATCTTTGCGGTGGTCTTTGCCGTGTTCGTTCTGGATGGGAATGCCTCTACCCATTTCGTTAAACTGTCTATGATAACTAAAACGTACTTGTAACCATTCCTGCTCGGGGGCAATGGTCCTATAAAATCGATCTGGAGGTTAGCCCAGGGGCCGTTAACGGGGCGGGTGTGACTAAGCTGAGCCTTCGTTGCATATCTGTCCGGATTGTTCTGGGCACAGATAAGACAATTCTAAACGTAGTGCGTTACGTCTTCTTTTAAACTTGGTCACCAACAGAGCTGCCTGAGGTGGGCTGTAGTGGGATCAATTCCCTGATGTCCACGACTGTCATGGAACAAACAAATAAGCTGATTCCTGTCCTGTTCAGGAACCACATAAAGGGTGTCTTTTAGGACCACACCGTCATGTGTGGTCAGTGCGATTTAAATCTAACGTAAGGTGCTGGAAATTTTCCTTTCAAAATCTCCCTGAGATTGCTATCTTGCTTCTGGGCCTGCACTAAATCCTCGATATTAGTCTGCGAGACCTGAACTGCATTCACTGGCGCGCTTTCGGGGGTTGTCCAAAAATATCCATGCCTGGAACCTGCTTTAGCCAGTGCGTCGGCTTTTACATTTCCAGGTGGGGAGGAACGGTGGTGACTGCGAACTTTAACAATACCAAAGGTCCTGTCCTGTGCTTTCTCTAAAATGTGGCGGAGCAATGGGGCTGAAGGGAGGGGTTTTCCGTCTGCGGAAACAAATCCTCTTGCTTTCCACAGGGGTAGGAATTCTGTAAGGCTGTTGCAGACACAGAGGCTGTCAGAGTATATGTCTGCTGGGCTGGGGAAGGAATCTTGGTGATCTATAATATATGCAATGGCTGCTAGTTCTGCCGCCTGCACGCCTAAGTGTCCTGGTAGTTTTAGTGAGATTTCTTCTGGGGCGCATCCCTGCGCGTCCTCGACATATATGCCGCATCCTGTAATGCGCTTCCCTTCTAATATTGTGGAAGAACCATCTACATATATTCTTAAAGCTCCGCACGTGTCTGTGCTGGGGGCTCTGGGGTGAACTACCTATCTTTCTGGGGGGTGTTTTCGCAATAAAGGGGCCTGTGTTGTGGTGTGGAGAGATAATTTCACATTCATGGGGGGTGCCTGGGTACTGAAGGTTATCGGCTAAGAAAGTGTGGGTCTTGGTCCTTTTAACAGTGATGTCCCGTCCCTGCAAAAGAAGGGTCCATCTGGCTGCTCTAATCTGGCTCACTATACTGTCCTTAAGTCGTCCGTCTAGTAAAAGTTGGGTGGGGGTGTGTTCCGTGAGGATTGTGATGGGGTTTAGTCCGGTTATGTAGGTAAAATACTGACCCACCCAGAAAACTGAGAGCAGGTGCCTTTCACAGGCCGAAAATCCCTGCTCCACAGTGTCATGATATTCAAACACACACATCATGATGGACACACTAACAGGCAAATCAGAGTACACAACACCACAACCAATCACAGACAAGAACACCAACCACATAAAAAGCACGAGCACGACACCTGGTGGTCAGTAGGTCTGGGGAGAAGGGAACAAGAAAGAGCTGTTAAAACATCACAAGCAGGGAACCCCCACGTGCAGAGTGCAAAGACCAAACTGTAAATAGTAAGTTTAAATAAAATAGCGTTGTACCATATACAACCGTGTTGGCTCATCTGTGTGTCAGAACACCCAACACCACATGGTACAGGAGTGGATCGATACCTGCCTACTAACCTGCCATTCTGGACATGGACCACACCGACAAACCGCAGCCGATGCAAGTCGCGGGGAACCTAGGTACCAACTGGAAGCTCTACAGGCAGCGATTTGACCTGTACATCCGTGCCACCGAAAAACAGAATGCCTCGGATTTCACGAAGATTGCAATGCTCCTCTTCTACGCAGGTCCGCACGCCACCAACGTCTTCAGCTCACTGGTGTTCGAAGAAGGCGAAAACCAATCCAAATATGACACGGTCATCCTCAAACTGGACCAGCACTTTCAAGTTGAAGTAAATGAAAGTTTTGAAAGATACCTCTTTCAGCAACGCCTGCAAGGTAAGGAGGAGCTTTTTCAACCCTTCTTGACGCACCTCCGGATTCTAGCGCAGTCCTGCGGTTACGGCACCACCACAGAGTCCATGATCAGGGACCAGATTGTTTTTGGCGTTGCCTCTAGTGGCCTACGCCAGCAGCTTCTTAAAATGAAAAGCCTCACCTTAGCGTCTGCTGTGGAAGCCTGTGTCCTCCACGAAAATGCTACCTGCCGTTTTGCCCGATTTCAGGCGTCCGAGTTGGCACGGAGGGGGTCCCCAGCCGTCGAATCGGCAAGCCAGGCCGCCCACGACGTCGAACGCATCCAGGCCGTCGATTACTTCCCGACCCACGGCCCGGACGACAGCGGCCGCTTCCCGCGCTTTTCGCGGTCTCCCGCGCAGGTGCGCGCCAAAAATAACGGCCACAATGAGGGACGCACTGCGCAGGCGCGCCCACCGCAAGATCGCACTGCGCATGCGCAGTGGCGCAACGAACGCCGTGACGTCATGACGTGCGGCAATTGTGGAGCTCTACATTTAAAAGGGCAATGTCCTGCAAAAAACCGACAGTGCCTCAGATGTGGCAAGATGGGCCACTACGCAGCCCACTGTCGTTCGGCTCAACCCATGGATCCGGCGCATCCTCGACAATCTCGCAGACAAGTCAGGACCGTCCAGCCCACGCATCAAGACTTCCAGTTAAGTGATGCAGATGACCAGGATGCCTTCCGCGTTTCCGTCATTGATGTCAACAAGGTCAATGCCATCAATCCAGCCGATGAGTGGTGTGCCACCCTGACGGTCAACCCGAACTCGTCGCAAGCCCATTAGACTGGACTTATAATACCGTTCATATGTTTAACAAGTTGCACAATTTTACATGATAACCTGTTGTTGTTTATCGTTCCAGATGTCGTCTGACTGGACAACTGTTCAAGTTTTTTTTTTTTTTCTTCTTCTCTCGTTCGCATTTATGTTATGTTATGGTACAACTTGGTTCATGTGACGCACCCGACATCGCTCCATGTACATAGTTCCGTCATATGCACATGCTGCACACGACACACACACACTCTTAGATGCACTCACGACACGATCATATTTATTACCACGTAGGCACATATCTTTGTAAAAAGGGGGGATGTCATGATATTCAAACACACACATCATGATGGACACACTAACAGGCAAATCAGAGTACACAACACCACAACCAATCACAGACAAGAACACCAACCACATAAAAAGCACGAGCACGACACCTGGTGGTCAGTAGGTCTGGGGAGAAGGGAACAAGAAAGAGCTGTTAAAACATCACAAGCAGGGAACCCCCACGTGCAGAGTGCAAAGACCAAACTGTAAATAGTAAGTTTAAATAAAATAGCGTTGTACCATATACAACCGTGTTGGCTCATCTGTGTGTCAGAACACCCAACACCACACACAGGATCTAAAAGTCTGGAGGCGTAAGCCGTTCCTGGAGGAGCACGGCCGAAAGGGTGCGGTCGGTGCTAGCTATGTCTATAGCATAGGGGAAAGCGGGTCTGGAACTTGTAGTGCGGGGGCTGCAATGAGGGCTCTTTTCAAAGCATCCACAGCATCCGTATGCTGCGGAAGCCATTGCCAAGGGGCTCCTTTCTTTAGGAGTTCCGAGAGGGGTGCTGCCTTGGTGGCGAAACCGTCAATGTGGTTTCGGCAGTAGCCAACCAGTCCTAAAAATGATCGGAGGGCTGAAACGTTCTGGGGAAGGGGCAATTTGGCAATCGAGTCAATTCTTTTGTGCTCGATCTCGCGTTTCCCGTGCGTGATAATCGTCCCCAAATATATCACTTTGTTTTCCAAAATCTGGGCCTTTTTTGGGTTTACTTTGCAGCCAATCTGTTGTAGGAGTTCCAGGAGTTCGGACAGAAGCTCAATGTGCTCTGCCTTGGTGTCTGTCTGCAGTAATAGGTCGTCCACATACTGGACCAGACAAACGGGGCGAGAACATTTTGACAAACCATTTGCCAGCTGTCGGTGGAAAATGGAGGGAGAGTTGTGGATTCCTGGTAGAAGGCATGGCCACGTGTACTGCTGACCTTTAAAAGTGAAGGCAAATTTGTACTGGCACGCTTTTGCCAATGGAATGGACCAGAATCCGTTACTGATGTCCAAAACTGTAAAATATCGTGAGTTGAGTCCCTGTTTGAGCATGGTCTTGGGACTTGTGGCTACCGTGGGGGCTGCTGCGGGGGTGACTTTGTCGAGTTCCCGGTAATCGATGGTTAGTCGCCATGATCCATCGGGCTTTCTCACTGGCCAAATTGGGGCATTATTAGTGGAGGCTACTGATCTGAGTACGCCCTGCTCTAATAAGCTGTCGATCACTTTCGAGATTTCTCCCTCTGCCTCTTGGGGAAATCCGTATTGCTTTTGGGGCCTAGGGTCAGGTCTTGTGATTTGAACGGAACCAGTCATCCGGCCACAGCCGTGTTTGTGGGTCGCGAATGCTGTCCTGTGCTTCTGCAGAACTGCCCTAACCTGCTTGTCTGTGCTATTCGTGGTCGGGTCAAACCAAAATTCGCCGACTGCGCTAATCTTGTTTGCGTATTCACCTATTGTGAGCGTTGTAGGGCTCTTCCGGATTTTGCCATTTTCCAGACACATTGGTTGACTGGATCAAAGGACAGGTTGTGGGAATGCATAAAATCAATGCCCAAAATGTGTTCTGCTGTGTGGGGCAGGTCGACAAAGACTATGGGGTGCTTGGTGGTGATGTTGCCGATTTGAATGGGTACAGGGGCGGTGATGTGTCCCTGTTGTGAGTGGCCTGTGAAACCGCTGAGGGTGATTGTGGCTGTAGTGGGCCACATGTCTTTTTGGAACATGGTGGAGGAATTTATTGTGGTGCGGGACCCTCCTGTGTCCCAGAGAAATTCGATGGGCTGTCCCCATACTTTCGCTGCAACTACCAGTCGGCCGGACCTATCCCAAAGGGTGTCGCAGACCCAGGTGGGGGAGCCCGAACACCGTCAGTCCGTTCCGTTCAGGTCTGCTTGGTGTGAATGGGTGCTCACACTATGGACTGGCTTTGTCCTGTTTCTATTCAGAGTGCCTGTCTGCTGGGCTTTTGTGGGGCATTGCATTCTCGTGCAAAGTGACCTAATTGTCCACAGTTGTAACACTCCTGTGGTTTCTGTGGGGGGCTGTTCCTGCCTTCGTTCACCCATGCGGGGTTCTGGTGCATCTTAACTGCGTGGATATCTGCCTCTGCCTGCTGTTCTTTGGGTTTCCTAATCGCGGGTTTGTTTTGGACAGATTGCTCCCAGGAGCGGGACAATCTTTTTAAAACCCATTTTTCATTGTGCGCTTCTTCTGAGGGGTCATAGTTGGTACAGGCCTTTTGTCCTGCCTCTGTGGCATGGGAGATAAGGGTGCGGGTCCATTTGGCCATACCGTCTTGGGACAAATGGGCGCGGTCTAAATTGCCGAAAACGGCTGTGAAATGGATCCACAGGCATCCAGCAAACGCTATGGGGTGTTCTGTCTTTTTCTGCCTGCACTTATTCAAGCCTTCTACTGGGTCACCTCTGTTGTAGCTGATCACATCTAGGATCGCTGTGTGCATCTCTGTAAGGGTGCCTCCTCTTGCATTCTGTGGGTCGGGAAGGGCTGCTACGACCGAAGGGTCTAAGCTCAAAACTGTGAGCTTCACTTGCTCATGCTCGTCCAGGCCGTACATGGTCGCCTGCTGTTTTACTCTGGCAAAGAAGTGGTGGGGGTCTGAGGTGGGGAGGAACGGTGTGATTTTCTCGCACGCGTCCAGTAATTGGGTCACGGTTAAGGGGGTCGTGTACAGGAATTCCGTGTCTCTTTCCGATGTGACTGTGCGGTGGGTGGGTACTGGGTTCATTGGTGCCTGAACTATCTGCTCTGTGGGGGGTTGGGGCGCTTTTCTCTTCTGGGGCTTTCCTTGCGCACATGTTCCCTGAACTTATCTATGCGCGGTCTCATTTAATTCTTCCCAATCCGGGCCGTCTTCTGCATCTAACTGGGATCCAAAGGTTCTCTGGAATCCATTCTGAACTGAAAGCAAAGACTGCAGTTCTGCAATCTGCTTCCGGCACTTTGCGTGATCTAATGAGCTTTGTCTCTGCTCCGTGGTGGCAGCATAGAGTGCTCGTAATGCTGCTTTCAGGTCGCTACACTGCCTTTGCAATGCCTCAACCTGTTTCTCTGTTTCCACTCTTACCAGGACTGCACGTTGCGTGTCCTGATAGGCCTTTTCGTACTGTGTCTGGAAGCTGCTTAGGTGTGCCAGACAAGACTGGTGTGCCCACTTGGCATCATCCACCTCTCCGTCCTTTGCTGCTAACTTCCTTCTTAATTCTAGGTTCACTTTCTCAAACTCACTTACATCGACCTTGCTCATTCGATGTACTCCTTCTATCGCTTTACGGAGCGTCCGAACGACGTCCTCTGTGCCTCGCAATTGTGCCAGACAGGACACGATTGCCATCGCCTTGCGAGCTTTCCCAAGCTTTTCTTATGGATCTCTGACAGGTTCTCCCACCAAGTATGTCCTGTACTCCTGGGTCCTGTTTCCTCATTATCACAGAATTCACTCCAAAGGGGCCATCCTTTCCCTTTGAGATATTTTCTGATCTCTTCTTCCCAAACAGGACACTGACCTACTCTACTGCTGGTCGCTGCGACCACAAATTCTTCAAGGTTCATGAGGCGTTGCATTGCCTGCATTGCCATCTTTCCTCTCTAAATACTCTCTTAAAATTTGTAACGAGGGGTACTAAGGTGGTGCTGTAATTTCGCTATTTTCCGGAATACAAACTCCCGACAGTTTTTCCGCAACAAAAATCTATCAGTTTTACCTTATAACCCTGTTAGTTACGCATGCATACACACACTTCCGAATTATGAGGATTGATCAGAACTGCTTGAACACTTGTGGTTTTTCTGTTCCCAATTGGATTCTAATTCAAATGTTTGGGTTCTCCCGGAGTGGTTAAGCCACTTCTAAGTCGGGTCCCGTCAGGATGTCGCCAGTAATATGTTGCTAACTTTTGGTTGGCTCTTAAATGTTGCCCGTTGTACCATTGCTTAATTTGCTCTGTTTCTATAACCTTTGCTCTAGAGTCGCCAGGTATCCTTATGATACCGCCACAAGGTTCAAGTTCAAGTACTGATCAATAACTCAACACACCAATTAGTAACAGTCAAATCAAAACACATTTATTATACACAGTAAGTCACTACTCATGCATAAACTCTACTTTCTCGGCTATTCTCTATCACTGAAAGACCTATACTTAGCTTCGGAATTGGCCTACCAGGGCAGTGGAACAAATGGCCTTTCGTTCGATCTGAGTCTGCAGGATTCAGAAGCTGGTATGGACTGGTAGCTGGGAGCGCCTATCTCATAGCGTGCATTGACTGGAGACTTACTTGGTTGATGCGGCAGCTTAGGCAGTTCACTCTCAAGGGTTGCTGAGTGACCCTGCCAAGGAGGACAAATTGAACTTGGGGACTCTATTTTATAGTCCCCAGGGGCTTCACGCCCCTTCGGGGCAGACCCCGTACCTGGTTCCAAGTGATTGGACTACGTTCCGATTGGATCGATTTCTCCAATGCTGGAGCAGTTCCTTGATCGCTGGGCGGTCCCTGAGTATCCGTTGGTCTTCCTTTGTCTTGGCTCCTGCTGGCGCCGAGGAGTCTGGCTTGGCCTTATTCACCTTAAATGTTTCAATTGTTCCCGGGGATCGCTCATTAATATGCAGATGGCTGTGAGTTTCAGTGCTGTCTGGGCTTTTGCAAGTTCTAATACACAGGAGACTTTGCACTTGCTAGTTTTTCCTGGCTTGGCTGAATGTCCCTGCAGTCTTTGCAGATCTCCATTTTAAGTCAGGAAGTGGCCAACCCAGGTGGCTACAGTGGTCACCTCCGAGGAGTAGGACGTAGTATAGGAGGTGCTGGACCCAGAGGGGCTGGAGTAAGACCCCGGGGAGGGTGGAGGACAGGCGGCAATGGCAGGGATCTGGCAAGCCCTGATGCCAGGGAGGCCCTCATACCCACCCACTTCACATAGGACGTGGCCTCATCTGAGATTCCCCCTCTTCCCAAATCAACCCCCCCCCCCCCCCCATCCCTCAGCCGCCGAGTTGCGCATTTCCCAGTGGGGTGGGTCTCAGGGGAGCGGGTGGTTGCCATCTCCACTCCCTAGGCTGGCTCCTCCCAATCGGTATCTATAGGGCCCTAGGGTTCACCTTGGGACAGAGGAGCAGCTAGATTGAACCCTGGCTGCCCCTGCATCATCTGGCTCGGCCTGCCCTGGCTGCGCCCAAATCTCTGCAGCATGGAGTCGACGCCCTCGGCGATGCTCCTCGGTGGCTGGGGCATGCTCTGGAATGTCCCGGCAATGCACACCTGCGACTGGGACAGGTCCCCCTGCAACTGGGACATGCTCTGCAGCACCTCGGCTATACCCACCTGAGACTGGGACATGCCCTGCAGCACCTCGGCTATACCCACCTGAGACTGGGATATGCCCTGCAGCACCTCGGCTATACCCACCTGAGACTGGGACATGCCCTGCAGCACCTCGGCTATACCCACCTGAGACTGGGACATGCCCTGCAGCACCTCGGCTATACCCACCTGAGATTGGGACATGGTCTGCAGCACCTCGGCTATACCCACCTGAGATTGGGACATGCCCTGCAGCACCTCGGCTATACCCACCTGAGATTGGGACATGCCCTGCAGCATCTCGGCTATACCCACCTGAGACTGGGACATGCCCTGCAGCACCTCAGCTATACCCACCTGAGATTGGGACATGCCCTGCAGCACCTCGGCTATACCCACCTGAGACTGGGATATGCTCTGCAGCACCTCGGCTACACCCACCTGAGACTGGGACATGCCCTGCAGCACCTCGGCTATACCCACCTGAGATTGGAACATGCCCTGCAGCACCTCGGCCAAACCCACCTGAGACTGGGACATGCCCTGCAGCACCTCGGCCAAACCCACCTGTGATTGGGACATGCCCTGCAGCACCGCGGCTATACCCACCTGAGACTGGGACATGCCCTGCAGCACCTCGGCTACACCCACCTGAGACTGGGACATGCTCTGCAGCACCTCGGCCAAACCCACCTGAGATTGGGACATGCCCTGCAGCACCTCGGCCAAACCCACCTGAGATTGGGACATGCTCTGCAGCACCTCGGCTATACCCACCTGAGATTGGGACATGCTCTGCAGCACCTCGGCCAAACCCACCTGAGATTGGGACATGCTCTGCAGCACCTCGGCCAAACCCACCTGAGATTGGGACATGCTCTGCAGCACCTCGGCTATACCCACCTGAGACTGGGACATGCCCTGCAGCACCGCGGCTGTACCCACCTGAGACTGGGACATGCTCTGCAGCACCTCTGCCAAACCCACCTGAGACTGGGACATGCCCTGCAGCACCTCGGCTATACCCACCTGAGACTGGGACATGCTCTGCAGCACCTCGGCCAAACCCACCTGAGACTGGGACATGCTCTGCAGCACCTCGGCTATACCCACCTGAGACTGGGATATGCCCTGCAGCACCTCGGCTATACCCACCTGAGACTGGGACATGCTCTGCAGCACCTCGGCCAAACCCACCTGAGATTGGGACCTGCTCTGCAGCACCTCGGCCAAACCCACCTGAGATTGGGACATGCTCTGCAGCACCTCGGCTACACCCACCTGAGATTGGGACATGCCCTGCAGCACCTCAAAAAAGGTCCGTGTGTGACTAAAGACCTCCCCTAGCGACCAGGACATATGCTGGAGTGCCTTGGCAATGCCAACCTGAGACTGGGACATGCTCTGCAGGGCCTCACCAAGGTGCATGTGGGACTGGGACATGTCCCCCAGCGACTGGGGCATGCTGTTGAGGCATTTAGCACTGGCCGTACTGATTGAGCCACGCGTTGGAGACCTCCATTCATGCTTCCGACGTCATGCACCAGGTTCTCCACTGTGGTCACCACCCTAGCAGTGTTGGCCTCAGTGCCACACATTGCCAGCAACATCATCTGTGCCCGTAGCCTCTGAGACTCCTCCAATCAGCTATGAGCCTGATGGAGTGTCGCTGACATAGACCATTAGGGGGGGCACGGTAGCACAGTGGTTCGCACAGTTGCTTCACAGCTCCAGGTTCCCAGGTTCGATTCCTGGCTTGGGTCACTGTCTGTGCGGAGTTTGCACTTTCTCCCTGTGTCTGCGTGGGTTTCCTCCGGGTCCTTCGGTTTCCTCCCACAATCCAAAGATGTGCAGATTAGGTGGATTGGCCATGCTAAATTACCCTTAGTGTCCAAAGCGGTTAGGTGGGGTTATTGGTTTACGGGGATAGGGTGGAGGTGTGGGCTTAGGTAGAATGCTCTTTCCAAGGGCTGGTGCAGACTCGATGGGTCGAGTGGCCTCCTTCTGCACTGTAAATTCTATGATACTATGATAAGACCTAGTAGCAAAATTAGGCCATTCGGCCCATCGAGTCTGCTCCACCATTCAATCATGGCTGATGTGTTTCTCATCCCCATTCTCCTGCCTTCTCCCCATAACTCCTGATCCCCTTATTAATCAAGAAACTATCTAGCTCTGTCTTAAAGACACTGAGTAGCTTGGCCCCCAAGCCTTCTGTGGCAATGAGTTCCACAGATTCACCACCCTCTGGCTGAAGAAATTCCTCCTCATCTCAGTTTTAAAGGATCATCCCTTCTGTCTGAGGCTGTACCCTTCGGTAATAGTTTCTCCCACTAGTGGAAACATCCTCTCCATGCTCACTCTATCCAGGCCTCTCAGTATCCTGTAGGTTTCAATAAGATCCCCCCCTCATCCTCCTAAACCCCATCGAGTACAGACCCAAGGTCCTCAACCGCTCCTCATAAGACCTTCATTCCGGGGATCATTTAGGGACAGCACGGTAGCATTGTGGATAGCGCAATTGCTTCACAGCTCCAGGGTCCCAGGTTCGATTCCGGCTTGGGTCACTGTCTGTGCGGAGTCTGCACATCCTCCCCGTGTGTGCGTGGGTTTCCTCCGGGTGCTCCGGTTTCCTCCCACAGTCCAAAGATGTGCAGGTTAGGTGGATTGGCCTTAGTGTCCAAATTGCCCTTAGTGTCCAAAATTGCCCTTAGTGTTGGGTGGGGTTACTGGGTTATGGGGATAGGGTGGAGGTGTTGACCTTGGGTGGGTGCTCTTTCCAAGAGCCGGTGCAGACTCGATGACCCGAATGGCCTCCTTCTGCACTGTAAATTCTATGAGAACAAGCCGAATTTCTCCAATCTTTTCTTGTATCTAAAATTCCTCATTCCTGGTACCATTCTAATAAATCTCTGCAGCACCTCGGCGATACCCACCTGAGACTGGGACATGCACTGCAGCACCTCGGCTATACCCACCTGAGATTGGGACATGCCCTGCAGCACCTCGGCTATACCCACCTGAGATTGGGACATGCCCTGCAGCACCTCGGCTATACCCACCTGAGATTGGGACATGCCCTGCAGCACCTCGGCTATACCCACCTGAGATTGGGACATGCCCTGCAGCACCTCGGCTATATCCACCTGAGATTGGGACATGCCCTGCAGCACCTTGGCTATACCCACCTGAGATTGGGACATGCTCTGCAGCGCCTCGGCTATACCCACCTGAGACTGGGACATGCCCTGCAGCACCTCGGCTATACCCACCTGAGATTGGGACATGCCCTGCAGCACCTCAGCTATACCCACCTGAGACTGGGACATGCCCTGCAGCACCTCGGCTATACCCACCTGAGATTGGGACATGCCCTGCAGCACCTCGGCTATACCCACCTGAGATTGGGACATGCCCTGCAGCACCTCGGCTACACCCACCTGAGACTGGGACATGCCCTGCAGCACCTCGGCTATACCCACCTGAGATTGGGACCTTGGGTGGGGTGCTCTTTCCAAGAGCCGGTGCAGAATGGCCTCCTTCTGCACTGTAAATTCTATAAAATCTATGAAATCTTTCTTGTGAACCTCCTCTGGACCGTTTCTAAGGCCAGCACATCCTTCCTTAGATACGGGGCCCAGAACTGCTGACAATATTCCAAATTGAGCCTTATTCAGCCTCAGAAGTACATCCTTGGTCTTGTATTCTAGCCCTCACGCCATGAATGCCAACATTGCATTTGTCTTCCTAAATAGCAGCTGAACCTGTACGTTAACAGGAAGAGAATCCTGAACTAGGACCTCTAAGTCCCTTTGTGCCTCTGATTTCCGAAGCATTTTCCCATTTAGAAAATAGTCTCTGCCTCCATTCTTCCTACAAAGTGCATAACCTTTTCCACATTGTATTCCATCTGCCACTTCCTTGCCCACCCTCCTAGCTCCAGGTCCTTCTGCAGCCTCCCTGTTTCCATAACACAACCTGTCCCTCGACATATCTTTGTATAATCTGCAAACTTAGCAACAATGCCCTCAGTTCCTTCTTCCAGATCATCCAGATATACCCCTCTGAATCTCACAGCCTCACCCTAGCATCTGTATCAGCTCAGTGTAAACCTGGTCCAGAGGCTCAGCATCTGACTGGGACCCAGCTGGGTCCTGGGATTCAGCAAACCTCTGACTGCTGTCTTGCCCGGACATTCCTACCTCCATCTGATGTGCATCCGCAGATGTATGCTGCTTACCAGATTTTGCCCCAGAAGCCTGTCCACTACAGTTTCCCACCAAGGTGTGTGTCTCTGTACCGGTGGAGGGTGGGAATGAGAGCGGTAATTCTTCGACAGTGACATCCTCTGAGCTCACCTATAAGGTATTCTCATAGGAGGGGGGGCCTCTACATTGGTTACAGATCTGTCCTCAGCCACCCCCACAACCTCCAGGTCCCGTTTCTCATAGGGAGCGGGGAATCTGATGTCCGGCACCCCGTCACCCTCTGGCCCCTCTCCCATCTTCATCGCGGGGGTGGAGTGGAATTGGCCGGCGGGGGGAGGTTTTGGGAGAAAGCCCATACGGGGGTGGGAATGGGGAGTATGGGGGGGGGTGCGGAGTGGGTGGCAGCACTGGACCTGGGTGGGCTGGGCAGGAAACGGTGCTGGGTAGGGCGGTGCCAAGCACATACTCATGTCGGAGGGGGTTGGGGTGGGGGGGGGGGGGGGGTGCGTGTAGGGTCTGGTGCCAACTCACCCAGTGGAGGTCGTCGATCTTCTTACGGCATTGGTTGGCAGTCCTCCTGGTCACACTTCCCAAAGTTACTGCCACTGCCATTTCCTCCCAGGCAGCATTGGCTGCCCTGTGGCTGACCCTCTGCGAATCTTGGGGGAACAGGGCATACCGTCTGGCCTCGACTGCATTCAGTAATCAGCCCAGGTCGACATCCTTGAATCGTGGAGCTGATCGTCTTGGTGGTATGGCTGCGAGCTGAGTGGGGCTGACTGTGCAGAATTGGATTAAGTGCTGCTCTCCCTTGTTAGCAGGGGGCTGGCGAGTGCAGTCCTGGCGAATCAACCGGTGGGACCATCATTTGCAGCGTGAAGCCCATGGGGCCTCGTTAAGTGGGCCAATTAATGTTTATAATGGGGTTGGCCTCGCCGGGCCGAGCGTCGGGAAGCTCGCGGCAATTTCCACTCGCTACCATACTGAGAAACTTTTGCGATAAATTGCGTCCGGTATCTTTCTTGGCAGAAGTTGTCCTATACTTACTTGCATTCAATAATCTGCAGGTGATTTCATGTTCGCCATGAGAAGCAGAGATTTGAGTGACAATATGACAAGATTTGAATCTTGCTGTATCATTTGGCACTTCATGATGGTTCTCTTGACCGCCTGGATGTGTCTTTCTATAAACACATGTCCCCTTGGATAATGTGGCAAGGAGGTGATGATGCTGAACCCAGACTGTTCAACAGATTCCTTACATTCTTGGAGGTGGGTTCTCTGGGTTCCATATATGTCATGTATTATTCTTTCAGGTATCCATTACTCACCAAACAGAACTCATTCTGCTAAGATGATCACCTTTTGAATAAAAGGGAACTTTGAGTAATAATTATCAACTGTGAGATACCATTCTTTGACTTTTGATGAATATATCCCTCCCACAGTACACCATGGCCTGAGCAATACTTCAGTAGCTATCATCTCCTCCTTTTGCTGTGTTTTCTGTACTTTTAGCATACATTATACATTGATTGTGGAGACCTTTCTTTTGATGTCTTTGTTCATGCCTATTCAATGCACAGCTGATCTGGCTTGAGCTTCTGGAGGAGTTCTTCCTACAGAACATAATCTCCTGGTGAGATGTCATCACTGGCAATGCGGTATCTCGTCAGGCCATCTCTGGAGTTCCTGCCAGTGGTGCTTCTCGTAGCAGGAGTGAAAAATTTGGAATGTGACTAAAAGTTGGTTTTCTACCAGCGGGAAACAAGTCGGAATTTTCCCTTCACCACTTTAATGGCGGGATAACGGTGGGTCAGCTTTTCCACAGGTTCATGTCCAGAACCACCTTGAAATGCATTAGCATGTCATGAATACTCATTAAAGGGGCGGCATGTGGCGCAGTGGTTAGCACTGGGACTGCAGCGCTGAGGATCCAGGTTCAAATCAGAGCCCTGGGTCACTATCCGTGTGGAGTTTGCACATTCTCCCCATGTCTATGTGGGTTTCACCCCCACAACCCAAAGATATGCAGACTAGGTCGATTGGCCACCCTAAATTGCCCCTTAATTGGAAAAGAAAAATAATTGGCTACTCTGAATTTATTTAAAAAAATGAATACTCATTAAAGTCAGTACAATGACATTCTCCCTCCCAATTATACTGGGTATAAGTGCCAGGCAGCTGTCCACTTTCATTTTGCTCGTGACTTTGAGGTGAGTGCAACATTCAAAACTGACCCTCAACATCACTGTTCTGATTCTCCGGTGATGCTAAAGCGGGAGTGGAAGGAAAGACTGGTGGGGTGTCTGTTTGGGCTCCTCCCGGTGGCTGCCTGGGGATGTGCAGTATGGCTGCTCACTGTGGTTGTTCTACTTCTCCTCAGTCTCAGGCAGGACTGCACTTAAAATAGAGACCAGAGGATGGGCATTGGGGTTGCGTCGAAATGACAGAGACATGGTGGGGGGTGGTGGAGAGGGAAGGAAGAGTGCAGAGCTTGGATTTGGTGTGAGGGGGGGTGTGTTCGATTCCGGCTTGGGTCACTGTCTGTGCGGAGTCTGCCCGTCCTCCCCGTGTCTGCGTGGATTTCCTCCGGGTGCTCCGGTTTCCTCCCACAGTCCAAAGATGTGCAGGGTAGGTGGATTGGCCAATGATAAATTGCCCTTAGTGTCCCAAATTGCCCTTGGTGTTGGGTGGAGGTGTTGAGTTTGGGTAGGGTGCTCTTTCCAGGAGCCGGTGCAGACACAAAGGGCCGAATGGCCTCCTTCTGCACTGTAAATTCAATGATAATCTATGATTAATCTAGGATAAATGTTCGGCACAACATCGTGGGCCGAAGGGCCTGTTCTGTGCTGTATTTCCTATGTTCTATGTTCTATGTGTGTTGGGGAACGTTGGTAGACGGAGGAACATGATGGGGGGGGGGAGCTGGAGCCCAACATGAACAACTAGAATGCAGACATAGAAGATAGAAGGGGGGATGGATTGTATTCAATTGGCAGGAACGGGATGGGATGAAGCCTCGAATAAGAAGTAAGGTGGGGGGTTAGTGTGGCAGGTGAGGAAAGGGTTGCTCAGAGACTCCGGGAGGAGGAGGCAGGGTCACAGTGTTGTGGTCAGTTCTGAAGTAACTGTGGAGCTGAGTGACTGACAGTCGTAGCCCAAAGGAAATTGGCAAAATGTTGGGGGGAGAGATTAACGGCAGTTCTGGGTCATCGCGGGCCATGCTACATGGCTATGCATGGCACACACATCTTGTTCCTGCTGCAGGGAGGAGCAAGGCTGGTGTATTCAATAGGGATCAGGCACAGCTTTGTGTTCAGCGCATAGTCATTGACTCACACTCAGTGGTGATGGCGATGTCTGGCTCGGTACAACAACTTTCCAAGGCTCGTTCAACAGCACTTCCAAAACACACAACCTCTGCCACCTAGAAAGACAAGGGCAGCAGATGTATGAGAATACCACCAGTTCCAAAATCCTCTTTGGTCACACACCAGTTTGACTTGGAAACATATTGACATTCCTTCATGATTGCCAGGTCAAAACCTTGGAACTCCCTCTGCCTATATGACACAGACTGTCGCAGAGTAACCACCACTTTCTTAAGGGCAATTCGAGATGGGCAAAAAATGCTGGCCTTGCTGATGTTGCCCATATCCTGTGGATTTATTTTTCTTGATTCTTTCATGGGATGTGAGCATCACCAGCAAGGCTATCATTTGTTAGACTGCATAGAAACAAAACTTGAAAAAATTGAGATGTAGATAAACATAGATGGGATTAATTTAATAATCCCACCAATTAGAGCCATAAAGACAGGGTGCAGGGTGTTTATATATGTGGAAGAAATGCGGTCGCAGTAGAAATGTCCTTTCGAGGATGATATTGTAGTTGTAATGAAAGTGGGATTTGTGGATTATGTTCGTTGGTATGATTGAGTCTGCCCTTTACAATACCTGACTGAGAGATTCTCCCTCTGTTTCTAACAGTATAATTGAGAGATGCTCCATTCTTCAGTGTCATTTCTTGCAGCATAACCACAAATATTCAATCGAAATTAGTTTCAAAAATACAGTAACTCTAAATTATAGCTAGTTTAAGAATACGTCAAACAAAAAGTTAAATGGTACATATAATATATATGTGACTAGATCAAATGCACATTTTGCAGATAGGGACTGCTAGAAACGGTTCATTAAAACCTGATCACTACAACTAAACTGCTGTTGATATCATGGAATTGAATTGTCCTATTTTGAAATTGAGGAGAAGTAAAGGATTTTATTAGTTTAATGACAATAATAAATAACTTACATTTATTCTTCCACGTTATTCGAGCCTTAATTTTCCATTCGTGGATGCACATTGCAGGGCCTACAGGGCTTATTCAAAGGAAGATTGATGAAAACTGAAATATTATAAATGGGAACTTACTACAATGAACCAGCATGTGATCCAAAAGATTGGCTAGATGTTTACAATTTTAATGCAGAAATCCCATTTTTCAAATTCTGCAAGACTAAGTGGTACGTGAACCAGAAGACAAAAATGAATCAGAGTGTGACATTAGCTCTGTTGTTCAGAACTTTCACGTTTAGCTGATTGATCAGCATGTTGCCTGATTATGTATTTGCAATTATCACCCTGCCTAATTAGAATTTGTTTCTCCATATTTAATCCGAAAGAAAACATAAACAATTAAGTAGTTTGTTCTTCGAACCATTTCCTGTGATTTTTGGTATTGAATGTAGGAATGAAATTATCACATTAAAGGAAGGAAAAGAAGATCTGGCATTTATATAGCATTTGTCACATCCACATAACAACCCACAGTGCTTCACAGCTAGTGCATGATGTCTGATATATAATCACTTCTGCTCTGCTGTCAAATGCAGCAAGTAACTTGAATGCAGCATGATCCAACACATCATTGAGATTAAAAAAACCCGGTTAATGTATTGTGATGGTGTGATGGCTATACAATCATACTGATTATAAAAATTAGTACAGCACAGCATCTTAAAGGTTAGTCAGAAGAACCTTCCTGCAGTCATCATATTCAAGCCAGCCTCGGGAAAGAGTTCACCTAAAGCGGCTGCAAGGAAAGCAATCCCTGATCCTAGCTTGATTTTTCTGATCATGTCAGAAACACTGCAGCTGGGTCTTAATTGGCTGGTTTAACAAAAAGGAACTTCTGACCATGCTACAGAAACAGATTCTGAGCACCTTCAAACCTCCAGCTGGTGACAGTCCTGTGAATTTATGACAGATGGGTTTGTGAAAAAGAAGCTAAGCTGCTGTAGTGGCAGCCTATGATAAAATCTATAGTCAATATGCTGTGTGAGGAGCAGATCATGGTCACACAATCAAACTGTTGACATTGCTTTCGAGCCACTTATTTGAGCTTTATTTGAGCAAAATGTGATTTAATATGCCTTGCCATTGCTCCATTTTAATGTTCAAATGGTTTCCTACTGCACCAGATAATAAAAAATCACAGAGCGAGCTGCATTGGCATCTTTTTTTAAAAATCATTATCATTCAGTCATTGAGTCAGCAAACAGCAATGGGCATGAACCATCACTGACAATATGACAAAATATTGAACAGATTGTAATAGAAAATGTCTTTTGCATTGAGCTACATTATCTGTATCTCTTCCAAACTAATTAATAAATTGTCCTGCAGTAAGAAGCCACCTGGTCCCTTTTTTCTAATCCTGAAGGCACATCACTTTTGTCAACTTTCCAGGTCGCCATACATCAAATAGTATTGAATCTATATTACAATTGGAGGAGAAAGTTTGCAGGAATGAACTAAAGGGATCGTTCTTCAACATTTTGTGGACAACAAATTAACATTTTTACTAAATTTGAAAGAGAAAGATTTAATTTCAGACAAATATGCTTTTTTCACATCAGTAAGTGAAATTCCACGAATGTCAGAAATATTACAAAAAACCATTACTTCCATTTTTAATTAATGTAGGGTGCCTCTAGTGTCATTTATAATTGTTCCAACTTGGCAACTGCCTGTATGTCATTATCAAGCAATGGGGCAATAATCATTTTATCAATACCTTTTCATTGCTGGTAACACTCTATTGTCTTTTGAAGTGTACCGTTATAGTCAGATGAAAAATGTAAGTGCTGATTTTCTACTACTTTATACCCAAGAATGTTCAGTACTCGGCACAAAGTAAATGCAAGATTTCCACCGATACCCTCCACCCAACCTCCTGCCAACCCCCATTAGATCCGAGCAGAGGAGAGAGCCAGCCAGTTGGGAGCCAAAGTTAAGTAGACAATTTTTTTTAGTATCTCCAGGAAATCTTAAAGACTGAAGTGCTATGGGCTACTATTTCTGTGAGAAAACCTCATAATAGCTGAAACAGCATGCTATTGTCAGGGCAATGAGTTCCCAGAACCAATGGATCAGATTGAAACTCTGCAGTCCTGCCACATCTCATTGTAAGTGGTGGTGGACAATTAAACAAGTAACTGGAGGACGAGGCTCCACAAATATCATCATCCTCAGTGTTGGGGGAGCCGAGCACATCAGTGCAAAAGAGAAGGCCGAAGCATTTGCAACCACCTTCTGCCAGAAGTGCCGAGAGGTTGATTCTTCTCAATCTCCTCTGAGGTTTCCTACATCAAAAATGCCAGTTTTTAGGCAATTCAATTCAATCCATACGATATGAAGAAAAAGCTGAAGACACTAGGATACAGCAAAGACTATGGACCCTGATAACATCCCAGCTGCACTACTGAAGATTTGTATTCCAGAACTAGCAGCGTCCTTAGTCACGCTGTTCCAGTACAACTAAAACACAGGCTTCTACCTGACAATATAAAATATTGGCTGGTGTGTCCTTGCCAAGAAAATGCAGGACAAATCCAATCTGGTCAATTATCACCCTATCAATATACTCTCAATCATCAACAAAGTGATGGAAAGCGTTGTCGACAATGCTTTCAAGCAGCACTTATCCAGCCACAACCTAGAGTGATCTCGGCGGCCAGCTCAGCAGCTGTGGCAGCACAACACAATGGTAGTTAAAACAGATAGCCATGATTCATTTAAGACAGGCTTAATGGATATCCAAGAGGGTTTTGGGCAAGAGTGAGAAAAGGTAATCAGAATTGGAGGAGGCACTTTTGGAGTAGAGTCATCTGCATAGACTAGGTAGACCAAATGGTCTCTTTCTGCGCTGTCGCTTCTATTTAAGTGTTTATATTCCAAGTTGATTAAAAGAAGTAAACCTTCCGAGCACATTGATTCTCCTGATCTATTCAATCATAGACTGAGATGTGACTCAAATACCTATATTCAAACAGTAGATTTTAATTGAGTTGTAAACAATCACACTCACATTCACCTGCACTTAATTTGATTATTTATTCTCATTATTTGGCCATCTGTGTCCTAAATTGTTCTCAGAATCCTTTTGGCTTAATTATCTGAGCTAATTGAACTATGTTAATTTTGCTTTATTTCACAGCATATTTTCGGAAACGCATTAAGAAGTGACTACTTGGTTTGGTTGGTTATTCATTGGTCAGTTATTGATTCAAGCTTTCCTACCAAGATATGTTAGAAACATTGGTGTTTTAATTGGAAATTTCAGCCATTTTTGGCTGCATTGTGTTGGAAAGTTGTTAATTAGCATTCTAGTTATTACTGAGCGTCCTGCCTGTACACATCCTTTGGTACCAAGCTCGATTATATTGCAGAGGTTTCCTGGTCAGGATTATCAAAGGCATCAGGTGAACCTTTCATTTTATTGAAGTTTACTTAGAACTATTTGAAAATTCCACATTGAATTGAAACCCAAACAAAAGAAAATGAAGCAAATATTAATAAATTTAGAAACCAAAATTTCCGCTTGATTTGGACTCTGACTTCAGAGCATACTTTTTCTATTTCTTGCAAGGAAACTTTTTTCTACCAAAATATCCAATGAAAAAGAATAAAATCAATTAATTTTGTTTGCCATATATAAACAAATCTGCTTCTGTGCCTGAAGGCAGGTCCGCTCTATAGTATCACGATCTCCACCATGTGTAGGACAGGGCAGCAAGTCCTCAATCCACCACGGCTGGAATGGGGAATTGAATCCCATCCTGTTGGCAGCAATCTGATCTACAAACCCCCACCCCACAAAGAGTCTGAGTTGCTATGGCATCATGCACTTTTACATGGGTTCCTCCATCATTTCAAAGGGTGAGTATTCAGTGAAAAAAAAAAGGTCTATCAGTCTAATTTGATGTTGTCTTGTGTGACATTAGACCAAGTCTCAGTTTGCATACCCCATTGCAAATATGCATATGAAGTCAGTGTTGGAGGGACGGATGTTATGTAACTGTGTATTGTGATCCAGCTTGCACACTCTGAGGTTGACTTTCAGCTTGCCTTTATATTTAAGTTTAGGCGTCCTGTGGTATGGGTTCCCATACTCTGCTGGCCTTTGGAATGTAGGAATCCTCCATGTGAGCCATATGACCCACCCTGAGAAGCTAAGCTCTGATTAACATGCTCCCGATGCCAGGTATGCAGCACTTGGAATTGGAGATTTTGTCCTGCCAGCTGATGCCGCAAATAGATCTCAGACAGCAAGGGTGAAACGCTTCTAGTTGCTTTGTGTGATACCGGTAGGTTGTCCAAGTCTCACACCTATAAAGAAGTGATGTAAAAACCACTGCCTGTTAGACTTTGATCTTTATTCTGAAACCAAGCCAAACTCTTTTTAAAGTGAGCCTGCCAACAGCTGAGCTCGCTTTTGCAGGCAATGCTTGATATTGTCATCTGACATGATGTTATTGGAGAGGATATTCCCGAGATGGCAACATTTCTGGACTGGGCAGAGAAATATGTTGTTGATAAGTAGCTACTCCTACTTCCGGCTGACAAACAGCAACTCAAGTGTGCTGAGGCCTTGAAGTACCTGGCCAGGAGCAGTTTGATATAAAATCTTTGTCTTCTTCAGACTTATTGTTAGACCATAGTACTCTGGGGCCAAATCAAGGTGATCAACAAGCATCTAAGGCAAAGCAATAAACAAGCAGCTGAGTGTTCTCTGGAGTATATGCTATGAGAGTGCAGTCACTGGCGAACAAGAGTTCACCCATATGGATTAAGAGCAGAAGTAGGCCATTTGGCCCCTCGCGCCTGCTCTGCCATTCAATGAGGTCATGGCTGATCTGTTTATGTTCCACATTCCCACCTTCCCCCAATAACCTTTGATTCACTTGCCCAACAAAAATCAATCCGGATTAAAAATATTCAATTACCCCACCTCCACTGTCTTCAGATGCCGAGAGTTCCAAAGTCGCACAACCCTCTGAGAGAAAAAATTCTCCTCATCTCTGCCCTAAAAGGACCAGCCCTAATTTTAAAACAGCAGTTCTGGATTCACCCACAAGAGGAAATACCCTCTCCATATCCACCTTGTCAAGACCTTTCAGGATTTTCTGTACTTCAATCAAATCACACCTCACTCTTCTAAATTCCAGTCGCAACAAGCCCAGCCTTTCCCCTTAAAACAACCCATTCATTCCAAGTTGCTACTCCTACTTCTGGTTTACAAACAGCAACTCCAGCGTGCTGAGCCAGTCAAGAAAACCGTGCAGTGCTTGTCCACGGCATCAGAGGACATCCTCCACGACTGCTTGGAGACTGTGGACTTGTCCATATTCAAGGCCGCGGCAGCTAAGCTGGACGAGTACGCAACCACCGTCACAGACTTCATCAGTAAGTGTGTCAAGGGCTGTGAATCAAGGAAGACAATACAGGTATTCCCCAATCGGAAATCCAGGCTCAACCAAAGAGTTCAGTCCCTGCTGAAGTTCCGGACGGAGGCGTTCAAATCTGACGGCCCTGACCTATATAGGAAATCCAGGTTCGACGTCCGTAATGCAATCAGGGACACCAAAAGACAATACCGGATCAAACTAGAGTCCCAGGCCAACGACACTAACCCACAACACCTATGGCAGGGCTTACACAAGATTCCGAGCTGCAAATCCAGGCCAGGCAGAATCTCTGGGACTGAAGCATCCCTCCCCAATGAACCGAACAAGTTCTATGCCCGCTTAGAACAGACAGCCAATACATCAGTGCCACCTGCCCCAACAGCCCTGGACATAGCCATAGCCACTATTACAGCCATGATGTGGCGATGCCGGAGTTGGACTGGGGTGAGCACAGTAAGAAGTCTTACAACACCAGGTTCAAGTCCAATAGATTTGTTTCAAATCACTGGCCTTCGGAGCACTGCTCCGTCCTCAGGTGAATGAAAAGTTAGGTTCCAGAAAGACAAAGTCGAAGATGCAACACAATGCTTTGAATGCGAGCATTTACAGTAATTAAGTCTTTACAGATCCAGACTTAAGTGGGTTTGTGATCTGTAGCCCTTTCAGGATCTTGGCTGCTTTCTTGCATCTTTGTAGTAACTTAATGTCAGTGTCTATATGCACGATCTTCTTGGAGATCCTCTCCACTTTGAGCCAGCAGTTTGAGGTGTCGATGGTAGCCATGATATGGAGATGCCGGCGTTGGACTGGTGAGCACAGTAAGAAGTCTTACAACACCAGGTTAAAGTTCAACACGTTCATTTCAAATCACTCGCTTTCGGAGCGCTGCTCCTTCCTCAGGTGAATGAAAAGGTAGGTTCCAGAAACATATACATAGACAAAGCCAAAGATGCAACACTTTAACTTTAAGCTAGTGATTTGAGAGAAACCTGTTGGACTTTAACCTGGTGTTGTAAGACTTCTTACTGCACTATTACAACCTCAGAGGTAAGTGCTGCCTTATTGAAAGTGAACCTACGGAAAGCGACGGGACTCGACGGAGTCCCTGGGCAAGCACTCAGATCCTATGCAGACCAGTTGGTGAGTGTATTCGCAGACATCTTCAGCACCACACTTCTCCACTCCGAGATCCCGACCTGCTTCAAGAAGACCACCATAATACCGGTACCAAAGAAGAACAAGGTAGCGTGCCTCGACGACTGCCGACCGGTGGACCTGACATCTGTCATCATGAAATGCTTTGAGCAGCTAGTCATGAGATAGATCAATGGCAACCTCCCAGACGGTCTCAATCTATTGCAGTTCGCCTATTGCCACAACCAGTTCAGAGCAGATGTTATCTCCCTGGCCCGATAACAACACTCGAGCACCTCAACAACAAGGACAATTACGTCAGACTACTGCTCCACCTTCAACTCCATTATCCCGACAAGACTAATAACCAAACTCTGCAACCTTGGATTTGACCTCTCCCTGTGCAGCTAGATCCTTGACTTCCTCACCAATAGACCGCAATCTGTCAGGATAGGCAACAGCACCTCCTCCACAATAGTCCTCAACACCAAAGCCCTGCAAGAATGTGTGCTCAGTCCTCTACTGTATTCCCTATACACACACACACAACTGTGTGGCAAGATTCAACTCCAATTCGATCTATAGGTTTGCGGATGATACGACTGTGGTGGGTCGCATCTCAAACAACGGTGAATTAGACGACAGAACGGAGATACATCACTTGGTTGCATGGTGTACCGAAAACAACCTCTCTCTAAACGTCGGCAAAACCAAGGAACTAATCATTGACTTCAGGAAGCGTAGCACGACACACACCCCCATCTACATCAATGACTCCGAAGTGGAGATGGTTGATAGCTTTAAGTTCCTGGGGGTCCCATCACCAACAGTCTGTCCTGGTCCACTCATGTTGATGCAACAGTCAAGAAAGCCCAACAATGTCTCTACTTCCTATGGAAGCTAAAGAAATTTGGCATGTCTGCATCGACTCTCACAAACATCTAAAGATGTGCCATAGAGAGTATCCTATCCAGCTGCATCATAGTTTGGTATGGCAACTGCTCGGCCCAAGATCGTAAGAAACTGCAGAGTGTGGTGAACTCAGCCCAACACATCACATAAGCTTTCCACCCTCCCATTGATTCTGTCTACACCTCCTGCTGCCTCAGGAAGGCAGACAGCATTGTCAGAGACCCCTCACACCCAGACTTTGCCCTCTTCCACACCCTTCCATCAAGCAGAAGATACAGAAGTCTGAAGACCCGCACATCCAGACATAGGAACAGTGTCTTCCCCACAACTACTAGACTCCTCAATGACTCTCCCTCAGACTGATTTGTTCCCTATAAGAACACTATTCACGGCGCCCTATGCTGCTCTTGCTCATGTATTTGCTTTGTTTGGCCCTTGTTCCGCGCTGTAACCAATCACTTTTTGTCGATGCACTTTATCAATTATTCTTTTTATCTACTGTGTCCTTACTGTATACGTTCCCTTGGCCGCGGAAAAACGCTTTTCACTACTTCGGTATATGTGACAATAAGTCAATCAATCAATCAATCAATCAAGTATCAATCTAATAAAGCTCCTCTGAACCACCTCCAACACATTTACCTCTTTTCTTAAATAAGGAACCCAAAACTGTGCACAGTATTCAAGATGTTGTGGTCTCACCAATTTCCTGTTTAACTAAAGGATAACATCTTTATCTTTATGGTCAATCTTTCTCATGATAGAGGATAGCATTCCATTAGCCTTCTTACTTGTTTGCCGTACCCGCAGAATAACCTTTTTTATACTTTTTTGCAACGTGTCACTTTGCAGATCCGCACTGCAGAATTAAACATGGAGATTGGAAATTATGATCCAGGTTATTTGTCTTCTCCAATGAGGCACTACCTCATTGGGCATTGAAATCAACTTAAGAGGCCTCGTCCCTTTAATGAGTTGAGAAGAGTTGAATAAATACAAGACTGTGAGGTGAAGAAGAAGCTTGTTGTTGCTGTTGCTCCATGGTGCAACCAGGATTGTTGGGTTAAACTGGCAGTAATATCAATCCATGCATTGTTTTGGAACTCCTAGTCCAAACACAGAGCCCTCTGTTTAATTTCACATATGTGGAGTCTTATTCCTTCAAAATGTAATTAGTAATCGAGATTAAAGTGATTTTACTTTTACTTTTTTGTGTGTCTCTTTTATCTTTCTCTAATTCCATCTTGTGTTCTCTCTCTTCATTTCACCTTCTATACTGTTTGTGATTTTCATTAATGACTTGGATGAGGGAGTTAAATTTGCAGACGATACGAAGATTGGTGGAGTTGTGGAGAGTGAGGAGGGCTGTTGTCGGCTGCAAAGAGACATAGATAGGATGCAGAGCTGCGCTGAGAAGTGGCAGATGGAGTTTAACCCTGAAAAGTGTGAGGTTGTCCATTTTGGAAGGACAAATATGAATGCGGAATACAGGGTTAACGGTAGAGTTCTTGGCAATGTGGAGGAGCAGAGAGATCTTGGGGTCTATGTTCATACATCTTCGAAAGTTGCCACTCAAGTGGATAGAGCTGTGAAGAAGGCCTATGGTGTGCTTGCGTTCATTAACAGAGGGATTGAATTTAAGAGCCGTGAGGTGATGATGCAGCTGTACAAAACTTTGGTAAGGCCACATTTGGAGTACTGTGTACAGTTCTGGTCGCCTCATTTTAGGAAGGATGTGGAAGCTTTGGAAAAGGTGCAAAGGAGATTTACCAGGATGTTGCCTGGAATGGAGAGTAGGTCTTACGAGGAAAGGTTGAGGGTGCTAGGCCTTTTCTCATTAGAACGGAGAAGGATGAGGGGCGACTTGATAGAGGTTTATAAGATGATCAGGGGAATAGATAGAGTAGACAGTCAGAGACTTTTTCCCTGGGTGGAACAAACCATTACAAGGGGACATAAATTTAAGGTGAATGGTGGCAGATATAGGGGGGATGTCAGAGGTAGGTTCGTTACCCAGAGTAGTGGGGGCATGGAATGCACTGCCTGTGGAAGTAGTTGAGTCGGAAACATTAGGAACCTTCAAGCAGCTATTGGATAGGTACATGGAATACGATAAAATGATATAGTGTAGATTTATTTGTTCTTAAGGGCAGCACGGTAGCATTGTGGATAGCACAATTGCTTCACAACTCTAGGGTCCCAGGTTCGATTCCCGGCTTGGGTCACTGTTTGTGCGGAGTCTGCACATCCTCCCCGTGTCTGCGTGGGTTTCCTCCGGGCGCTCCGGTTTCCTCCCACAGTCCAAAGATGTGCAGGTTAGGTGGATTGGCCATGATAAATTTCCCTTAGGGTTCAAAATTGCCCTTGGTGTTGGGTGGAGGTGTTGACTTTGGGTAGGGTGCTCTTTCCAAGAGCCGGTGCAGACTCAATGGGCCGAATGGCCTCCTTCTGCTCTGTAAATTCAATGATAATCTATGATTAATCTCGGACAACGGTTCGGCACAACATCGTGGGCCGAAGGGCCTGTTCTGTGCTGTATTTTTCTATGTTCTGTGTTCTATGTTCTATACATGTTTTAAAGTTAATTTATGCTTTCTGGTTTACAGTTGCTAGTTTAGCTGCTGGGGGAGTGAAATTTGTTCATGTATGTGTTACTTTATGTGGTGCTGTACAAATTTTCATTGATTTCCCAGGGTAAGCAACAGCACTGACCCACGCAAGGTTCTTCAAATATATTAATGGAGAGCGGTATGTACACCACATAGATCCCACTTTGTTGTGCTGTGTCTGCCCAGGAACCAGACGTAAACCTATATAGCACCAATAAAGTAGCACTGCATGTCCCAGTGAGCATTCTTCAATGTTATTTGTTAAAGAGGTGGGTTAGTTGGCTCGATGGTCTAGCATGTGGTTTTGAATATCACCAACAGCACAGGTTCAATTCCCATAGCAGCTGAGGTGGTCTTGATTGCTGCACTCTCCCCCCTGAGAGTGGTAGGCAACGGGAAACCACCTCTAACTAAAACTTCCATGGAAACCACTCAGGGTGAAGCGTCAGCAGACAATAACACACAAATTAATGAATGTGTTGCAGGCCCTTTCTGTTGCTGGCCCTGATCATATGTGACACAGATTCCCCGTAGAGGGTGTTTTGGGTTGGATTAGATGTGGTAACTATTCAACTCCTGACAGCCAGTTAGATGAAGTAGGAAAGCAGAAACCAATCTTTACTCAGTTTTAGATTTATCCACAAATTGAAACATTACAAGTGAATAGCTCCAAACAATACTCCCATGCCTTGAGTCAGTAAGTGTCTCTGTCTATGTGCTCAGTAAATCACCCAATCATTGCTCTCCACCTGTATGCACTTACCTTCATTTATATAATTAACAATAACAAGCCTCTGATCCAAAGGCAGTAGTGAATGGTGAACATCTTTCTTCATGTTGACCATTACGTTTGGGCCAATATTGCTTTTAATATTTTAAGACCTGCATCTACTGCAGTTAAACAGGATAGCTGCATCATGCCAAACGTGAGAGAACCGTTGTGTTCTGTAGCCTTGTCTTTCCATCTTCTCTACTGAATAGTACTACACCCGATATATATTTACATTGTGTATTTTATGTTTGCCCTATTCTGGGGTTTTTTTTCGTGCATGGAATGATCTGTTTGAGCTGCTCGCAGAACAATATTTTTCACTGTACCTCGGTACGCATGACAATAAATAAATCCAAATCCAAAATGATTCATACAGAACTGCTCGTGATTTAACTAGAATAATGATTTATTGATGTACATGTGGGAAGGTAACAATCAGAATGCTGTACAGACTAAGTTACTGTTTGAGTTACATACACTCTCCTGGAACTACCCTTATGTGCGACTGTCCTGATGTACACCTTACAACCTTCTGCCGATAGCCAAATGTCACATGACTGGTGTCTGATGCCACCTGCTGGTGGGAGATCGCATTGCTGAGTGTATGCAACATTATTCACAGGCATATCACCAGAAGAACTTACTTTGTCCTTGACCGTTTGAGAAGCAATCTGACTGAGTCCATCACCACCACAGCAACTGAAACTTTCCAGGATGGTTTCTAATATATTTGAGCATTTTAAAAATGTATTCTATCACAGGGACCTAGGCATCATTGGTTAGACCAGCATTTATTGCCCATCCCTAATTGCCCTTGAGAAGATGATTGCAATCTGCTTTCTGGAATTGCTGCAATCCAACTGATGTACACCCACTGTGCTGTTAAGGAGGAAGTTCCAGGATTTTGACCCAGTGTCACTAAAGGAATAGCAATATCGTTCCAAATCAGTATGGTCTGTGGCTTGGAGGGGAGCTCGCGGCTGGAGGTGTTCCCAAGCATCTGCTGCCCTTGTCCTTCTAAATGTTAGAAGATGCGGGTTTGGAAGATGCTGTCGAAGGAGCGTTGGTGAGTTGATTTGATGCATTTTGTAGCTGTCACTCACTATACGCATTGTGCATTGGTGGTGGAGGGAACAAATGGTGAAGGTCATGGGTGTGGTGTGAATCAAGTGGGCTGCTTTGTCCTGGATGGTGTTGAACGTCTTGAGTGTTATTGAGGCTCACCGCGTACAGGTAAGTGGAGAGTATTCCATCACACTCCTGACCTGTGCCTTGCGGATGGTGAAAAGGCTTTGATGAATCAGGAGGTGAGTTACTCATATAATAATAGCTAGTTCAAGGGATTCAGCTTTCTCAGTGAACAATGGGAATGGTCTAGTGCTAAGAATGGTTATTATAGGATAGCAATTTTAATGTTAACCATTAAATGATTGCATATTTTGGGCATATCTGTCAGAAAGAAATAGGTGAAACAGTAGCTTGTTTTAAAAAACATCTGGTGGAAAACTATTCTCCATGAGTCAGGTGAAACAGCATCCCAAACAGGTTTTTTTATGAACAGGTACACAATTTTGTGACAGCAAATGTAAAGCGGAAGTACTTTTTCGAAGTAGAATGTAAATCCCACATCTGCCTAAATTATACCTTTCTTTTTTGAGGATTTAATTGTACTGATGTTAATTGTAGACTTTTTGGCAGAATTCTCCCTTCCTGAGACGAGGGGCTGAATTCTCCGCCGTCGGGATTCTCTGTTTTGCCGGCAGTCCGGGGGTTTCCCAACGGTGTGAGGCTGTCCCACAATGGGAAACCCCATTGACCAGCCGGCGAAACAGAGAAACCCGCCCGAAGTGTTGACACAGGGCAGGTTTCGTGGACTTCTACGACAGCAAAACTGCCACCACACCTGGGGCGGGATTCTCCGCAAACCGGCGGGGAGGGCCACTCCGGCGGCGAGGCGTGGCGTGAACCACTCCGGCGTTGGGCCGCCCTGAAGGTGCGGAATCCTCCGCACCTTCAGGGGCTAGATCGGCTCTGGAGAGTTTGGCACCGCGCCAGCTGGTGCGGAAGGGCTTGGCGCCATGCCAATCGGTGCCGAAGGACCTCCGCAGGCCGGTGCGATTTGGCGCATGTGCGGGAGCGTCTGCTGGCGTCATCCCAGGCCATGCTCAGAGGGGTTCTTCTCCACACCGGCCATCGCGGAGGTTGACAGTAGCCGGTGTGGAAGGAAAGAGTGCTCCCATGGCACAGGCCCGCCCGCGGATCGGTGGGCCCCGATTGCAGGCCAGGCCACCGTGGGGGCACGCCCCAGGGCCAGATCCCCCCGAGGACTCTGCAGGCCACCCGTGGAGCCCAGTCCCGCCGGTAAGGATCTGTTGTGATTCATGCCGGGTGGGACCCGCCGAATACGGATGGCCACTGGGCCCATCGCGGGCCGGAGAATTGCCGGGGGCGCTGCTGCCAGCTGCCACCGACTGGCGCGCCGCTATTCCCGCCCCGCCAAAACCCCGGCACCAGAGAATTCGGCAGCTGGCGGGGGTGTGTGGTTCACACCGCCCCCCCGGCGATTCTCCAACCCGGCGGGGGGTCGGAGAATCCCGCCCCTGGACCGATTCAATGACCTTTAGAGCTAGCACCGGCGCCACGAGTAACAGAATCGATTCCAATGAGAAACGGTGCGGGATTCACCGGGACTGCAACTGACACTCAGGAGGCTGACAAGCTGCAGCCGCGCATACACACTTCACTCCCCACACACACTCCATACTAGCAACTAGATGGCAGCGAGGAGAGCGGAACCCATTTCACGGACGCCGACCTTGAGACCCTGCTGATGCCATGGAGGAGAGGCGGGTGATCCTGTCCTCCGGACCAGGAAGGAGGCTGCCAGCCGCCGCCGTTTGCTGTGCCTGGACGCAGATGGCAGAGGTTGCTAGCGCCGTAGATAAACACCATCCCGGACCGGCCAGCAGTGCAGGAAGAAACTGCACCACCTCTTCAAGGCAGCCAGGGTGACTAGGCAGCACTGTGCCCCTGGCTCCAATCCCTGACCCATACACCCATACCCTATACAATCCCCACCCGGAGGGTGGCTGAACCCCACCCTGCACCACATGCCGACGCCCATACCGGCCACCATGGCCGGGTGCCTTGGCCACTGATGCCACCAGCTACCCACCCCTTGGGCTGCATGCATCAGAGTTTTTAACACTGAACGTTTTCTGTGTCCGCCCCCACATGAAAAATGAAAATCGCTTATTGTCACAAGTAGGCTTCAAATGAAGTTACTGTGAAAAGCCCCTAGTCGCCACATTCCGGCGCCTGTTCGGGGAGGCTGGTACGTGAGCAGGAAGCTACATATAACAACCAGGAATTGGAGAAGACTGGAGGGGGGACAGCAGGTCCGGCGGTCCCCAGCAGAGAAGAGGGCCCTGGACATGGTCCCCAGCAGAGAAGAGGGCCCTGGACATGGTCCCCAGCAGAGAAGAGGGCCCTGGACATGGTCGGCGGGCCTGTAGAAAGGGCAGTTGCTGGGTTGGAGATCGGCATCAGGCGTGGAAGTGAGACCCCGCCGAGTTGCGGTTCCCAATGATACATGTGACTCTCCCCCTACTCACCCACAGCCACCTTCACACGCACACCACCCCCACTCTGCCACCACCACCACCCTACACCCCCCTCCCCAACACAGCCCCACTCTCGCGATCTAATTATGCATCTTGCCTTATGTTTTGCAGGAGCTTCTGGGGATGGGGTGGGCCCTTCTGGTGTCTCCCACCTCCGACCACAGTCACAGCCAGAACCCCAGGAGCCGACCAGCTATGAGGACGGGAGCCATGCATGCCACCCAGGCCAACACCACAAGTGTGGTGTCCAATTGGGGCGAGGGTTTCGGCCATGAATCAGCATGCACATGCGTTGGGACACTCTGTGCAGGCAGTGTCCGCGGGCCAGGACAGGGCTGCCCAAAACAGGAACAATGCAGCGGCGCTCCTGAGCACGGCCCACTTACAACTGGCCAGGGCTGAGAGCGCAACGGCATTGCCCAGGCGCTGGCCGATGTGACACAGGCGCAGTGGGAGGTGGCCCAGTCCCAGAGGGAGATGGCGCAATCACTGGCTGATGTGGCACAGATGCAGAAGATGGTGGCACAGTCGCAGTGTGATGTGGCGTAGTCCAGACCAAGGTAGTCCACTCCCTGTGCTCCATGGCTGCGAGCATGCAGACCCTGGCCAAGACGGAAGTGGACCTCCAGGACTGGCAGTGCCAGGTGGCACTGTGGAATAGCCCGGGGGCCATCAGGCATCCCGAGGGAGGAGCTGGTGATGGGGTCCCTGTTGTAACACTGCAGCACCTCCCCCCCCCCCCCCCCCCGCCTCCTGTCCCTGGCACATCTCACATGGGCAATGGGCAAAACAGGATGGCACCATGCAACCTGGGACACCTGAGCAGCAGCCAGGCCCATCCAGGCCGCAACAGGGGACCCAGATTGTGAAAAGCCTCTAGTCGCCACATTCCGGCGCCTGTTCGGGTACACAGAGGGAGAATTCAGAATGTCCAAATTACCTAACAGCACGTCTTTCCGGACTTGTGGGAGGAAACCGGAGCACCCGGAGGAAACCCACGCAGACACAGAGAGAGCATGCAGACTTGGCACAGACAGGGGAGGTGCCGGAACACCACAGCACCTCAAACTCCCTCCTCCCCCCACCCCCCCACCCCAACTTGGCACCACCTCCTGCTCCTGCACATGGTTTGACACCTCCAATTGTGCCTGCAGGTGCTGGATGCTCGCCGACAACCTCTAATGTAGACCCCTTAGTCTGCGACTTCAGCTCCACAATCGATGGGACTGTCCGTTCCAGAAGCCTGAAATCCATCTGGACAGCAGCGAGTTCCTAGGGTTGGCCTGCCCTCCGACCGTCCGCTGCCTTTGGGAGTTCCTACCTCCACCTGCTATGTCGGATCAGCTGTGTGGTGCGCACCAGAGAGTGTCCCAGGTGCCTCGTCACTAAAGTTCCCAACCGAGGGGAGTGTCTCTGGGATGGTGGAGGATGTTGGAGACAGCTGTGACGGGAAGTAAGTGTCTTCCTCAGACTCGAGCTCCAGGGTGTCCTGTGTCTCGGGCTGCTGTCTGAGCTGCTCTCGTCATCAGCAGCCATCAGCAACCGATGGGGCTCCGCCTGTGGGACTGGCTGGGAGCGAGGGACACCAGATGGATCCACCCCATCTCCAGCAGGTGCTGCAAGACACAAGACAAGATTCATGATTAGACCCCGGGCCGGAGGGAGTAGGGGTTGATGGGGGTGAAGGTGGTGTGGGCGTGAGGGTGGTGTGGCCACGGCACCCAGCCATTGTGGCTGTTATGGGTATCAGTATGTGGTGCAGGGTGTGGTGATCTTTGTGAGGGGTTTCCAGGATGGAAGGCATAGTGATCACAAAGACACTTGAAGCTCCTTTTAAGAACTAAACTAATTTTATTTACACTACTAAATTAGAGTTAGACACTTATTCCAAATAGTAAACAGATACATAAAAATTAAACTACACTCACTCACACTAGCTTTATCTACTAACTATGACTATAATATCTTAACTAGCTCTGCAATACACTTCTAATTTTGTCTTCTTCAGCTCTAATCCACTCTCCCCCAGAAGGCCAAGAGCCAGTGCCATATATAGTACTATCCCTTAGCTCCCTCTAGTGGCTAGGCTTAACATAACATTAACTCTTCACAGGCTGTACATTTGCAAATGTCAGACAGGGTGGGGCTTCGGCCGCCCTCCGGGCTGTTGGAGCGGGGGGGGGGGGGGGGGGGGGGGGAGGATTACAGGTGTATGGGACGGGGTTAGTGCCAGGGTCACAGAGTTGCCTACTTGCCCTAGCCACCCGAAGGAGGTTGTGCAGTTGTTTCCACTGCTGGCCGGCCCGGACAGTGTTACTGCTGCCGCTGACCGCCTCTGCTACCTGAGGCCAGGTGCGGCGCATGGTGGCAGCTGGAAGCTTCCTTCCCGGTACAGGGTGGCCCGCCTCTCCTCCACCGCATCCAAGAGGGTCTCCAGCTCGGTGCCGGTGAAGCGCAGTGCTGCGCATCTTGCTGCTATCTTGTTGGCTGGGATGGTGTGTATGTGGGGAGTGAAATGTGTATATGTGGCTGCAGCTTGTCAGCCTCTGGAGTGTCAATCCTGAACCCGACGAATCCCGCATTGTTTCTCATTGGAATCGATTGTGTTCCACATAGCGCCGGTGCTAGCCCTGCAACAGTAGCTGAATCTGTCAAGGTGCGGCGCCAGTTTTGCTGTCATGGAAACCCACGAATCCTGCGCCGACGTCAACACTGTCTCAGAAATGGAGAATCCAGCCCATGATTTATTGAATACTCAGTTCTACAATGTTTCTCATTTGCTGATATATCGAAATATCATTTTAATTCAACGCATTATCTTCAATATTTCTCCTCGTCGGACCGGAGTGACCGATCACAGAATTTTAAACTGGTTTATTAAACGTAACACAATTCACACTGTAAAACTTATCAACGCACAGCATTGTCCATACTTAGGCTCAATAACAGAACATGCTTATGAGGTAATAAAATGGACAGGCTTATGATTCATTTCTGCCCTTAGGAAAAACAACGGCAAATTATTCACAGTCATAAAATGGGATTAATTTACATTCTCAAATTTGTACAAATAATAGAGTTTAGTAGCCTTCAAAAGTTTACAAGGGATTACACATATCTCGGAATAAGCTCTCCTGTAAAGTAAATTTAATCAGTCAAAGGAAAATGATAATGGTTCCTCCCTATTTCATTAATAGTGTGCCTGAAGGCAAATCACTACAAAGGTCACTGCACTAGAAGAAAGTAGCTCCCAGGTTTTTCACACTGACAGAATATATAGAATTGCCATTTAAAAGCCAGCAGGGTTTAACAATAATCCCTCAGCAAGGTTTAACTCTAATCCTGCAGAAGCTATTGGTATCGATTTCCTGTTTTATTGTTCTTTGATTTCCATTTTTGTTATTTAAGGAAAGGATGATGGATTCTTGACCTTCAGCATGCTCACTACCAAGGCTGGTACTTTTCGTGTCCTGTGATCCAATACCCTCCGGGTCTGCTTCTTCCATATAGAATGCATTTCCTCCTGATGGGAAAACATTTAGAGAGTGCAGATAGCTTGAACTATAATCCTCGGTTTAGCTTTTGAGTTTGTTCCATTTCACTGTGTATCAGCCCACTGTTTTTGCAGCCAATTTCCCTACACTATACGATTGTAATCAGGTGCCAGGCAGGACATGTGAGGTCGCTGGTGTTATTTCATTTCAGCTTAATTCGGGTTTCCATGACAGGTACAACACTCTTTGCTTGAGTGTAATTTTCAAATAAATGGAAGTTTAGCAAATGAAAATACACAATTCAGTAAACCAATAAAAGTAACACTCATCGCACCACTGCTGCGCCCTTGTTATGTAAAGATTCTCATCAGAAGAGGTAACAGCGGGAGTTTGAAAGACTAGGGCGGCACGGTGACGCAGTGGTTAGCACTGCTGCCCCGGGTCACTGTCCGTGTGGCGTTTGCAGATTCTCTCCGCGTCTGCGTGGGTCTCACCCCCACAACCCAAAGATGTGCAGAGTAGGTCAATTGGCCACACTAAATTGCTTCTTAATTGGAAAAAAGGAATTAGGACTTTAAATTTATATTTTAAAAAACTCTGAAAGACTCCATTGTGAATTTTAATGATACTTACTGGCTTTCAAGGGCAATGGACATAACAGCCCAGATTTCCCTGGAAACATGTAACATTGGAATGGCACGTTTATGTCACAGAGACACTTAGATGTGGCAAAAGAGGAAATTGTAGAGTAGGTGTATTTTTAAAAATTCATTCAATGGATGTGGATGTCACTGGCTAGGCTGTCATTCATTGCCCATTCCTAAATGCCGTTGAGAAGGTGGTGGTGAGCTGCCTTCTTGAATCACTGCCAGTGCTGCTAAGGAGGGACTTCCAGGATTTTGACCCAGCAACAGTGAAAGAATGGCGGTATATTTCCAAGTCAGGATGGTCAGTGGCTTGGAGACGAAGGTTGGGGTGTTCCCATGTGTCTGCTGCTCTTGTCCTTCTAAATGATAGTCGTCTGCACATGTCAACCTGCAGTAACGCCTTTGGATTATAACATGGATTTAGAAGTTTAAATTTTACCATTTAAGTTTTTGCCCTTCCAACAGGCTTCGCTAAATTGAATCTATCTGCATCCTGCAGCTACCAGCATGTATGTTCTTTAAGGGCTGACCGTTTCAAATTGGCTCAATTAAACTTTACTGAGAATGGACCGACCAGCCTGATTTAATTGAAGGTTGTGGCTTTGGACGGTGCTGTTTAAGGAGCCTGGGTGAGGTTTTACGTAATTAATTAAGTTATTCCCTGTTTTCTAGAGAGTTGAGCACAGAACTGTTGTTAACCTTGCCCAAAACAGTTCGAAAGTTATTAGCCTTACTCCAAGTGCACTAAAGCTGATGGTGGTCAAGAATTCCCTGCATTTATGCCGGTTTTCCATCCACTGCCTCTTGGACTGATACATAATGATGTCAGTAACCTGGTGATGGTGTGATCAATTAACTGAAGAGAAGGGTCATGCGAAAAGGCACATGACATTTGTAACTTTGAAAAGCCAATCTTGTATGAAGTTAAATTCAGTATGAGCAGGATTGTGTAACTAGCTAGCTGGCTGCACATGCTAACTTGCAGTAAATCATTTGGATTCTAAAGCATGGATTTAGAAGTTTAAGTTTTACCATTTAAGTGTTTGCCCTTTCAACGTGCCTCGCTGAATTTAATCCATTTCCATCCTACAGTGAGCAGCATGTATGTTCGGTAAGGGCTGATCCTTACAAATTAGCTCAATTAAATTTTACTGAGAATGAACAGACCAGCCTGATTTAATTTGAGAGGAGTGAAAGACAGCCACGTGCAGAGGTTCTCACTGATTACAGGTATGCCGAAGAAATAATTAACAACCCACGCCTGTAAATGCCCTTTGGCTTTGTTGCTTCTTGGATTTTCTGCTATATTCACTGCATTGTGATCTAATTAGAAACCAGCAAAAGTTGGAGTCATTCAACACACTCGTCACATTAGAATAACATTTGCAGCATTTGTTGCCAATCTCACCCTTGCACAAAAGGTTGGGTCAATATTAATTGTCACAGAAGTGTAAGTATAGCCTGCCATTTGACGATGGCGGCAGATTAAAGTACTCTTTTCTTGAATAGTCTGGCCAGAGCAATATTAAACAAGGCTCCAGTTGGAATCTTATTTGAATCCAGCATTTAAATTAAAACTTTGTTTGTCAAAATGTGAATTTCACTACTCTTAGCCGCATCTCAAGGCAATAGCATTTTTTCCCACATCGTCCTCCCATCTATAACTAAGACATGGTGTTCTTGTGTCTACATCAGAGGACCTGAGGGGGCTGGATTTCTGACCGAGGAAGACACTGTGAACTAAGAGAGGGAGGTGACAATTGTCTATCATGTGGTAGGTTTAGTAGACAAAGAAGATGGAAGGCATAATCCAGCTAGCAATCGTAAAATAAATTGGTATTGCTGCTGACTGATCTAAATATATGTCAGGCTGTGGAATCCTACAACCGAAGGCCAAGATTTCAAATGTTTCCTTCAATTAACTGCAGCTTGTTATTTTTTATTGCCTTCCATACCAAATAAAAATGGATCATCTTGACTGCCTCAACTCCCCCCCCCCCCACCCACACGCAAATTGTGAAGAGTGCAACACACAAAAGATAAAATTTGGAATTTTATTTATGCATTGGGAGTACCTGGCCAATTCAATGTTGTGGTGGCGTTCAGAACCACAGGCAGAGGTGAGCTGTGGTGGAGGCTGGCCCTTCAAAGCACCTGTGCATTGCCAGAGGCAGTCCTCACCGAACTGGGTGAACAATCCAGGAAACCCAATTCACAAGGTGCCAAATTCAGGGATTCTTTATTTGAAGCTTTGCCAGGAGCATGTGAGAATCTTAATGAGACCCTTTAATGTGAAGTACTCTTGTGCAAATTGGTCCCTCATCAAAGTGATTCGGTACCACTCTGCCCGTGTCACAGCAGCTGAGTGTGCAGACCTGAAGATGGCAGGTGAGTCCTGTTTTACCAGGGATTCCTTCTTGAATTAATCTCTCCGCAGAGCTGACTTTGAAATAGTTTCCACCACTGTAGCAGCTTTGTCCCTGCCTGTAGAAGTTCCCACAATCAGCAAATGTCCATTGCAGTGAGAAAGAAGGACTCTAGGAGAAAGATGCACCATCTGTGGCAACTGAGGAAGTTAAATACAATATCAAATTGAAAGAAAAAGTGTACAATTTTGCAAAGACTAGAGGCAGGGCAGAAGATGGGACAAAATGTTTTAAAAAACCAGTAAAATATGACAAAAAAAGGAGAAATTAGAATACGAGAGTAAGTTAAAAATATAAAAACAGATAGTAAGGCTTGGATTTTCACTGAGTCGGGTTGATTCAAAATCCCTTTAAAAATGGCATGTGGGTCCTGATTCCAGGATTCCCTACCTTATTAACAGGCCATGTGATTTTTGGGTGTGCCTTTAAAGGGTGCAGCTATTTCCTGTTAGAAGCCAACATCCAGCACTCCTGATCTGGCCAACTCCAGTGCAGAGATGTGTACCTCCTACACCTCCGCAACCTTCATGGAGTTGGGCCAGGCTTTTAAAGACTTGTGTTCATGGCTCTTAGAGGAGTCATCAGCCCTAGAGGACCTTTTAAAAGATAAGTTCAAAAGGTCCGCCTCGTGCTCTTTATGCTAGACTCTGGCCTTTCAACCACCCCGATGTCCTCTCATACCTTCCCTATGCAAGGCTCTGCACCTCATGCATTCCATCAGGCCCCTTATACACTCTTATTCCAATCACTGGCACTTCCATGCCCATTGACCCACTTTACACTTTCTTGAAACAATGAGCATCATCATGTAAAGTGGGATATGTAAAATAAAGCTTCGAAAAAATGTATTCCATTGATAGATTTCACTCTGGAAAAAAGGGCTGGATAGAAAATTAATAAAAGTGTAAATTATCCAGGCCCTAGAAATCGGGGATGCAGTATTAAAATAAGGGGCCTCCCACTTAAGACAAAAAAGCACTGAGCGCCTGGTTTCGAATCCCAGCCCTGGGTCACTGTCAGTGTGGAGTTGCACATTCTCCCAGTGTCTGCGTGGGTTTCACCCCCACAACCCAAAGATGTACAGGGTAGGTGGATTGGCCACACTAAATTGCCCCTTAATTGGAAAAGAAAATAATTGGATACTCTAAATTTATTTTAAAAAACAATGGTTTCCTGTGGTCCTCGTTGGGGTTACAACAATTAACAAGGGAGTCAAATGCTATAGGAAGAGCCAGGAAAGTGGAGCTGAGGCCACAATGATCTTACCAAATGGCAGAGCAAGCCTGAGGGCCAGAATATCTACTCCTAATTCGTATGTTTGTTCATCTGCCAATCAATCTTTCAACTTTATCATCAGGAACATTTTCTAAATCAGTTACTCTTCAGTGCATCACAGGAATCGGTTCAGGGGGCTGAATTGTGAGGGGATTATCGCTTCCTGGCAGAGCACTGATGAGGGCTTGCCTTCAATGCTGACCTCCGGTTGAGGTTCAGTCATCTCAGTCTCCATTTCTGAGCCTGAATCTCTGCCCTCGAGGGGAGTGACTCTCAGGATTCCCATAGACTGTTTCCCCTGCTGGAGTTGGGCGCAAAGGGCGTTGAGGGCATCATTCTATCCAGAGTCATTTCAACAGGGAAGGGTTCCTTGCTCCTAAGAAGGTCCACGCATTTCTTTACGGTCTTCTCTGTAGTTGACCTCATACAAAACTGGGACAGTCTTTCCCACTACGACTCCTGGGATCCAAGGAGATCCATCTCTAAAGTTATGTACATAGACTGTGTGCCTCCTGTCTTGAAGGTCCTGTTGGGCTTTTGTGTATCAAATTTTCTTTTCTGGGCTTCTTGCCTTGACTCCACTTTTTGACCCTAGATTGGGAGGCAATAGACTGAGTCTGCTCTGAAATCGACGGCCCATGAGTAGCTCCGCAGGCAATAGTGCCCAAAGCTGGACCTGAGCCAATGGCGGGATCGCTTGGTTCTCCTTAAAAATGCCCTGTCGTGTTATTCACCCTGGGGTAACACGGGCTGCAACACGATGCAGTTAAACGATAAAGCATACACCAAACGTAGGCGTTGGTTCAATAAGATTTATTGAACTTCAGTAACGAAGCACACAGCTGCCTGTGGGTTGACTCTCTACTACTCTAAGTAAACTAACATTAACTATCTAGACCAGGCTAGCTCTGATCCACGTGTAGAAGGTGTTGAATGATTTGTACACCGTGACTGTCACTACAGTTGTCACCAGTGGAGAGAGGCAGAGTGTTGATGCCTCGTGTGTTTTATAGTTGGAAGCCCCCCTCTGGTGTTCTGTCTGGTGATTGGTCGTGTTCTGTTCTGTATGTTGATTGGCTCACCTGGGTGTCTGTCACTGCCTGCTTTTACCTCATAATGTATATGGGTGCATATTATGACATCCCCCTTTTTTTTAAAAATTGTCGGCTGCTTAGAGCATATACGACATATTTACAGAAGTAACTATATACAGCAATTGGTGAGTGAATGGATATGTACATGTAAGGTGTCTAGCGTGCAGAAACATAACAGTATATATACAAAGGAACTATTTATAAGTTCAGTCGTTGGGGCTGTCGGCGGATTCTTGTGGACCACCTGAGAGGTGGAGGCGGAGATGATGGTGTCTTGACAGGTTGGCATGCAGCCAGTTTGGTGGCCTCATGGAGCGAGGTGTCCGGATAAGGCAGAACGACATCTGGGAACGTGAGATCCAGTGGTGGGCAGGGCAAGTTTGCGTAGTGCCCTTCTGTTGGCCGGACAATAGATCCATCAGCCATGCGCACCACAAATGACCTGGGAGCAGCCTGTCGAACATCAACATCTGGAGTTGACCAGCCTCCACCAGGAAACTTGACGCGAACAGCGTCTTTCGGAGAGAGCACGGGCAGATCAGTAGCATGAGCATCATATGTCAGCTTTTGCCGGGTTCTGATCTGCTGCATCTTTTGCAGCACTGGAAGGTGATCGAGGTCAGGTACATGAATGGTCGGAACAGTCGGCCGCAGGTTACGATTCATAAGAAACTGTGCCGGAGACATACCATTGGACAGAGGGGTTGCCCTGTACGCCAGAAGAGCAAGATTAAAGTCCGAAGCTGAGTCCGCAGCCGTACAGAGCATCTGCTTCATGATATGGACCCCTGGAAAAGCGAGCGAAATGGCCGCCTTCATCGATGCTCAGGCGCCCGCATTCGGGCGATGGCCTCTACACTCAGCCTCGTGGGAGGCAGGTTGGTCCTGCTCTGCCGACTTAAGGTGGGAATAGCGACTTTTCGCCTGTTCGTGGACTTTGCACGTCTCGATGGCCACTGGCAGGGTCATATTTTTTATTTTAGGAGCTGCTCCCGCAGGGCGTCGGAGTGGACACCAAACACGATCTGGTCCCTGATGAGGGAGTCAGCGGTGTCACCGTAGTTGCAGGATTGCGAAGATGAGTGAGAAAAGACTGGAAAGGCTCATCCTTACCCTGAAGGCGCTGCTGGAAGACATAGCGCTCGAAGTTTTCATTCGTGTCGACCTCACAGTGACTGTCGAATTTGGCTAAGACGGTCTGGAACTTGGTCTTGTCCTCACCGTCGGCAAAAGTGAGCAAATTGAAGATTTGGATGGCCTGGTCCCCCACAGTCGACAGTAGCAGCGCGATATTTCGGGCATCGGACGCACATTCGAGGCCCGAGGCCTCAAGGTATAGATTGAATTTCTGTTTGAAGACCCACCAGTTGGCGCTGAGGTTCCCGGAGATACGGAGCTGTGGAGGTGCCTGGATCTTTTCCATGCCGCTGGAAGGCAGATGCTGGTCTGTGAATTTTTGAAGATAAATTACTTAGAAGCAGTAGCCACACCTGGTATCATGTTGTGTTATTCGCCCTGGGGTAACACGGACTGCAACATGATGCAGTTAAACGATAAAGCATACACCAAACGTAGGCGTTGGTTCAATAAGATGTATTGAACTTCAGTAACGAAGTACACTGTGGGTTGACTCTCTACTACTCTAAGTAAACTAAATCTAACTATCTAGACCAGACTAGCTCTGATCCACGTGTAGAAGGTGTTGAATGATTTGTACACCCTGACTGTCACTACAGTTGTCACCAGTGGAGAGAGGCAGAGTGCTGATACCTCGTGTGCTTTATAGTTGGAACCCCCCCTCTGGTGTTCTGTCTGGTGATTGGTCGTGTTCTGTTCTGTATGTTGATTGGCTCACCTGGGTGTCTGTCACTGCCTGCTTTTACCTCATGATGTGTATGGGTGCATATTATGACATGACCAACAGGGATTTATGGTCCAAGATCGGAAAATGGCAGCTGTAGATGTACGGGTGGAATTTTGTTACTCCAAATACCACGGCTGGTCTCTCTTTTTCAGTTTGGACATAACATCATTCCGCATCTGCCAAAGTTTGTGATGCATTTGCAATTGGTCACTTTGTGCCAGCGTCCGAATGCTAGGAGAGAGCTGCCCCTTCCATACGGAAAGGCATCGCACATTAGTGCCAGCTGTCTTGTGGGATTGTATTGCACCAAGATGTTGGATGATAGCAGCTGTTGTTTCATTTTTGTGAATGCTTCGCCCTGTGGCCCCTGCCGTGACCACTTTTGGTGCAACTTCAACAGTGCAAGTACGGCTACCAGAGAAGTAGCCAAGTTGGGGACGACGTTTCGATAATAATTTATGAGGCCCAGGAAAGACTTCAGTTCGGGTGTGTCTTACGAGGTCGGTGCCCCTTCACTTTGTCCTCTACAGGGTGCAGGCCATCTTTATCGATGCACTACCCAAAGTATGTTATCTTGCCCACCTGGAACATGCACTTTTCCTGCTTGAGGTGGACGCCCACGTTAGAGAATCATTGTAGGTCTCCCTCCTGCGATTAACACATCATCTATGTACACTGCCACCTTAGGCTGCCCTTGAAAGATAATTTCCATTAAGTGCTAAAAAATAATACATGCTGACGTAGCTCCAAAAGGCAGGTGGGTGTTTTCATACAAGCCCTTATGAGTATTGATAGTTACGTATTTTCTGGATGCCATATCGAGCCCCAACTGGAAGTACGCGTGGCTCATATCAAGCTTGGTTAATGTATGCCCTCCTGCCAGTTCTGCATAGACATCCTCAATATGTTGCATGGTGTACCGGTCTAGATAGCCGGCTCTGTTAACAGTTAGTTTCTAGTTCCCGTAAAAGATGGCCAACTTGTCGAGCTTGAGGACCAGGACTACTGTGTGCACATTCCACAAATTGCAGTGGGCGTATGATGCCAAGACTCTCCAATTGCTCAAGTTCGGCCTCCACTTTCGCAAGCAAGGCATAGGGGAATGGTAGTACTCTGAAATACTTGGGTAGGGCATCAGGGTCTACATTGATTTCTGACCTTGCTCCCTCGATTTACTGAGGCCTTCCTGAAATACCTTGAAGTATTTCCAATAACTGTTATGGGCCAGGGTTTAGAGAACCCCAAATTGTATCATGGAGTTCACCTGACCCACAACTTTTAATAGATTGTGGTATGGGGAGCACACGGCCCACTCTACAGGTGTGGTACAGCAGAAATGGAAACGTATTTTTAAAATCAAAACAACGTTTATTCTATGAACTCAAGTTAACCTTTTTAAAACATACAGTGAACATCTTGGCAACCATTAATTCAATACCAACCCCCAAAGAATACAACACTTAATCATCCTTAATAAATTCCCAAACAACATCCAGAAGGCAAAAGAAGCACCTTTTAACAGAAGCACATCAAGTTTAAATTCACTACTGAGAACATGTATAATTCTGAATTCACCAAATGATCAAGAGATAGTCTTTTGATGGCAGAGAGAACAACAGTACACCTGCTTTGTCTGGCTTCAGCTTCAACACTGAAACGAAACCAAAAAAATACAGACACACCCAAACTTTTCTCAAAGTGAAACTAAAAAACAGCCGGTGCTCAGCTCCACCCACACTCTGACATCACTGCAATAACATAAGCAGCCAAACATTTCTTAATGTGACGTTCTAATGACATAACCTTATACAGCCTGCCAATTCACATTTTGAAAATTTGTCGCCAGTCCAAACGGATCCATTGGAGCCAGTCTCTGCCCGGAAGACTAGGCCCTGGTCCTCGTACGACATCGGAGTCGGACCGTCTGCTGCCCATGGGTATCCGGGGTCACGGTGATTCCTACAATCCATAGAAGTTCCCTCATATACGTGGCCAACCTGACCCTCATTTCTCACAGATCCAGGGAACGATGCCCGTTTGGAGACTTGGATTTGATTTATTGTCACGTGTACCGAGGTACAGTGAAAAATATTGATTGTGCTGCCCGCTTTCCCAAGGCAGCGAGAGGGTGTAGACAGAGTCAATGGACTGAAGGCGGGTTTGCGTGATGGACGGGGTTATGTTCATGACTCTCTGTAGTTTCTTATGGTCTTGGGCCGAGCAGTTGCCATACCAGGCTGTGATGCAGCCAGATAGGATGCTTTCTATGGTACATCTGTAACAATTGGTAAGAGTCAATGGGGACATGCTGAATTTCCTTAGTTTCCTGAGGAAGTATGGGCACTGTTATGCTTTCTTGGTCATAGCAGCGACGTGGGTGGACCAGGACAGATTGTTGGTGATGTGCACACCTAGGAATTTGAAGCTGTCAACCATCTCCAACTCAGCACCATTGATGCAGACAGGGGTGTGTACGGTACTTCACTTCCTGAAGTCAATGACTAGCTCCTTAGTTTTGTTGACGTTGAAAGAGAGATTGTTGTCGTTACACCATGCCACTAGGTTTTCTATCTCCTTCCTGTACTTTGACTCATCGTTGTTCGAGATCCGACCCACAAGGTCGTGCCATTAGCAAACAACAATCGATGTGTCTCATGACCAACATTTCAATGCACTCCATTATGATAGATGTCAAGGCCACCGGATAGTAGTCGTTGAAGCACATTGCCTGGTTCTTCATTGGCATCGGTATGATGGTGGTCTTCTTGAAGCAGGTGGACCCTCAGAGTAGGAAGAGGTGAAGATGTCCTTGAACACACCCGCCAGATGGTCTGCGCCGGATTGCGTGCATGACCAGGGACTCTGTCGGGACCCATTGCTTTCCGAGGGTTCACTTTCAAGAAGACCGATCTGACTTCGGAACCTGTGATGGTAGGTATGGGTGTGTCCGAGGCTGCTGGGCTAGTTGACGGCAGTTTGATGCTTTCCTGCTTGAAACAAGCATAGAATGCATTGAGTTCATCAAGGAGGAGTGCGCTGCTGCCAGAGATTCTACTCTTTTGTCGCCAGTTATGATGTTTAAGCCTTTCCACAACTAACAAAAGTCTGTGTCATTAGTCTGTGACTCTAACATTGTCTGGTATTGTCTCTTGGCATCCCTGGTGGGTTTACAGAGGTTGTACCTGGATTTATTGTATAGGTCAGGGCCACCTGTCTTGAACGCCTCAAACCTGGCATTCAGTAGGGAGTGAATCTCCTGATCAACCATGGTCTCCTGTTGGGGAACGTACGTACTACATTCTTTGGCACACAAACTTCTACACATTTGCTGATGAAGTCTATGAAGGTGGTGGCATACTCATTTAGGTTGGCCACTGAGTTATTGAATGTGGAGCAGTCCACTGACTCCAAGCAGTCGTATAGGGGCTCTTCTGTTGCCTTGGAGGAGCATTGCACGATCCTCTTAACCAAATTCTCCTGCTCAAGTTTCTGCATGGAAGCTGGGAGACGGAGCACCGTCTTAGGGTCCAATTTCCGAAGTGCGTCAGGGGATGGTTTGGTAACGCCCTTGATGTTTGTGCAGCAGTGGTCAAGGATGTTGGCACCCCTGGTGGGACAGGATATGTGTTGGTGGAATTTTGGCAGTACACTCTTGAGGTTGTACACTGATTGAACTCCCCGGTCATGATGAACAAGACTCCGGGCATTCTGTTTCATTGTTATTTATACTGGTGTACAATTCATCAAGCACCTTCTTCACTTCCACCAGGGTGGGATGTAGACTGCCGTGACGATGGCAGAAGTGAACCCCCGTGGATGGTTGTATGGGTGGCACTTCACAGTCGGGTATTCCAGGTCCAGGAGCAGTAGTTCGCCAGGGTCTGCATGTCCAAGCAGCAGGAGGATTTGATGAGGAGGCAAACCCCTCCACCCTTCATTTTGTACGATGGTGCGTGCGGTCCATCCGGTGTATTGAGAAGCCATCAGGCTGTATGGCCCAGTCCGGTGAGGCAAGGGTGAGCCATGTCTCTGTGAAACAGAGCACACAGCAGTCTCTTACTTCCCTCTGAGAGCTAAGTCTAGTGTTAAGCTTGTCCAGATTGTTTTCGATCACTTGGACATTTGCCAGGAATATGCTGGGGAAAGGAGACTTGAAATAGTGTTGTTTCAATCTATCCTTCAGACCACTGGGAGGGTCTCTCAGGTCAGGTTGGGCCGGGTCTCGTGGTTGGGAACCCGGTTGGGCGCTCCGGGAGCTGGATCAGGCGTTCCGGGAGCCGGCGTCGCCTCCCAGGGCAGGTCAGGCCTCCAACCGCCAGGTCGGGTCCTACACGAGGTCGGGGTCGGACTTCTGGGTCAGGTCTCATCCACCACCAGGTTGAGCCAGGGATCATCATCTGAAAGCAGCACGGTAGAATAGTGGTTAGCACAATTGCTTCACAGCTCCAGGGTCCCAAGTTCGATTCCCGGCTGGGTCATTGTCTGTGCGGAGTCTGCACCTTCTCCCCGTGTCTCCGTGGGTTTCCTCCGGGTGCTCCGGTTTCCTCCCATAGTCCAAAGATGTGCGGGTTAGGTGGATTGGCTATGCTAAATTGCCCTTAGTGTCCAAAAAGGTTAAGTGGGGGTTACTGGGTTACGGGGACAGGGTAGATACGTGGGCTTGAGTAGGGTGCTCTTTATAAGGGCAGGTGCAGACTCAATGGGCCGAATGGCCTCCTTCTACACTATGAATACTATGAAATTCTGTTCCACAACAATGGAGACGGCGGCTCCTGTAGCCACTTCCATTTTCAGGAGTCACCATTGACTTGGAATTTGACAACTTGGGGGCGGTGGTGTAGTTCAACTGTGTCATTTTGTCCTGTTCGGGCTGTGGATTTATAAGGCCTGGGCCTGAGGTGGCTTTGGCTTCTGGTCTGGGAAGCACACAGACTGTTGATTTTGACAGACTTGCCTTGGGCGTGTTCTTTGTCCACAGGTACAGCAGCCTTGTGACTGTTCCCTGAAGTCATCTGGGGAAGAATCTTTAATATTTCTGGGATTCCTTGGTTGTCCATCCATATTCTTGAGTGTTGTGACTGAGTGGTGGTGAGTAGGGGCTGTGAGTGTTCTCAATGGAGAAACTGGTCTTTCTATATGGCGATCGCACTACACTGAGCACCCTACCGTCCATTGATTCTCACAGTTCCTGGGCTCCTTTCTCAATAGATCTCTGAAGGCAGAAGGGCAGGTTAATAGGGTGGTGAAAAAGGCACATCGGACACTTGCCTTTATCAATCCAGACATAGGTTACAAAAGCAGGGTGGTCATGTTGGAGTTGTATAGAACTTTGGTGAGGCCACAGCTGGAGTACTGTGTGCAATTCTGGTTGCTACATTATAGGAAGAATGTGATTGCACTAGAGGGGGTGCAGAGGTTATTCAAAGAACAAAGAAAGGTTCTGTACAGGAACAGGCCCTTCAGCCCTCTAAGCCTGCGTCGACCATACTGTCCGGGCAGGATGTTGCGTGGTATGGAACATTTAAGTTATGAAGAGAGGTTGGGTAGGCTTAGTATAAGATTATGAAGGCCATGGACAGGGTGAATAGGGAGCATCTGTTCCCTATTAGTTGAAGGGTCAGTTGCGAGGGGACACAAGTTCAAAGTGAGGGGCAGGAGGTTTAAGGGGGATTTGAGGAAAAACGTTTTTATCCAGAGGGTGTTGACGGTCTGGAATGCACTGTCTGGAAAGTTGGTGGAGGTGAGTTGCCTCACATCCTTTATAAAATACCGGGAAGAGCACTTGGCCCATGATAACATTCAAGGCTATTAGCCAAGTGCTGGCAAATGGAATTAGGTAGACAGGTCAGGTGTTTTCATGTGTCGGTGCAGACTCGATCGGCTGAAGGGCCTTTTCTGTACTGTTACATTCTGTGATTCAATGATTCTGTGACATTCTCCAGGGATAACGCCAGCTCTCTGACTCTTTTAAGGTCTAGGGGGGGTTCTGCGAGTAGTTTTCTCTGTGTCGCGACATTGTTTATCACACATACCAATTGGACCAGTAGCATATCAGGAAGGAATGGCCCATATTTAGTGTTCCTGCCGTTTCCTAAGCCTGATCAGGAATTCCATCACGGATTCTACTTGATACCTTCCAGCGTGTTAAATCTGTATCGCTGCAGAATTATCAATGGTCTTGGGTTACAGGGGTTTGCCACAACTCTATCAGTTCATTTAAGGTTTTTGAGTTTAGGCTGCCAGGTACGTCAAACTCTTATTTATGCCGAACATCAGGGCTCCACAGGTAGACAGAAGGATCACCTTGTCATAGAATATACGGTGTAGAGGGAGGCCATTCGGCCCATCGAGTCCACACTGGCCTCTGAAAGAGCACCCTACCTAAGCCCACACCCCACCCTATCCCCATAACCCAGCAACCCCACCTAACTATTTGACACTACAGGGCAATTTAGCACAACCAATCCACCTAACCTGCACATGGGGAGAACGTGCAGACTCCGCACAGACCCAAGCCGGAAATTGAACCTAGGTTCCTGGCGCGGTGAAGCAACAGTGCACACCACTGTGGTACCGTGCCGCTACATCACCTTCGGTCATCACCTTCTATGCCGTTAGCATTACAAAAATAGCCCATTGTTTCGGCATACTGCGGCTAGTCCTCTACGTCCGCATCATATGGCTTGAGTTTTCCAAATATTGTCATTTCCTGGTCATCCCTGCATTTCATCCCTTACATGAGTTTTAAGGAAAGCTGTCCAGAATCTCGTACTTGATGCTTGTCGCCAATATAGTAATCCAGGAGACACGAAGAAGACGGCTAAACAGGTTTCTTTTAGCTCAAATGATAAAGCTGCTACCGTGGCAGACAACACTAATGTCCCAGCCAGGGACTATTGGAACTCCCGGTCTGGGAGCACAATTTATAGGGTTTACTGATGAGTCCCAGCTGGGCAGGACTCCATCCGCTACCCAGGAAACTTGTACTCTATGAGCACCATGGGAGATCAATTAGTGGTCCCTCATCGTCCTCCTGAGGGTAATCACAGCGTCTTTTCCAATTACCATAAATATGTTTCCTCTGATTCCCAATTCTTCCATCAAAGGGTAGCCTTTCTCCCTGTTCACCCTGTTCACTCTGTCCATTGTTCTACCCATTCGATAATAATACTACGTAATCAAAGAAAGACTCACCAGTATTTGGGTATTGGAAATACAATGCTGCACTACCTAACTGGCTTGCCATAGTCATGTGACTGTCACGAGGAGTCTGTCTCTGGAGGTAGACATCTTGAGGTCAGTTCAATAAAAGCCTCTCAAAGAAGCACACTAATGAACAAGTACAGCTGTCCTTATCCTTGCAACAGTCAGCTGCTCACTTCTCTTCTGTTGTCACTTAAACATGAGGAAGGTAATTGAAATTTGTTCCTTAACTCTTACCCTCAACAAAGTTGACATTTAGAATTTTCCACCTCCTTACACTAACTTCCTAACTTTGAAGAAAGGGAAACAAGGTGACCGTATTAATTATTCATATTGTACGAATACTCCATTGTTGTGATAACGTATAAAATACTTTCTTTGGATATGTCAGGGTTTTCCTTCTATATAGTGCTGTCAAGGTTTCGAAAATCATAGCAACATGCTACATTTTGCAAATTTCTCCATCCATGGTGAAATATCCATGCAGGAAGAAGCTTAAGGGTTAGTAGTATGAACCTTTGTCAGAGGAGAAAGACGTGGAGGAACAAGAAATGGTTATAGGCAACTTAGAGCCGGAAAGGATCAATTGTTAATCATGATTGGCAGCACTTTCACCAAAATCCAGAATCCGGCCAACCACAGTCCCAACTCATTGAGCCAATATAGTGGCTGCATAAAATCCATGCCCTCTATTAGAGTAACCCGACCTCAATGATCATTAATGCCCGTCAATCCATTGCTTCTTACCTTAATAATTATCTTCTCAAAAGCACTCCAGGACATTGAATTTATAATCCACTTTATTTCCTTACTCGTGTTCTGGAGACCTCTATAACTCTTGAAGGGAGAGGGTTTGAGGATTCACAAAAATGAAGATTGGAGTATACAGAAATAAATTAATGTTGACCGGGATCCTTGCTCCAATCAATTGATTCACACAACAACTATATCTTTAAATTAAATCATGGGCTGGATTCTCTGCACCCCAATGGCAAAATCGGGCTTGGCGATGGGGCGGAGAATCCAGTTTCCCGCTTAAAATCGGGACCGGCACCGTCTGCGATTATCCACCCCCAAAAAAGCGGCGTAGTCGGGGAGTACGCTGTGCCGATTATCCACCCCCTCAGGTCATTGCCTGAGGCCCGCCCCGTTATTATCCATTGTCGATCGGCTGAATTCATGGTCCCACCGTCCGTGATACCCGCGTGGCAGCTGCGAACTCAGTCCGGGGCCGTCACAGTCGGGAGAGGGCCGATCAGGGAGCTTAGGGGCCTTATTCGGGACTGGGGGCTATGTGTGCGGCGGTCCAGATCGGACGAGCGGCCGATGCGGGGTACTATTTCGGAGGTCCATGTCCGCGGGCTGAGTCCGCCATGGAGTGGCAAAGAGTAGTGGGAAGTCAGAAGATTGGGAAGGCTACAAAAATAAACAGAGGATAACAAGAGATAAGGAAAGAGAGGATCAAATTTGAAGGTAGGCTAGCCAGTAACATTAGGAATGATAGTAAAAGTTTCTTTAAATAAATTAAAAACAAATGGGAGGCAAAAGTTGACATTGGGCCGCTCCAAAATGACGCTGGTAATTTTGTGATGGGAGACAAGGAAATAGCTGAGGAACTGAATAAGTACTTTGTGTCAGTCTTCACAGTAGAAGACATGAGTAATATCCCAACAATTCCGGAGAGTCAGGGGCAAGAGTACCACAAGGATCTGTTCTGGGGCCGTTGCTGTTTGTCATTTTTATCAATGACCTAGAGGAAGGCGCAGAAGGGTGGGTGAGTAAATTTGCAGATGATACTAAAGTCGGTGGTGTTGTCGATAGTGTGGAAGGATGTAGCAGGTTACAGAGGGATATAGATAAGCTGCAGAGCTGGGCTGAGAGGTGGCAAATGGAGTTTAATGTAGAGAAGTGTGAGGTGATTCACTTTGGAAGGAATAACAGGAATGCGGAATATTTGGCTAATGGTAAAGTTCTTGAAAGTGTGGATGAGCAGAGGGATCTAGGTGTCCATGTACATAGATCCCTGAAAGTTGCCACCCAGGTTGATAGGGTTGTGAAGAAGGCCTATGGAGTGTTGGCCTTCATTGGTAGAGGGATTGAGTTCCGGAGTCAGGCGGTCATGTTGCAGCTGTACAGAACTCTGGTTCGGCCGCATTTGGAGTATTGCATACAGTTCTGATCACCGCATTATAGGAAGGACGTGGAGGCTTTGGAGCGGGTGCAGAGGAGATTTACCAGGATGTTGCCTGGTATGGAGGGAAAATCTTATGAGGAAAGGCTGATGGACTTGAGGTTGTTTTCGTTGGAGAGAAGAAGGTTAAGAGGACACTTAATAGAGGCATACAAAATGATCAGGGGGTCAGATAGGGTGGACAGTGAGAGCCTTCTCCCGCGGATGGAAATGGCTGGCACGAGGGGACATAACTTTAAACTGAGGGGTAATAGATATAGGACAGAGGTCAGAGGTAGGTTCTTTACGCAAAGAGTAGTGAGGCCGTGGAATGCCCTACCTGCTACAGTAGTGAACTCGCCAACATTGAGGGCATTTAAAAGTTTATTGGATAAACATATGGATGATAATGGCATAGTGTAGGTTAGATGGCTTTTGTTTCGGTGCAACATCGTGGGCCGAAGGGCCTGTACTGCGCTGTATTGTTCTATGTTCTATATTCTAAAGAGAGAGATAAGGAAAGAGAGGATCAAATTTGAAGGTAGGCTAGCCAGTAACATTAGGAATGATAGTAAAAGTTTCTTTAAATAAATTAAAAACAAATGGGAGGCAAAAGTTGACATTGGGCCGCTCCAAAATGACGCTGGTAATTTTGTGATGGGAGACAAGGAAATAGCTGAGGAACTGAATAAGTACTTTGTGTCAGTCTTCACAGTAGAAGACATGAGTAATATCCCAACAATTCCGGAGAGTCAGGGGCAAGAGTTGAATATGGTAGCCATCACAAAGGAGAAAGTGCTAGAGAAACTAAGAGGTCTAAAAAGTGATAAATCTCCGGGCCCAGATGGGCTACATCCTAGAGTTCTAAAGGAGATAGCTGAAGAAATAGTGGAGGCATTAGGTATGATCTTTCAAAAGTCACTGGAGTCAGGGAAAGTCCCAGAGGATTGGAAAATCGCTGTTGTAACCCCCCTGTTCAAGAAGGGAACAAGGAAAAAGATGGAAAATTATAGGCCACTTAGCCTAACCTCGGTTGTTGGCAAGATTCTAGAATCCATTGTTAAGGATGAGATTTCTAAATTCTTGGAAGTGCAGAGTCGAATTAGGGCAAGTCAGCATGGATTTAGTAAGGGGAGGTCGTGCCTGACAAACCTGTTAGAGTTCTTTGAAGAGATAACAAATAGGTTAGACCAAGGAGAGCCAATGGATGTTATCTATCTTGACTTCCAAAAGGCCTTTGATAAGGTGCCTCACGGGAGACTGCTGAGTAAAATAAGGGCCCATGGTATTCGAGGCAAGGTACTAACATGGATTGACGATTGGCTGTCAGGCAGAAGGCAGAGAGTTGGGATAAAAGGTTCTTTTTCGGAATGGCAACCGGTGACGAGTGGTGTCCCGCAGGGTTCAGTGTTGGGGCCACAGCTGTTCTCCTTATATATTGACGATCTAGATGACGGGACTGGGGGCATCCTGGCTAAGTTTGCCGATGATACAAAGTTAGGTGGAGGTGCAGGTAGTATGGAGGAGGTGGGGAGGCTGCAGAAAGATTTAGTCAGTTTAGGAGAGTGGTCCAAGAAATGGCTGATGAAATTCAACGTGGGCAAGTGCGAGGTCTTGCACTTTGGAAAAATGAATAGAGGCGTGGACTATTTTCTAAACGGTGACAAAATTCATAATGCTGAAGTGCAAAGGGACTTGGGAGACCTAGTCCAGGATTCTCTAAAGGTAAACTTGCAGGTTGAGTCCGTAATTAAGAAAGCAAATGCAATGTTGTCATTCATCTCAAGAGGCTTGGAATATAAAAGCAGGGATGTACTTCTGAAGCTTTATAAAGCATTAGTTAGGCCCCATTTAGAATACTGTGAGCAACTTTGGGCCCCATACCTCAGGAAGGACATACTGGCACTGTAGTGGGTCCAGCAGAGATTCACACGGATGATCCCAGGAATGGTAGGCCTAACATACGATGAACGTCTGAGGATCCTGGGATTATATTCATTGGAGTTTAGGAGGTTGAGGGGAGATCTAATAGAAACTTACAAGATAATGAATGGCTTAGATAGGGTGGATGTAGGGAAGTTGTTTCCATTAGCAGGGGAGGCTAGGACCCGGGGGCACAGCCTTAGAATAAAAGGGAGTCACTTTAGAACAGAGATGAGGAGAAATTTCTTCAGCCAGAGAGTGGTGGGTCTGTGGAATTCATTGCCACAGAGGGCGGTGGAGGCCGGGACGTTGAGTGTCTTTAAGACAGAAGTGGATAAATTCTTGATTTCTCGAGGAATTAAGGGCTATGGAGAGAGAGCGGGTAAATGGAGTTGAAATCAGCCATGATTGAATGGTGGAGTGGACTCAATGGGCTGAATGGCCTTACTTCCGCTCCTATGTCTTATGGTCTTATGGCGCACGCCGTGACCGCTGGAACCCGCCGCCATGAGCATGCGTAACCTCTGACCTGGAAGTGCGGGGGGGGGGGGGGGCGTATCGGCAACTGGAGCTGATAGTTCCACAACATATGCCTGTGGCCTTTTGACACCAGTTTTCCTGGCGTAAAAGACCACAATTTACACGACGACGTGGGGACATAGTCCCAAAAACAGAGAATCCAGCCCCATATCTTTTAGGAAAAGTGTAAAAAAAACTTTAATACTTATGACTGCTACAAGACTGGTTCTGTTACACTGTATCACACACGTAAATGCTTCTATTCCCCCTCTAAGTCAACCAATATAAGTTTCTAAGCATAGATTTTAACTGGTAACATTTATCTAATGGTCGTTTAGGGGTGGCACTTTCTGCTCATGCTGGTTCGAAATAGAGGCTTGAGGCTTTTTCCTTCTGCAATGCTATTCCTTGAGGTTTCACTGATGAAACTACTTCTTATCCAGATCTTTCTGGCACTGATCTCATGTTTCCAGTCACATGCTCACCGGGCAGCACTCATCAATCACTGTCCTTTCTGGTCACAAATGTTCAAAGAGCCGTGACTCACTCAGGAGTCAGCAGCATGACACACAGGGGAACCTTGGGGTCAGTTGTCCTTAATTAATTTAGTACCTCCTTCCCTCTTCCTGTGCATTTGATCAATTAGGATAAATTTATTATCGGGGATGTATCATAGAATTTACAGTGCAGAAGGAGGCCATTCGGCCCATCGAGTCTGCACCGGCTCTTAGAAAGAGCACCCTACCCAAGGTCCACACTTCAACCCTATCCCCATAACCCAGTAACCCCACCCAACACTAAGGGCAATTCTGGTCACTAAGGTCAATTTATCATGGCCAATCCACCCAACCTGCACATCTTTGGACTGTGGGAGGAAACCGGAGCACCCGGAGGAAACCCACGCACACACAAGGAGGATGTGCAGACTCCACACAGACAGTGACCCAAGCCGGAATCGAACCTGGGACCCTGGAGCTGTGAAGCAATTGTGCTATCCACAATGCTACCGTGCTGCCCCATATCTATCCTATTCTCGTAAACCAGTAACCCCCACTTAACCTTTTTTTTGGACACTAAGGGTAATTTAGCATGGCCAATCCACCTAACCCTTTAGGACTGGGGGAGGAAACCGGAGCACCCGGAGGAAACCCACGCAGACGCGGGGAGAACGTGCAGACTCCGCACGGACAGTGACCCAGTCGGGAATCAAACCTGGGACCCTGGAGCTGTGAAGCATCTGTGCTAATCACTATGTTACCGTGCTTCCCAAAAGTATGTTGCTTTTCATCCTGCTAATTCATCATGGTCAGTTTTCCCATGAAGACATTTATTGTCCGGTGTCCTGCTGACTCTTTATGGCCAGTTGTACAATCAAGGGCATTTATTGTAAATCACATGGGTCACTTGCAGGTTGTGTAAATCACATACTCCCAGCCTAAAGCCATTAGTTCTGCAGATCATGTTCCTGAAGTTAAAATCTCTTCATGAGCCACATTTCCCATCAGACCATAGTCGTTTCCTTTCTTTGCTTGGCCATTTTGTATCAGACTGTAAATAATAAGGTGGCTGGATTAAAAAAGAGGAACCAAGCAAAAACATAGTTCCAGTCTAAAATAAAATAAGAATTTCATACAGTAAGGAAATGATAAAACACATTATTGTCAATAAGCTTACAAAATGTGAATAGGAATGGAATGACTGCTTCGTCCAAAGTGCTCACACCAGAAATCATGGAAAACATGTATTTTCTAATTGCAACTGTGATATAAATGAGATGGTTGATTCACAAGTAAAATGGCTTAAAACAATTAATTTCCCCATAATTCCTGAAAATATAAAAGCAAGTCAATAAAAATAGAAAAAAGCTAGCATTTTTAGCTTTTGCAAGTAGAAACAATAGGGTGAATTCTCCACCAGCAAGGTTCTCCGTTCTGCCGGCAGCACACCCACAGGTTTCCCAGCAGAGTCGGGTAGCTACAATGGGAAATCTCATTGGCCGGCGGTGGGAACGGAGAATCCCGCTGCTGGGGAGGTGGAGAATTCACACGATAGAGGACAGAAATAAAAAGGTAGTGATAAATTTGTACAAACATTGAGTAGGCCACAGTTGAAGTTCTCTGGGCAGTGGTGTGTGGCCCATTATAGAAAAGACACTAAAACCATAGATAATGTGGAGCGTGGGTCGCCAGGATGTCTACACTTTGTCCACCTGACGTGGAGCAAATTGGCAGCATATTTCGATAACTCAGAGGTACAAGTGTTGTGGGCCAGGGTTTAAAAACTCCAAAGTATATTATGGAGTTCACCTGACCTATAACTTTTTGTTCAATTTGGCTAGATGAGCACAATAGTCTTTACTTGAGGTGTGTTTCACAGTCTCCCGAGATACTTTGATCAAAAACAAGCTTTATCCTAAGAATTCAGTTATCATTTGTATAAACACACACAGCAAGAACTTTTATCAATTACAAACATAAAGACTCCACACAGCTCCAGTAATATATGTATAACCCTTAATTAATTACCCCTTAATTGTTACAATTCAAAAACTAAATCCCATAAACCCAAAACCCCTTTTTAAGGGCGTGGCCAAGCACTCTGCATTCTCAGTTGAATAAGACTGGCTTTCCCTGAGATTCTGACCCCGTCTGACCAGCAGGTTTAAACCCTTCTGGAAAGCAAACTGTGGGATTCTCCGCCAGCGGGATACTCCGTTTTACCGGGGGTTTCCCCGACGGCCTGGGGCTGCCTCACAATGGGAAACCCGATTGACCGACCCCCGCCAGGTTGGAGAATCGCCGGCGGGCTGCGCGAATCGAGCCACGCCGCCCCGATGCCAGGACGCGATTCTCTGCAGAGCGGAGAATCGCTGCCATTGGGGCCGGCGTGGTCAGCGTGGCGCCAGACGGGGTATGCGACGACTCTCCGGCACAGGTCGGCACACCGATTCTCCGGCCAAGATGGGCCGAGCGGCCGTCATCAAAAAGCCGAGTTCCACCGGCGCCGTTCTAACATCCTCTGAGCCGGCGGGACCTCGACCTTGAAGGGTCCGGGGGTGGCCTGTGGGGGGAGGGGGGTGGAGGGGGGGGTCCGACCCCGGGGGTGGCCTCCATAGTGGCCTGGCCCGCGATCGGGGCCCACCGATCAGCAGGCCAGCCTCTCTGTTCCCTGGCCTCCTTTCCTCCGCGCCAGCTCCTGTAGCCCTGCGCCATTTGACGTCAGGGCCGGCGCGGGGAAGAAGGCCACTGCGCATGCGGTAGTTGGCACTAGCCCAACTGCACATGCGCGGACCCCGCGGCGCCGGGTTCATGCTGGGATTGGCAGCTGGAGTGGCGTGGGCCGGTCCAGCGCCGTGCTAGCCCCCTGTGGGCCGCAGAACGGGGTCCCGGAACGGGCGCCAATGCCGGAGTAAAACACTCCCGTTTTTACGCTGGCTTTGGCACTTAGCCGCCCGGTGGGAGATTCCCGTCCCATAGTTCTACTGATATATGGGTTATTATCATTTTCCTATAGGATTGAAGGCTTTTTTCCAGCCGCTATTCCCTGTGACTGAAAGGAGTTTTCCTCATCTTACTGTAAGCATGTATTAATCTTCATATCGGAATCTATTGAAAAAAAGCAGATTTTAATCAATAGTCATGATCTCCCTCATGAAAATACTTTCAGAAATTCAGACTTGCCATTCCAGAGATATCACCGCTCATTATAAGAACACGAATCCTGGCCAATTGATAATGTGGAAGATTTCCAAAGTTAACTAAGAAAGGTTGACAGAGACCGAACGTTAACTCAAATGATAAGTACTTTTAATTTATTAAAATAAGTCATTCCACTTGACAGACAGGTGAGGTTACAGACAGTCAGGCATAACCTGCTGAATTATAGAAGAGTTCAGGGGAGTATATAATGGCCCAAGTGTAATTTGGAAATTTTACAAAGGTGGATGGACTGGATTTTTCTCTCTAACAAATTCACCACCACAGGGGAGGTGAGGTGGGATTTTGAATCGACCATCCAATTACCACCATCTCCATGGGCCATTAGAGTGGATGCTCGTGACAAAGTAGGGCAGGTTCCCAGTGGTACCACAGACCCCTCAGAAGCAACCCACCTGTTGGATGCACCCCTTCATCGTCGGTAAACTCACAGCGAGGATGAGCCATCAGCAGGACCAGAAGAACACACCGGTGCGAACAGCCTGAAAATTCTGGTCATGGTTTTGAGTTAAAGTCCGAAGCTCCTCCTTGATCTAACAGGATTCCTTCTCCTTGCTTCACCAGGGTGAATCTTCCAGTGTCCTTTTAAACACAATCCCCTTCAATCAACCTTTCAAGCATAATTGAATGGACTGTCCATTGCAGGGTACCTTCTAGTTATCCTGTTGTCTTTTCCTTTTCCAATCAGCCCTTTTCCAGGGCAGCACGGTAGCATTGTGGATAGCACAATTGCTTCACAGCTCCAGGGTCCTAGGTTCGATTCCCGGCTTGGGTTACTGTCTGTGCAGAGTCTGCGCGTTCTCCCCGTGTGTGCGTGGGTTTCCTCCGGGTGCTCCGGTTTCCTCCCACAGTCCAAAGATGTGCAGGTTAGGTGGATTGGCCATGATAAATTGTCCTTAGTGTCCAAAATTGCCCTTAGTGTTGGGTGGGGTTACTGGGTTATGGGGATAGGGTGGAGGTGTGGGCTTGGGTAGGGTGCTCTTTCCAAGAGCCGGTGCAGACTCGATGGGCCAAATGGCCTCCTTCTGCACTGTAAATTCTATGTAAAAAAAAAAAATGTTTTAATCCTTGTTTTCGCAAATGTAGGTTCTGGTCTTACCAGCCATCCGCTTGGTCGTTAACCCAAAAGCCGTCCTTTTCTTCTGCCTGGTAAAACAGCACCTGGCGCCCCCAAACTTTCAGACTGACTGACTCTGAGGACTGGATTCTTCAGCTGTGCTCGCCATGGGCGGGATGCGGACCATGTAAAGGTCCATTGACCTCAGGCGGAAATTTCCGGTCGCCAGGCAGGCGCGGCTGGAGAATCCCGCCCTGAGAGTTTAAAAGTCTGAAAGGTGAGGGAGCAGCTACCTTCTCTTTTGTGTCCAGGTGTTAAAGCTCACACATGATTTTCAACAGGACCTGACCTGGGCCCCTGGTCCATATGGGAACCATCATATAGGTTTTTCTTGGGCAGAGTTCAGTATAACTTCACACCAATGCCCATTCCAGGGCATTTTTTTTTCTTTACATTAAAAAAGATAGTTTAAAACAAAACTCTTATGAAGTGTAGTTGTCATAACACTTTGACTGATGAGGTGCCCTTAAATTATTTGTCATTATGTACCATTTGAAGTTGAGCACCTGCCTACAAATTACGCATTCCGTTTAATTTTTGTACAATTATATTTACACTCTACTATATTTACCCACACAACCACATCCTCCCTCCCCAACTTAAAAAGTTAAAAGCCCTACAAATAACATGGGCGGGATTCTCCGATCCTCCGCGCTCGGCGCGGGGGCGGAGAATTATCCAAAATAGGCTCCCATGCCGGCACGTGATTCTCCGGTGACAGGAGATTCGCCGCCAGTCACGCGCGCGTGATAGATGCAGCGCCGGTCGGGGGCCGTTGAAAGCGGCGCCCACAGCGATTCGCCGTGCTCGACGGGCCGAGTGCCTGCCGAGTTCCGCCAAGTCCCACCGGCGTGGTTCACATGTGGTCCCACCCGGCGGGACCTCGGCGTTCTGGCTGCGGGTGCCGTCCTGGTGGGATCCGACTTCGGGGGGGGCCTAGAGGGTGGCCAGGCCCCTGGATCGGGGGCTACCGATCAGCGGGCACACCCATTCCGGGGAGGCGGTTGCCTCTGTTCCTCCGCGCCGCGCCACCATGTTGCGCCGGGGCAGGCGGGAAGATGCCCGCCATGCGCATGCGTGGACCCACGGCTGGCCGCCGTGCGCATGCGTGGACCCACAGCCGGCCGCCGTGCGCATGCGCAGCCGCGCGGGTGTAACTGCAGGGCTCCGCCGGCAGCCAGAGCCGGGGCGCTGCTAGCCCCCTTGAAGACGGAGAATCACCCCGGACTTTCCAGGAAAATGTCTGGAGTGATTCCCACCCGTTTTCCGGCGGGCGTGGGGACTTAGTCCCCAGAAGGGAGAATCCCGCCCCATATATCTTACCTTAAATCTGGCAGCCATATTTTAAATCTGTCTTTCACATTTTAGAATTGATTTAAGTGATCATTATGTCTTCTGTTAACCATTTTGTTTGATCAGATACCTATCACTAGGACAAAGCACAGAATCAAATTAAACTATTTTTAAAAGATCTTGATGCCCATGAAGGAAAGTTAAATAACATTTAATTGGTTAACATGATGTAAAGGCCGCAACATGGCCTGCAGCACAAAAGGTCAGTATCAGAACTACCAGAAATACCGGTTCCAGTCTTTTAAAGGGCAAATGTACGAGCCCCAGCTGGGCAGGCCTCCGCCCACTAGAGGGAGCTCATATTCTACAAGTCCCATGGGTAGATTGATCGATGTGGCCCCATGGGTCGCATGAAGGTTATTATATTATTCATATGCTATTTTTCATTTTCTTAATGTCAGCTATTCTATCTTGTCAGTCAGATGGGTTTGCATTGCTAAATATGCGATTTAGAACATATCAAACCACAACAAATTACACAATTACCAAATAAAAAATAAACCTCATCTACAAAATTGTTCATTCATTTTGCAGCTGCCCTGCCAAGCTCCATTTGCATGAAAGGGAAGTGCATCAGGAGAATTGTTGGTTTCAATCTCTCACACGTACAAATGTGAAGACTCAATTGCAAATCATTTTTGTTAGAATAGTGCAGGTTATAGGTTGATATGTTCGTTTTAAGTTTTGAAAGAATGGAAGAGGGTAGGTAGGAGCAGATTACTTGAGGGATCAAGAAGAAGCACACACAGATATCTGACTAATTGTAAGAGATTTAAATCAGAGAGCAAGAAAATCTTATTCACGCAGAGAGTTGTGAGGCTGCAGAATTTACTTCTAGGATTGATCCCTGAGCCAAACAGAAGTGTCAATATTCAAGATTGGCGTGGATAGGTGGATGTAGGAATATGGGAAAGGGATTGTTAAATGCACTTCAAACAGTGGCTTGGATATTGCTGAAAAAAGAGACATGGCGGCACTCTTGTGTTCAGCCAGATGAGTGCAAGGCAGAAATCTTTGGCAACATGTCTCACTTTTCAGCAGTTAGAATGATTTTCTCATGAGGAAGATAAACACAGACAGATGGATTGGTTAGATCAAATGGCTGGTTTCTGTGAGGCGGGATTTGATGGAGTCTGCAAGAGTAAGAAACACGGCAGGCGAAGCGAATTAATTCGGTGGACGCTGGAGTTCCACTTTGTCAATGGAAGATGAAAAATTAGAGATTAATTTAGCTGTCCTGTGGCAAGTTCCTTCTTGTAATACATTTGCTTGCCATTACTACTCATTATTTTGAAAATCTTTTGTAATTTTGTCCTACATTCACAATAAAGTCAACAGTGCACTGGAATCGTGTGGTAATCTGTTCATATTCATTTAAAGGTGGTGTCAGAAGCACCCTTCTAAAGTTGAGTGCCCCCCACCCTGAAGACTCAGTGGCCTCCGGAACTCAATCCTCCCCTGCCTCTCACACGAGATCCTGATCACTCCCTTTGTGGCCACCAGGGCCTTGGCTACCCTCCCCGCACTGGGATCCCTTGGATTTATCTGGACCTCCAGTGTGCGGAGCTAGGCTCAGGCATCCTCCTGCATTTCTTCTTCTGTCCACTGCAGCACCATTGCTGCAGAAACTGGAGAGATGTCGGCCAATCAGATTAGCCAGCAGCTCTCTAAGGCTGAACTTCCACCTGAATGAAGTGTGGTAGTTAGAGCTGCAGCCACTTAACACTCATTCGAGCGTGAAATGACTGTGGGGAACTCATCATATGGCGGGAGTAGAGACCCCGTCATCCATAAAATTCAAACCCATGTGTCTCCCGTACATGTCGCTGGCAATTTAATTGGAATTGTGTGGGAACCAGAGAAGCAAGAGAGCGAAAGTGCGGCCTACATTCTCTTTTGCCATAAGAAACAAAGTGGCATGGTTAAAATTCCTCTCTTTATATCTGCTTCATGTTAACACACTAACATAGGAATACAGCATGCAGCAATTCCAGATCTTTTGGATTGGATTTGTTCAACCTGGCCTTCAAGTTTCTACAAAAATGGCACATTGAATTCACTCTAAACCCATTCATTTACAGACTTAAAATCAGCCCCAATACGAAATCAAAAGATTTCTGAATATTGATGAGAGCAGTGAGCAGGGTTCCCGAGATCAATTGTGTAAAGCCACACATGACTCACAAAATCACAATGCTACATATTCCTTTCTAATTAGTTGTGCCGTTGTCCAAAGCATATAAATCATATACCACAACAACAAAAAACAATCAACGTAAAAGCCACTATTACCAGTGAAACTCCACATATGCACACAGAAATATTTCAAGGTATGCGGAGCTTGGCATTTTGGAGGCAGTATAGATGTGAGTTTCCATCAGGAGATGTTGACACACGCGAACTGTGCAGGAGTGCTGGTAATTGTCATATATTAAAGAAAGAACTGGAATTTCTATACTGTATTTCATAACCTTGGTGCTCCAAAAACACTTTACAGCCAATTAAGTACTTTGGAAGTGTAGAAATGGGCTGTAATATTGAAAACATGCCCATCAATTTTGCACCAAAGCGATACCACAAATAGCTGTGAGATAAATGACCAGAAAAGCTATTTTAGAGATGTTTGTTGAAGGATAAATCTCTCCAGTACTCCGCAAGCACTCAAATAAAAACAGAAGACGCTGGAAGCATCTGTGGAGAAAGAAGGAGAGTTAACGTTTCGAGTTCAATTTGACTCTTCTTCGGAATGGGGAAGAAGATCCCGTTCCAAAGGTGGGTCATACAGACTTAAAACGTTAATTCTGTTTCACTCTCCACAGATGCTGCCACCTGCTGAGTTTTTCCAGCTCTTTCTTTCTCTTTTTATTTCAGATCTCCAGCAGCCACAGTATTTTTCTTTTGTTACACTGAGGAGGACTCTCCAGCTCTTCAAGTGGTGCCATGGGATCTAAAGCTGGGGCCATAGCTTAACTCCTCATCCAAAAAGTGGCACCTTGTACAGTGACACATACCCTCTGCCCTGCACTGAATATTGTCATCATGTGGTCAAGTCTCTCAAGTAGGACTGAACCCACAACCGTCTGATTGTATGGTAAAAGTGCAACCACTGACCCAAGCCTGATTGTCATTGTGTTCTGGCTTTATCACAATGATGTTTGATTTTACTGTGCGCCTACATTGAATATTACAATTGGGTTTATATTGTGATATTATCATATTGTTGTGGGTTTTATAGTGCATCTTTATGGTAAAATTATGTTTAATTTTATGTTACAGTTTTATTGAGATGCTATTGGATTTTATGACATTCCTTTTAGATTTAATAGTAATTTTACTGTATTGTTGGAATATTATGCAGTTTTATGATGTTGACAGTTTGTTTTACATCCAGTTTTACAGCACTTTGGTCAACTATTTTAGTTTGGTTTTCTCACTTTTTGTGAAGTTTACTAGTAAAGTTTCACAACATTTTACAGTCTGTTCTTTTCTATTAGTTCTTCAATCCTTTCTATTACAGTACCTCCAGTGATTGTATGCTCTTCAAATAATCCCCAAGATAGCAAAAGAATAATATTATTTATCCAACATTTCTACTAGGCTCTCGCAAGTGTAGACGTTCCCAAATACATACAAGTCCAAACAATTGGGGTGTTCTTCCTGCACTAAAACAGCAGATGCGTTTGAACTTTGCACATATTTTCCCCACTTCAGGGCATTTTGGAGATGGGTCATTGCTTAGGGTGCAGGAGGCAACAGAACTGTGATTTTCACTTCTCCAAACAAAATCGTAAACGTGCCCGCTTGTGAACCAATGTTCCCTTGTTTCCCTTGTTCGCAGGTGAACCTAAAGTACACTCGCTCATCAATATTTCTCAGGACTTATCTTTTTGTTTCCAGTAGCCCATTTTCTAATTATACCCCGAGTGGCAGGGGTGGCTGTCATCACTACGTAAAACTGAGAACCCTCAAACTGGTCCTGCAAACTTTGGCCATCGTCATGGAAACTCTTCACTTCCAATTTCCCTTCCATGTCATCCCGCACCCTGAGTTGGACCTATAATCCTGGAATTTCCTATCCAGGAATAAAATCTATCCATGAGAAAGCTCACCATCACTTTGTCAGGCAACCACAAATTGACAACAACACCCACATCTGAAAACAAAATGAGAAAGCAGCGATTTCTATGTTTAGAGGACTTTTCTTCAGAATTAAGAGTTTCAGTGGGAACACAAAATGGGCGACCGAGTGAGTGACTTCTTCATCGTAGCACTTCACCTATGAAGAACCACATAGAATTCTTACAGTGCAGAAGGAGACCATTTGGCCCATCGTGTCTGCACCGACCCTCCATAAGGGAACCGTACCTAGGTCCACTCCGCCGCAACCTCACCTAACCTTTTGACACTAAGGGGCAATTTAGCATAGCCAATCCACCTAACCTGCACATTTTTTGGACTGTGAGAGGTAACCAAAGCACCAGGAGGAAACTTACGCAGCCATGAGGAGAAAGTGCAAATGGCACACAGTCACCCAAGGCCGAAATTGAACGTGGCCTCTGGTGCTGTGAGGCAGCAGTGCTAACCACAATCCGTTTAAATGGAAAAGGGACAGCAGGCCCAGGAAGCCTAACAGGTATGAAATTTTAGATGCCTATGAAGTGAACGAGACAACTGAATCAGGGAAATCCTGCATAGAGTACCATGGTGCCTGAGGCTACTCGAGGGAAAGAGAGGGAGGCTAGTAGGCAGATTAGAAAGGTGGGAATAGTGGGTGACTCAATAGTTTTAGAGATAGGCAGTCTAGTTTGCAACCAAGATAGTGAGTCCCATATGGTCTGTTGCCACCCGGGTGCAAGCGTTTGGGACATAATGGATTGGCTGGACAAAGTAAAGGGAAGGTGAACAACCAGAGGTTGTGGTTCATGTGGGTACCAACAACAATAGGCAGGGACAGTTTTGAGGTCTTGCAACACCAGTTTCAGGTGTTAGGGAGTAGGTTGAAACATAGGACCTTCAGGATAGTAATCTCAGAAATACTACCTGTGCCGCAAACTGCACCATTTGTGCAAAGGAAGATCAGCGAGGTAAATGCGTGGATTAAGGGATGGTGTAGAAGGGAGCGGTTTAGGTTTTTGGGTCATTGGGATGAGTTTTGGGAAGGGAGAAAGCTGTTTGGGCTTCATCTGATCCAAAGTGGAACCAATCTCCTGGGTGAGAGGGTAAATAGTATAGTGGGGGTGGATTTATGCTTGTAAGGCAGGGGATTAGGTTGACTAATGAGCCTAGTTTTAGAAGTACTGGTGTGGCAAAAGAGAGGTGTGGAATAAGAAAAAGGAAGTGAGAGAAGACTTGAGTGTTGACAGTGAACAAAGAAATGGTCACCTCCCAAAGGGCAAGAAAGAGATAAGGGCAGGTTAAATTGTTGTGGTAAACCACTGTGTTCTGATATTAGAGGTTGTACAGTAGAACCTGCACTACAGGTTCACCTGTGGCCCCTGCATGCTAGCTCCGCCCAGGAGGCGGGGTATAAATACGCGTGGCCTCCAGCTCGCAGCCATTTTGCCAGCTGCTGTGGGAGGCCACACATCTAATAAAGCCTCAGTTTGGATTCAACTTCGTCTCCAGTCAAATTGATCGTGCCTCAATTGTATGTCCGTAAATACACCGAGTGTAGTGAACAAAATTGGGAACTGGAAGCGGAAATTGCTCTTGGGGCATACGACATAGTAACATTGACAGAAACATGGATAAAGCCATAACAGGACTGGATGATTAACATCCTGGGTTATAAGGTTTTTAGTAGAAACAGGGTGGGTAAAAAGGAAAGAGATGTTGCAGTCTTGGTCAAATATAGTATCATAGCCCTTGAATGAGATGCAGCTCCTGAATTAGAATCTATATGGTTGGAGATGAGAAACAGGAAGGGATCCATGACATTGTTTGCTATAGACGTCCAAATAGTGGGGAGGAAGTGGAAGAGAGCATTTTTAGACAGATTATGGAAACCTGCAGGGCAAGTAGGGTTGTGATAGGTGGGGATTTCAATTACCCTAAGGTAGACTGGGAAAAGAGTAGAGTGTGAGGCACAGAAGGGGAGAAATTCGTGCAGTGTGTGCAGGAGAACATTCTGGAACAGTACATTTCCAGTCCTACCAGTGAGCAAGCTGTGCTGGATCTGATCCTAGGAAATGAGGCAGGGAAGGTGGAGAATGTTAGAGTGGTGGAGCCGTTGAGAAGTAGTGATCAGAATATAATACGATTCAGTATTAAGTTGGAAAAGGATAAAAGTCAGTCACGGATTAAGATCCCAGACTGGTAAAGTGCAAATTTTAGGGGTCTAAAAATTGAACAGGAGCAGGTTGATTGGAAACGCATTTTGGTGGATAAAATAATGGATGCAAAATGGGAGACTTTCAAAGGAGAGGTGAATAGGGTGCAAGCTAGGTACGTACCCATAAGAAATAAATATGGGGTATCCAATGCTAGAATATCCTGGATGACTAAGGATATTCTTGATAAAATAAGGGAGAAAAAAGAGGCACATGATGCATGCCGGAATAATAATAGCAATAGACATCAGAAAGAGTATCTCAAATGCAGGAGAGAGGCTAAGGCTGAAGTAAGGAAGGCTAAGAGGAAGCATGAGGAAAGGATGGCAGGCTGTGCGAAAACAAATAGCAAAATGTTCCTCAACCATATTAATGGTGAAAGATTAGTCAAGGATAGAGTGGGCCCCATAAGGGACATAAGCGGAGGGTATAGCAGTGGTACTAAATGAGTACTTTGCTTCTGTCTTTATCAAATTAGAAGATGGTAACAATGGCCCAGTTGAAAATGTTGGTGTTGAGCAACTGAGCAGTATAGTGATAGATGAAGGAAAGGTGTTAAAAAGGTTGGCAGCACGGCAGGTGCAGAAGTCGCCAGGTCCGGATGTGATGCATCCTAGATTGCTGAAGAGGTAAAGGAGAATATTGCAGAGCTGTTGACAGAACTTTTCCAGGTCTCTGAGCACAGGATTAGCCCTGGGAAAGTGGAGGATTGCAAATGTGTCGCTGTTGTTTAAGAAAGGGGAAAGGATAACTCAAAAACTACAGACCTGTCCGCTTGACATCAATAGTGGGAAAACTGATGGAGGCCATAATATGGGATGAGATAAATACATTGAGGGAAAAATAAGTTAATACTAGACAGTTAACATGGCTTTTTCAAGAGCAGGTCATGTCTGGCAAATTTAATTAAGTTCTTTGATGAGTTGACACAGGCAGACGATGAAGATACTGCCATGGATGTTGTATATTTGGACTTTCAGAAAGCATTTGATATGGTGCCACATGTAGGTTGGGAAAATGTTTGGGATTGATGGGTCCTTGGCAGCATGGATTAGAAATTAGGGGCGGAATTCTCCGCAATTGGCGCGATGTCCGCCGACCGGCGCCAAAAACGGCGCGAATCAGTCCGGCATCGCGCCGCCCCAAAGGTGCGGAACCCTCCGCATCTTGAGCGGCCGAGCCCTAACCTTGCAGGGCTAGGCCCGCGCCGGACTGATTTCCGCCCCGCCAGCTGGCGGGAAAGGCCTTTGGTGCCCCGCCAGCTGGCGCGAAACTGACTTTGCCGGGCGGCGCATGCGCGGGAGCGTCAGCGGCCGCTCACAGCATCCCCGCGCATGGCAGTGGAGGGGGTCTCTTCCGCCTCCGCCATGGTGGAGCACGCCCGCGCCGCCTTGTCTCGCTGGTAAGAGAGGTGGTTTAATCCACGCCGGCGGGACAGGCAGTCCAGCAGCGGGACTTCGGCCCGTCCGGGCCGGAGAATCACCGGGGGGGGGGGGGGGGGGCCCAACCGGCGCGGCGCAATTCCCGCCCCCGCCAAATATCCGGTGCCGGAGAACTCGGCAACCGGCGGGGGCGGGATTCACGCCAGCCCCCGGCGATTCGTCGACCCGGCGGGGGGGTCGGAGAATCTCGCCCTAGGTAAGAGATAGGCAACAGAGGGTAGGTATAGATGGGAATTTCTCAGACTGAAGACGAGTTGAAAGTGATGTTCCCCAGGGCTCAGTGTTGGGATTTATATAAATGATTTAGAAATGGGTGTTGAGGGCAAAACCTCTAAATTTTCAGACGAAACTAAGCTAGGGAGAATAATGAATTATGAGGATGATGCTGAGCGACGTCAGAGGGCCATTGACAAGTTGGCCAAATGGGCAGCCACCTGGCAGATGAACTTCAATGCAGCAAAATGTGAGGTAATGCATTTTGGTAGAAGAAACATGGGGAGACAACATAGGCTCAATGGTACAACTGAGGGGAGTACAGGCGCAGAGGGACCTTAGGGCTTAAGTGCATAAATCACTGAAGGTGGCGAGGCAAGTTGAAACAATTGCTAAGGCTTATAGATCCTTGGGTTTATATATTAGAGGCATGGAGTATAAAAGCAAGGAAGTGATGCTACACCTCTACAAATCATTGGTAAGACCACATTTGGAGCATTGTGTTCAGTTCTGGGCACCATATTTAAGGAAGGATGTTAAAGCCCCTGGAGAGAATCCAGAGGAGATTTATTAGAATGGTACCAGGAATGAGGAATTTTAGATACAAGAAAAGATTGGAGAAATTCGGCTTGTTCTCATAGAATTTACAGTGCAGAAGGAGGCCATTCGGCCCATCGAGTCAGCACCAGCTCTTGGAAAGAGCACCCTACCCAAGGCCAACACCTCCACCCTATCCCCATAACCCAGTAACCCCACCCAACACTAAGGGCAATTTTGGACACTAAAGGCAATTTATCATGGCCAATCCACCTAACCTGCACATCTTTGGACTGTGGGAGGAAACCGGAGCACCCAGAGGAAACCCACGCACACACGGGGAGGATGTGCAGACTCCGCACAGACAGTGACCCAAGCCGGAATTGAACCTGGGACCTTGGAGCTGTGAAGCAATTGTGCTATCCACAATGCTACCGTGCTTCTCCTCAAGGCAAAGAAGATTAAGAGATGATCTTATTAAGGTGTTCAAAATTAAGAACAATTTTGACAGGGGAAAGAAGGATATTCTTCCCTGTGTCTGCGTGAGTGTCACCCCCCCAACCCAAAGGGTGCAGGGTAGGTGGATTGGCCATGCTAAATTGCTCCTTAATTGGAAAAAAATAATTGGGTACTCTAAATTTTTTTTTTTTAAAGGATATTCTGTTTCCATTAGTTGGTGGGCGGGATTCTCCACTCCCACGCCGAAGTGGCCGCGCCGTCGTGAACGCCGTCGAGGTTCACGACGGCGCGGAACGGCCCCGGTCCCGACCGATTCAGGCCCTGACAATGGGCCAGTATTGGGGCCGCGTCATCTACACGCACCAGGCCTTGTCGCCCGTGTAAAAGCGGCGCCGAATAGATGACGCGGCCGGCGCCGCATAACGGACGTCATCCGTGCATGCGTGGTTGCCGTCCTGTCTAAATCCGCCCTGCAAGAAGATGGGGGACGGATCTTGCGGGGCCGCGGAAGGAAGGAGGTCCTCCTTCAGAGAGGACAGCCCGACGATCGGTGGGCACCGATCGCGGACCACCCCACATTCAAGGTGAAGCCCGGTGCAGGATCCCCCCTCGTCCCCCCACAGGCCGCCCCCCCAGCATTCACGCACCGCCCACGACTGTAGCGACCAGGTGTGGACGGCGCTGGGGGGAACCCGCCATTTTGGCCTGGCCGCTCGGCCCATCCGGGCCTCAGAATCGCTGGGGTGCCGGAGAATCGCCATTTTGGGTATCTCCGGTGATTCTCCGGCCTGCGGCCCGCGAAACTCGACGGGCAGTTCCCGCTGCTCGGGAGAATCACAGGAGGGCATCGGACCGGTGGCCCCGGAAATTTTGGCGGCCCAGGCAATTCTCCCAACCGGCGTGGGAGTGGAGAATCACGCCCCAGTTGTTCAGAAAAGTTTTGCGCAGACTCATGACATCATTTTAGTACATTACCTTGCAAATAGAAACATGGAAGATGCAGGCAAATAAAAAAAACTTTTAATATTGTTTTGAAATGTTTTGTCACAGTTTTATGCTTCAGGTAAATATTTATATCTATAGTGTGTTACTGGTTCACACACTTGCGGTTAAGCACTCTTATGTAACTCTAGAATCCAGAAAATTCCAAAATCCAGAAATGACTGAGGTCCCAAGCATTCTGGACTGGGGACGTTACAGTGTATTATTCTATATCTGAACACAACTTCCCAGGAGACGTAGGTTGAAAAAGTGTTTTTAAAACTTATGTAAACTCTAGTCCTCCGTCAAGAGAATGAGTGATTTCTTTAAAATTCTGAGTTTAAAAACAAACCGTCCCTGAATTCTGGCTTCTCCCAATCCCCTGCCCTCATGCCAGCAGAAGATGGACATCAATGCTGGAACACATACATGGCTTTCCAGGGATTTCTCCAAATTCCCCCATCAGCAAACCGCTTTGGAAGTTCCGGTTGTTAAGTCTTTTGCGAGGATGAGATCATTTCAGGGCCCGCGAATCAGTTCACACTTATACCCACTCAAATTCTTTAGTTGGAGCACATAGGATATGGTCCCTGCTGTTATTCATCTTAAATCCACAGAGGAATTAACTTATTCGCCATACAATGGATCTTGGGCAATAATCTAATTGAGTGGACCACCCACCTGTAGTGTATTATGTGTTTTGAAATTGCAATATGTACATATTAGTGGGCAGCACGGTAACACAGTGGTTAGCATTCCTGGCTGTGCGGAATCTGCATGTTCTCCCAGTGTCTGCATGGGTTTCCTCCGGGTGCTCCGGTTTTTTCCCACAAGTCCTGAAAGGCATGCTCATTAGGTAATTTGGACATTCTGAATTCCCCCTCCGTGTACCCGAACAGGTGCCGGAATGTGGCGACTAGGGGCTTTCCATGGTAACTTCATTGCAGTGTTAATGTAAGCCTACTTGTGACAATAAAGATTATATCAATATATTTGCTTGAAACTACCATGCAGAACTGTAACAGCAGATGGAGTCTGCAAACAGAAACAGAAAATGAAAAAACTAGTTTAATAAAACAAGCCAAAATAAAAGCAAATTACTGCGGGATGCTGGAGTCTGAAATAAAAACAGAAAATACTGGGCAATCTCAGCAGGTCTGATAGAATTTGTGGAGAGAGAAGGGAGCGAACGTTTGAGTCTGGGTGACTCTTTGTCAAAGCTGTTATTTGACAGAGTCATCCAGACTCGAAACGTTAGCTCCCCTTCTCTGTCCCCAATGCTGTCAGACCTGCTGAGATTGTCCAGTATTTTCTGTTTTTGTAATAAAGGGAACCGTTGTGCTTGTGCCCTTTTAATTTTGGTCTGCCTCTGGCTGTTTCTAGTCCCAAGAACTTCACACCGGCGATGAGGCTGATGCAAAATAAGAAGGTATGAATCATTTTGGAGAGTTTTGCCCATCCTCTGCGGAGAAGGCACCATTTTAAGTTGCAGGTAGCATTTGAATCTCCAGACTGAGAGACACATTAGGGCTGTTACAAAGCTCACAAGCTTCGGTCAAACAAGCAGGAAAATTATAGAGATGAGTTTCATCATGACTGCTGATAAAAATAGCATCATCTACACACAATTTACCGCCTGAAGCCATCCTCTGTATTCTAACGTTGGAAAAGTGGCTGCAATGTTTTAAAGGGGCGATGGCAGGTGTTACCATCACAGACAACAAAAGGAAATCATAGAACATAGAACATTACAGCGCAGTACAGGCCCTTCGGCCCTCAATGTTGCACCGACCTGTGAAACCACTCTAAAGCCCATCTACACTATTCCCTTATCGTCCATATGTCTATCCAATGACCAATTGAATGCCCTTAGTGTTGGCGAGTCCACTACTGTTGCAGGCAGGGCATTCCACGCCCTTACTACTCTGAGTAAAGAACCTACCTCTGACATCTGTCCTATAACTATCTCCCCTCAATTTAATGCTATGTCCCCTCGTGCTAGACATCACCATCCGAGGAAAAAGGCTCTCACTGACCACCCTATCGAACCCTCTGATCACCTTGTATGCCTCAATTAAGTCACCTCTTAACCTTCTTCTCTCTAACGAAAACAGCCTCAAGTCCCTCAGCCTTCCCTCCATACCAGTTAACATTCTGGTAAATCTCCTCTGCACCCTTTCCAATGCTTCCACATCCTTCCTATAATACAGCAACCAGAATTGCATGCAATACTCCAAATGCGGCCGCACCAGAGTTTTGTACAGCTGCAACATGACCTCATGGCTCAGAAACTCAATCCCTCTACCAATAAAAGCTCACACACTGTACGCCTTCTTAACAACCCTCTCCACCTGGGTAGCAACTTTCAGGGATCTATGTACATGGACACCGAGATCTCTCTGCTCATCCACACTACCAAGAATGTTACCATTAGCCCAGTACTCTGTCTTCCTGTTATTCCTTCCAAAATGAATCACCTCACACTTTTCTGCATTAAACTCCATTTGCCACCTCTCAGCCCAGCTCTGCAGCTTATCTATGTCCCTCTGTAACTTGTAACATCCTTCTGCACTGTCCACAACTCCACCGACTTTAGTGTCATCTGCAAATTTACTCACCCATCCTTCTACGCCCTCCTCCAGGTCATTTATAAAAATGACGAACAGCAGTGGCCCCAAAATGGCATTACTTTTCCACTGCGGCAGTAAAGAACTCGACAACGTTTTTGAAACATTTACTCCTCAACAAGATGACTACTACTCAGCTACAATGGTACGAACACCTTAGTTTACAACCAAGAAAAACATATGAAACAATCATTTTCAGATGCATAAAACAAGTAGCCAACAAGACAATTGATCAATATACATGTATGTGAGGCAAATAATGACAGAATGTGGCTTTGGTGATATGGAACTGGGGGAAACATAGACACATAGAAAATAAAAGCACGAGGAGGTAATTCGGCCCTTCAAGCCTGCTGTTCATTATACTCATAGCTGATCAATAAAAATACATATCATCAAAGGGTGTCTCTCCAGTCAACTATGCCAGAAAACACTTAAGAAAGAGCTGTTTGAGTTAGCAAGATCGCTATTGCTTTCTGAATCCAAAGCTAAGGAAATTGAAGCTGCCAGTTACAACACTCCAAGTTCAACTCCTGTGAATACTGTTCATTGCTCAAGTGCCAGGAAATCATCTACAAAGCAACAACATTAGTCTCCCAGAGTTATTATAGATTCATTCAAACACTGTTTCCACTGGAACGGTGCTTTCCCACACCAGACAGCAGGGGGGGGGGCAATTTTCTGGCTGCAATAGGACCGGCACAAATCCCATGATGTTGGGAAAATTTGACGTGGGGCCAAAGCGGGATTTTTGCTTGGCGGAAATCAGTTTGCGATCTCCCCAGGCCCTACAAGCTGGCATGATCTGGATTTCATCCAGAGAGGGCAAGAACCACATTAGCATGCATTTGACTTCATTGTAATCTCATCAGTGAGATTAAAGTCAGATGTTCTGGCCTCAAGGAGTCTTCCCTCCCTCCAGCAGGATATCACACAATTACATATTGCTACTGGTCTTTAGATATGATGAACAAGACTCTGAGAGGGAGAGGGAGGAAGAAGGTGAGTACCTCTCACCGTGTCTGGGGTCATCACCGCAAAGCAACCGCTGGCCAGATGCCGTGGGCAGTGGGGGGGCACCTTCAAGGGAGCTCGGATTTGGAGGGCTCTGGTTGTGCTGGGCGCCAGGTCGGGTGTCTCCCAGGATGGGGGGGTTTACGGTGGATCTGGGAAGTCTTTAAGCCTGCTTTCTTTCATGTTTAGCATCCCTTAACACCACACAGCACAGCTGCAACCTGTCTGTTCTAAAATACTCTGAGAGGACAGAGCCATTCCAGGCCATTAGGGGTAGTGGTGGTATAGTGATATTGTCACTGGTCTAGTGATACATAGGCCCAGAGTAATTCTCTGTGGACTCTGGTTCAAATCCCACCATGACAGATGGTGAAATTTAAATTCAATAAAAATCATGTCCAATGAAGAGCATGAAACTATTGTCGATTGTCACAAAAACCCACCTGGTTCACTAATGTCTTTTAGGGAAGGAAATCTGTCGTCCTTACCTGGCCTGGCCTACAAATGACTCCAGAACCACAGCAATATAGTTGACTCTTCAATGCCCTCTGAAATGGCGTAGCAAGCTACTCAGTTCAAGGGCAAATAGGGATGGGCAACAAATGCTGGACCAGCCAGCGATGTCCACATCCCATGAACGAATAAAGAAAAAAAAACATTTCACACCCCTGAAGTTTCAACAGGCTCTGTTGGTTCACTGTTGCAATATGCCTGTTTTTATGCTTTTGTACTTGTTTGTTTCCATTTCACGCCCAATTAACTTTTATGAGCTTCTGGGTTCAGCCAGCTGCAATTTGCTTCATTTGACACATGGAGATTGTTTTTTACACTGCATTTCTCACCCTCTTAACTCTAAAGAGCGTCCTCGATTGTACACCTCGGGCCTGGCTGAACTCAGTTTTGTTTCAATGGTTTTTTTCCCATTCCCCATTATGACAGAGCTCTGTGGCTTGCTTGAGAGGTTCTTCTTGTCTGTCCAAGTAGCTGGCTGAACTCAGACACGAGAGTGCGAGTGTCCTTGAGTGGTCACTGCCTCGCAGCCACTGGCCAATATTGAGGCTGAGCACCTGAGAGCTGAGCAGAATCGCCCAGATTTTGGTTCCCAATGGCCTGGGGGATAGAGGCTCCTGATTTGCGTGGAAGGGGCAGGCTACATGTAACCCAGAGAGAGAAGGCAGACTGTAATGGTCTGGGTGGGTGAGGGGGCAATATGGGATGCGCCATTGGGCTTCAAGTCATAGGTCATGTAGTGGCTGCCGAGGTGTATGAAGTGTAAAGGCATGGCAGCAATAAGATTGTGGGATGTCCAGCCCTTAGTAACCATGTGCCCATTAGTGTTGCCCCTCCCTGGCTCAGAGCGGTCTTGAGCATTCTTACACTCCTGCGAGTCATGCTCGTCCAACCAATTGACCATTATTATTATTACGATTGGCTGTCAGGCAGAAGGCAGAGAGTTGGGATAAAAGGTTCTTTTTCAGAATGGCAACCGGTGACGAGTGGTGTCCCGCAGGGTTCAGTGTTGGGGCCACAGCTGTTCTCTTTATATATTAACGATCTAGATGACGGGACTGGGGGCATTCTGGCTAAGTTTGCCGATGATATAAAGATAGGTGGAGGGGCAGGTAGTATGGAGGAGGTGGGGAGGCTGCAGAAAGATTTAGACAGTTTAGGAGAGTGGTCCAAGAAATGGCTGATGAAATTCAACGTGGGCAAGTGCGAGGTCTTGCACTTTGGAAAAAAGAATAGAGGCATGGACTGTTTTCTAAACGGTGACAAAATTCATAATGCTGAAGTGCAAAGGGACTTGGGAGTCCTAGTCCAGGATTCTCTAAAGGTAAACTTGCAGGTTGAGTCCGTAATTAAGAAAGCAAATGCAATGTTGTCATTCATCTCAAGAGGCTTGGAATATAAAAGCAGGGATGTACTTCTGAAGCTTTATCAAGCATTCGTTAGGCCCTATTTAGAATACTGTGAGCAATTTTGGGCCCCACACCTCAGGAAGGACATACTGGCACTGGAGCGGGTCCAGCAGAGATTCACACGGATGATCCCAGGAATGGTAGGCCTAACATACGATGAACGTCTGAGGATTCTGGGATTATATTCATTGGAGTTTTGGAAGTTGAGGGGAGATCTAATAGAAACTTACAAGATAATGAATGGCTTAGATAGGATGGACGTAGGGAAGTTATTTCCATTAGCAGGGGAGACTAGGACCTGGGGGCACAGCCTTAGAATAAAAGGGAGTCACTTTAGAACAGAGATGAGGAGAAATTTCTTCAGCCAGAGTGGTGGGTCTGTGGAATTCATTGCCAGAGAGGGTGGTGGAGGCCGGGACGTTGAGTGTCTTTAAGACAGAAGTTGATAAATTCTTGATTTCCCGAGGAATTAAGGGCTGTGGAGAGAGAGCGGGTAAATGGAGTTGAAATCTGCCATGACTGAATGGTGGAGTGGACCCGATGGGCCGAATGGCCTATTTACCCTTCACCACTCTCAGCTGCTCTCAAGTCAGGGATCGCGGTTGAATCCTCAAATCAAGGATCGAAGGTTAGGTGCTGGGCATTGGGAGGGAGAGGCTGATATCTCGTAGCAACGACCACCTGACTACACTGGAGGATCCAGGAGCACTCAAGGTTCATATGGGCGTCCATGTGCCACAACACATGTTGGACCCACTGCTGCTGATGTGAAGGGAGGGAACAACCAGGGGAGCACGCTGGTGACTATGAAGGGCATGGGCAGTGACCGTGGCCATTGAAGCAAAGATGTGTTATCAGCTAATAGAGGTGGCATTGGCCTCCAGAGATGGTGTAGGGTTGTCAGCCTCTAGGGTCATGAGGACAAGGGGTGTGGGAGGGATTGAGGGTCGCGGGCTGGATGACCTAACCGACTGTCTCTCTCTCTCTCTCCTTCTCCCATTCCTCCCAGATTATTGAGTTGTATCAAGTTGGAGCCAGTGGATCCTGATTACTGCCGGGAGGTGGACAATGTCGCTGACTCAGGCAAGGCCAACCCAGGCAGGAGCTTGTGCCATAACAACAGGGGGCCGCTGGTCAGGCTCAATTCCTGGCTGAGGAGGGGGCAGAAGACAACGGAGAAAGAGACCCCGGTGTACAGGACCCACTTGTCTTTCAACAAGCTGTTGGTCACCATGTGCCGCCGAAGACTCCGGTTGACCAAGGAGACAGTGCGGCAATTCTGCCACAATTTTGCGAACCTGGCGCCTCATGGAGGAGTAGGACACATGATCCCGGGCACTGTGATGCTCATGGCAGCCCTGAGCTTTTCGCCACTGAGTCATTTCAAGGCTCAAGCAGGGACGTGTGTGGCATTTCTCAATCCTCAGCCCACAAACGCATCTGAGAGGTGACGGACGCTTTATATCTGACTGCATCCACTTCAATCTGGACCAGGCCCACCAAGATGCCTGGGCTGCAGATTTTGCAGCCATCACCTGGATGCCTCAGTTCCAAGGGGCCATCAATGGCACGCATGTTGCTTTGAGAGTACTGTGACATCAATCAAAAGGGGTTCCACTCCCTGAATGTCCAACTTGTGTGCTTTAACATCATGTACATGTATGCAAGCTACCCCCCATGAAACATGCATGATGGCTACATCCTGGGACACTTGGAGATCCACGGCGTCTTCTAGGACCAACCCAGGCTCCAGGGATGGCTTGCAGAGGAACGAGGGATCCCCGTTGAGATCATGGCTCATGACAACAATGTGGAGGCCCTAGACAGAGGCAAAATCCTGTTATAATGCGGCTCACACTGATACCATGGAACATGGGACATGGGTTCAGTGAATGGGAAGGACATGGGAAACTGACACCCCATCTGATACAGGTCATATGGATGAAGGTGCAGTGTGCCCTCACTTCTCTGGTGCAGGTCAGCCTTGCAGTCAGTCACGGCTCGCTCCTGGCCCACCGCTGCGATCTCCATCGCCCTTTCCTCAAGGGGGATCGGGTGTTGGGAGACTGTGAGGTGGCAGTGAGCGGATTAATGGTGACATTCGAGGGGTGACAGACAGGACTGATGCCAGGAGGAGACAGGTGGAAACTCACCATTGCAGCTCGTTTTCTTTCAGCACTGGACCCCGATCCTCCTGGTCAAACTGCTGGCACTGATTACAGCTGCCACCACATCCCAGGCGGGATTAGTCATTCGACCTTTCGGTCTCCTACCCAGGGGTCCAGGGTGCCCTGCCTCTCCTCCAAGGCATCCAGAAGCCTCTTCAGTTCTCGCCCTGGGAAGCGAGGAGCAGGTCTCCGCATTGCCATCCTCCAGATTTGACTTAGAGAGAATGCAGAGGGAACCACTTCAATGCATCTCACCCTTGTTAGCAGTGAACAGCTGGGCCCCAAGTCGGGCGAATCAGACTGCTGCAGACTCCAGCTCAGAGTGTTTCATGTGTGGGTTCACTTATTGCACTAAGTGTGGGAAGATCGTGATCAGTTTCCTGCTGGCTGAGCCAACAGGAATCGCACCATCCTTCGCGCCCAAAATGCCACTTTGTCATCTTTCGGGACAACTCCACCCGGTGTGTTCTGCTACTAGTAAACATTGCAAAGTGTGTGGGAAACCCAACCATTTTGTGTTTCTCATTCATCAGAAAAGTCAACTGAGAACCTCGCACCGCCCATTATGGAGGCAAAGACAATTTCACTGCTTTGAAATCAATGGTGGGTTTAGAAAAAGGGCAGACACTCAGCCTAATAACCAACCTGGCTGCGGAGTTGAAAATATTCCTCAATCTTTCTTCATATCTTCTCCACTCTTTCCGAAATGTTGCCATGATTAATCTTCTCTCAGAATAATTGTGATCTCATGCACCTCCTTCCCTCACATGTCATTCAACATTCAGGAGCTTCATTAATTCTGAAAGAAAATTCAGTTCTTTCAGTCGTAACCAGAGACATAAACACCATCCCTTGGAGACATTTCAGAAGTTACCTTTCAGGAATGATTTCCATGCGGAGGAGGAGAGAAATTCCATGGGGGCAAAGATACAGTTTCCAAATTGTGTGAAAATATTTGAATTGTTTTTCTTTCACATTTCAGGCAGGATACTTTTTCAACTGGTAATCTACAGCCAGAAATATTCAACACATAATACCCACGTCTAGTGTATCAGTAACAAAGAAAACAATGTGACTCAATTGATTCCATGATAACTAGGTAAAATCAATTTTGTGAAATTACCTACCGGACAATAATGGACGCAATCTCCGCTACCCTCCAATTTTAAGGGGCAATAAACCATGGGAACATACTTGTGGTTTCCTGCAAGCACCCTATTATTTATTTAGGCCTGTTTAATGGCTTTGTCTGGGAGTTTTACTTCTCTGGGGTTGACTTATCCTGCCCTATAACTATCTGTATGTTATAAATAAAGCATTCTGGGCATATCAATAGTACCCACTAATCTGGATATTCATATCTTGATGCAGGTATTTCCTTGATTCTCCAAAAGTAGATCAAAGAAACATTTGGTGAGCTGGTACCACGTGTGTGATTCAGTGACCCCGTTGCGCCCGGCGCAGATTGCTGGGAGAGGGCAAAATTGAGATTCGCACCAGGCGGATTTTGCGACTCACCCGGCCTCTTCCGGATGGCGTGTCAGGATCATGCCCAGAAATGGCGAGAATATCATTAACCCTCGTTTCCATTCATTTCAATCTCATTAACGAGATTGAAGTTAAATGCAGTGGCCATCCAGGAATTACCCGACTCCCCAGCGGGAAGTCAAGTGGGCGTTGTTTAGTACTGCTTTTCAAAAACGGGAACCTGGCGCAATGGCTACTGAGGGGAAGTGAGGAGGTGAGTAGCCATTTGCATTTTCCGGCATGCAGCTCAAGGGCACCGGAGCTGCTGCCCAGTGCTCCCGGGGGGGGGGGGGGGGGGGGGGGGAGGAAACACCTTGGTGGATTTGGGCTTGGCAGGGGGGCTTAAGCGTTCCAGGTCGGAGGCTGCCCCTGGGCCGGGGGGTGAGGGGCTTTTTGGCTGTGAGGCCTTCAAGCCATCTTTAAATATTGTGGATACCCATAAGGGGCAGGTGACTTCTCAGCAGTGATCTCCTCGGAGATTTCCTCTGAAGTGTTTTCTTGGGTGACGGTGGGGACGATAAGACTCCGGATGGCCCAGCCTCATAAGACGGAGCTCCTGCGAGACAGTGGACATGTGGTCAGTGAGAGGGAAGGATCATTTTGTCTGATGAGAGCAACAGACTTGAGACAGGTCAGCTGGGTGAAGGGGCAGCGTTTCCTTACCTCTCTGACACAGGCCAACCTCGCTGTCACTGACTGTTCTTTCCTCGGGTAATCCCATGATCTCCAGGGCCCATTCCTCAGAGGTTGTGAGGACTCAAGTCTCTGGGATTGCTCCACCCGACTTGTTCCTTTCCCGTTTATTATGGGCTATCTTCTCCTGTGGGGACAAAGAGAGGGCATTGTGAGCCACAAACCTGATGGATCAGGGGGGTCTATAGCAGGTGGCATGTGTGGGCACTGCACCTGGACATGAAGGAGTTGTACTGGTGGGTGGCACGGCTTCTGTGAAACAAGCACGAGGATTGGATATGAGGAGGGTGCGAGGTGTCAGCCAGTCGATTGCGGTGGGGGGGGGTTGGAATCTGAGGGGTGGCATGCGAAACTGATGCCAGGAAAGAGGTGGTAACTTATCATTGCAACTCATTGAAGATCATTGCTGTCCTTCCGACATTGGATGGCGATCCTCCTTGTCATGCTGCCCGCACTGACAGCCGCTGCCACTGCCTCCCAGGTGACATTGTTGGCCCTGCTGCTGGTCCTCCAACCCCCTCAGGGCAACAGGGTGCCCTGCCTCTCATTCACAGCATCGAGAAGCCTGGTCAGGTCACCATTGCCAAAGCGAAGAGCTGGTCTACATGCTGCCATACCTGTGTGTTGACTGGGAATGAGTGGTGAGGGAGCGTTTAAAAGCAGCTCTCCCATGTTAGCGCCGAGCAGCCGAAGCATGAGACGGGCGAATCAGACAGTGAGGGATTTCAAGAATCTCGTGGGGGCTCATTTATGGCACTCTGTGCCGATGATATGGCCCGCCATCTCGCCAAACACGTCAAAAACCAGACTTTAACTTAAATTTCATGAATCCCGCCCGAGTTGTAATGAATAAGCCACAATGTGGTAAGGCCATTAAATGTCAAACCAAGCACTAAGCTTTATTCTTCGAGGGATAGAATGGAAAAAGAGCGGGAAGGATTTACTGCAGGGTGGCCGGACCCACTTAATTGTGAGAGAGATCCCTGGGCCCGCTGTCAGTCTCCTGGCAGAGGAATAACTCCCCCCAATTCTGTCGGAGGACAGAAGGGGCTAACGTGGAATTCCCAACCACCAGCGGCAGGATGTCAATTAGGCGCATCAATGAAGTAACTAACATCCATTAATCCTGAGCCAATCACATTTCAGTGGTCAGGTAAAAGGAAAGTACTGCGGATACTGGAAATCTGAAATAAAAAGAAAACAATTTGGATAAACTCAGCAGGTCCAGCAGCATCTGTGGAGAGAGAAACAGACTTAACAATTCGAGCCCATATAACACTTCCTCAGAATTAAAGAGCGATAGAAATGTAATGATTTATATATTTGGAGCGGGGAGGGGAAGATGGGGGACGAAATAGAAGGACAGACAGAGGTCAGAGATAAGGAGAGATTGGCAAAGGTGTCATGGACGCTGGTCCCGGTGATCTGCACGTGGAGGAGGAGTGGGGATCGCTCAGAAGCGGCCTGAAAGTCGGAGCACGGAGAGGATCACAAGAACAAAATAAGAATTTTAAAATTCAACCTTCCTTGTTCCTCTTCTGCAAATGTTTTTGAAAAAAGAAAAACTTTTTTAAAGGGAAAAAACAACTTTCAAAAAAAAAAATCCCTTTTTATTTAAAAAAAATTGTTTTTAAAAGGATTTTTTTTTTTTAATCCCTCGGGGGTTTTTTTCCTTTGGGGGGAACAAAAAAAAAAGAAAAAATTTATTTTTCGCACCAAAACCCAGGAACAAAAGTGAAAGGCACAGACAGAAATATGCCTCCAAATAATAAATTGGGGGGACGGCGAGATGTAAGAAGGAACAGCAGCGAAGGCGAAGGAAAAAAGCAGGAGCTGCGGCCGCACAGGCCGAAGACCCCACGGGGCGAGGAGAAGGTTCAGGCGAATCAGGAAGCGGAAAAGCTGGTGAGCCGAGCAGAGGAGCAGGATCAGGACGCGGCGACCTTTCCACCCGCCCCCCCACCCCCCCTGCCCCCACGCACATGGGGAGGGATGGAGAAGCGTGCCAAAAATGGAAATAAACGCCATAAAGGACGAGATAAAAATGGAGATAAACGCCATGAGCGAGGCACTCAGGACGGAGCTCCACACAATGATGAAGGAGATGCTGGTGGAGACAACAGAAAAAATGCAGCGAACCATCAATGGCCTGGAAAGGAAGGTGGAGGTGCAGGAGAAAACTATTCAGGAGTTGGAGAGGTCGCCTCGGACCAGGGCGGCAGGATGGTAACTCAGGAAACCGAGGTGAAAAGGCTGGTAACGACCCAGGGAAGCCTAAGAGGGAAAGTGGAGGACCAGGAAATAGGTCCAGACGGCAGAATGTTAAAATAGTGGGTCTGACAGAGGGGATGGAGGGCAGAGATCCAACAGGCAACGTCACCCAAATGCTGGGCAAGCTAGTGGGAAGGGAGAAATTTCCAAGCCCCCCCGAAATCGACAGGGCGCACAGGTTGCTCCGACCCAGGCCCAAAGCTGGGGAGCAGCCCAGAGCGATTATCGTGAAGCTGCACAGGTTCCAAGACAGGGAAAGAAATCCTAAAGTGGGCCCGGCAGACGAAAGCGAGCACGTGGGAAGGGAAGACCATAAGGGTGTACCCGGACATTGGGGCGGACCTGGCCAGAAGAAGGGCTGAATTCAACAGGGCCAAATCAGCACTCTACAAAAGTAATGTGAAAATTGGGATGTTATTCCCGGCCAAACACTGGGTAACATTTGAGGGGAAGGAGCTGTTTTTTAACACCCCAGCGGCAGCGGAGGAGTTCATTAGAGCGAACAAACTGGGGGAGGGACAGTCACAACGGCCATCATGAAAGCGACGGGGATGGAAACGAAAGGAAGAATCAGAACAAAGAGCAGCGCGCAGACCGCAAACAGAGACAATACGATCACAAACTGTACACACGTGTTTGGTGCACTGTGCGGGACTGTGCTGACTCGTTCCCGGGCTCGTTCCACCTCTCAATGCAATGGGGGGGAGCGAAGCAAGGTGAATGACGGTGAAAAAGGAGGACAGGAGGGCGAGACAAGGGCTAGCAAAAGGAAGGTAAAACAGGACCAGAGCAGGGCAAGCGCTGGGAGGGGGCTACCGTGCTAGCGAGGAGGGCTAACACAGGAGGGCAGGACGAAAGGAGGGCCGCGACGTGCTTCTCAGGGGAGAGGGAGCACCTGGCACAAAGAGAAGGGGGGTCGGGGCAGAAGTGGGGGGAAGAACACAGGGGAGGGGGACAGAGCAACAGGGACTAAGGGGGGGGGAGGACTCGGGGGGAGAGCGCAGAACAAAAGAGAAGCAATGGGAAGGGTGAGGTAGATAAGCAGCACGAACACAGGCCTCGGCAGGCATGGAGCAGGGCGAGGAACCAAGATGGTGCCACAAACAGCCACTCGGGAGGGCTTCAGGATGAAGGGAGACCCTGGAGTGCAGGGGCGCAGGCACGTGGCGTACACACAGCTGGCGGCCATGGTGGGTGCCCCCTGGACAAAAGGAAACCCCAGAACCCTGGGGCCCGACCTCATGGTGAGAGCGGTGACCGTGGCCATTTTGTTGATGACCATTGGTTAGACCCAGGAGTCTACCATTGGCTGTATTACGTAGCTCCGCCCTGAAGGCGGGGTATAAGAGATGGTGCCGTCCCAGCAGCCTTCACTTTCTGTACCGAAGCTGCTGGGGAAAAGGTTCTAGCAGATTAAAGCCTTCAGTTATGAAATCACTTCGTCTTGTGTGTAGTTGATTGCGCATCAATTTAATCGACTACAACTTAAGTTGGAAGGATGGATCTCCGAATCAAACCGGAGTGCCTCCAGCTCAGCCCCCACGCGGAGAACTCTGCTGCTATTTTTAAACACTGGCTGGCATGCTTTAAGGGCTACCTCGACACGGCCGTAGGCACCCCACGGAAGGACAGAAGATGTATCTCCTGCGCTCCCTGGTCAGCCCTGGGATCTACCCCCTTATCAAGGAGGCGGAGAACTATGCTGCCGCTTTCGAAGGACATTATTTCCGCCATGTAAACCAGGTCTACGCTTGTCACCTGCTTGCGACTAGGCGGCAAAGCCCCGAGGAAATGTTGGAAGATTTCTACCGGGCGCTACTGGTGCTGGGCCGAAACTGTGGCTGCCCGCAAGTTTCGGGGAGCGAGCACACGGAACTTCTAATCAGGGATGCTTTCGTTGCAGGTATGAGCTCCCCAGATATCCGCTGAAGACTCCTAGAAAGGCACACTCTGGGACTTAGAGAGGCACGGGCCCTGGCAGGGGCCATGGACGTTGCCTACAAAAGCATGCTGTCCTTAGCACCCGATCGCGCGGTGGCCCCCTGGGCTGCATGGCACCCCGCAGCGGCAGCCCCACAGACCTTCCCCCTGACCTCGCAGGCCTGCGCTGCGAGATGGCCCGCTAACGCCGCCGGGCCCCGCTGTTTCTTCTGCTGGCAGGCGAACCATCCTCGCCCGCGCTGCCCGGCCCGCACCGCCACCTGCAAAGGGTGCAGCAAGAAGGGCCACTTTGTGGGGGTCTGCCAGGCCCGCGCCGTGGCCGCGGTCTCCAGTGACTATGGACCGCCGCGGCAACCCCCCCTTCAGGCCCCGGCCGGCCAGCGCTCACCGCCACCCCCATATCCTAGGGCCACGTGCGACCCACGGGCGGGCCTTCTTGCCCCCCGGACTCCACGCTGGACGGGTGGACGCCACCATTTTGTCCATCGCTGCCGCCATCTTGTTCATCCCCGGACACCATGTGCGACCCATGGGTGACGCCATCTTGGATGGGGTCCCAGGCCCCCAGCACGGCCGACTACACGCTGCCCGACCAGAACTCGCAATTGCTTCATCTGGCCTCGGTGACACTGGACCAAAGTCGACCCCGGACACTCGCAACGGCTACAACGACGGTCCTCGTCAACGGCCACGAGACGTCGTGCCTGATTGACTCTGGGAGCACGGAAAGCTTTGTTCACCCCGACACGGTAAGGCGCTGTTCACTTGTAACCCACCCTGTAAATCAAAGGATCTCCCTGGCCTCCGGGTCACACTCGGTGGAGATACAGGGGTTCTGCCTAGCGAACCTCACTGTCCAAGGCAGGAAATTCGACAATTTCCGCCTGTACGTCCTGCCGCACCTCTGCGTGGCTACCCTCCTGGGGCTGGACTTTCAATGCCATTTGCGAAGCCTGACTTTTAAATTCGGCAGCCCTATACCTCCTCTTACTGTCTGCGACCTGGCAACCCTGAAGGTCGACCCGCCTTCCCTGTTTGTGAACCTCACCCCGGATTGCAAACCCATCACCACCAGGAGCAGACGGTACAGTGCCCAGGACCGGACCTTCATCAGGTCAGAGGTCCAAAGGCTGCTGGAGGAAGGGGTCATCAAAGTGAGCAACAGTCCCTGGAGAGCTCAAGTAGTGGTGGTAAAGATCGGGGAGAAGCATAGGATGGTCATCGACTACAGTCAGACCATCAACAGGTTTACGCAGCTGGACGCGTACCCTCTCCCCCGTATAGCCGACCTGGTAAACAGGGTCGCACAATACAAGGTCTTCTCCACGGTGGACCTCACGTCCGCCTATCACCAGCTACCCCTCTGCACAAGTGACCGCAAGTACACTGCCTTCGAAGCAGATGGGCGGCTTTATCAATTTTTAAGAGTTCCATTTGGTGTCACTAATGGGGTCTCGGTCTTCCAGCGAGAGATGGACCGAATGGTTGACCGGTACTGCTTACGCGCAACGTTCCCGTATCTGGCTAACGTCACCATCTGCGGCCATGACCAGCAGGACCACGACACCAACCTCCGCAAATTCCTCCAGACCGCGAAAATCCTTAATCTGACATACAATAAGGATAAATGCGTGTTTAGCACCGACCGCCTAGCCATTCTAGGCTACGTAGTACGAAGTGGAGTCATAGGCCCTGACCCTGAACGCATGCGTCCCCTTATGGAGTTCCCCCTCCCTCACTGCCCCAAGGCCCTGAAGCGCTGCCTCGGGTTCTTCAGCTATTATGCACAGTGGGTCCCCAATTACGCAGACAAAGCCCGACCCCTGATCCAGTCCTCAACCTTCCCCCTGTCGACGGAGGCCCGCCATGCCTTCAGCCGCATCAAAGCAGACATTGCAAAGGCCACGATGCGCGCCATCGACGAGTCCCTCCCCTTCCAGGTTGAGAGCGATGCGTCCGACGTCGCTCTGGCGGCCACCCTCAACCAAGCGGGCAGGCCCGTGGCTTTCTTCTCCCGTACTCTCCATGCTTCCGAAATTCACCATTCCTCAGTCGAAAAAGAGGCACAAGCCATAGTTGAAGCTGTGAGACATTGGAGGCATTACCTGGCCAGCAGGAGATTCCCATCAACGGCCCCCTAATGAAGGGAAATACCGCAGGGCAGGGGCGCATCCACCAGGTAAGTATGGGTGACCCCGCAGGACTGGGGGGTCAAAAAACCCTCACCAGGATTGTTACCTGGAATGTAAGGGGACTCAACGGCCTGGTCAAAAGATCCAGAGTCTTCACCTACCTAAGAAGCCTGAAAGCAGACATAATCTACCGACAAGAGATGCACCTGAGGGAGAAGGACCGACGGCTGGTAAGGAAGGGCTGGGTGGGACAGACATACCATTCATGCTATGGGAAGAGGGCTAGGGGAGTAGCAATATTAATTAGCAAGAGGGAGAGGTTTACAGAAACCAAGACAGATACGGGCCCAGGGGACAGTACGTCATAGTCAGCAGTGTCCTGGAAGGGGCACCGGTCGTACTGGTAAATGTGTACGCCCCCAACTGGGACGACACAGAATTCATAAAGAAGACCATGGTGGAAATCCCCGACCTTGACACACACCGACTGATCATGGGGGGCGACTTCAACTGTGTGCAGGATCCACTGACCGACCGATCAAACCCCAGAGCATGGAAAAAGACTGGCATGGCTAGGGAACTAGGAGCGTTTATGGAGCAGATGGGGGCGGTGGACCCATGGAGGTTCCTGCACCCGGGAGAGAAGGAATTTTCATACTTCTCACAAGTACACAGGGTATACCCGTATCGACTTCTTTGCAGTGGGGAAATCGGTGCTTCCAGGGATCACGGGAACGGAGTACTCCGCGATCGTTATCTCTGACCACGCTCCACACTATATGGATGTGAGGTTGGAGACAGGCCGTGCCCAGTGCCCCATATGGAGACTGGACACGGACCTCCTGGCCGACAAGGCCTTCTGTCAGAAAATATCGCAGGCCATAAGCGACTACGTGAGTAACAACCAAAACGGGGAGGTCTCACCCTCCATGTTCTGGGAGGCACTGAAGGCCATGATTAGAGGAGAGATCATAGCCTACAAGGCAAGCAGAGATAGGGAAGAGAGGGTGGCCAGGCAACAACTGGTGGACTCCATCCTGGAAGTCGACAGAAAATACTCCGAGGCCCCGACCGTAGGGCTGCTGGTGGAGAGGAAAAAGCTGCAAATGGACTTTAACCTGCTATCCACTAGGAAAGCAGTGTGCCAACTCCGCCAGACACGGGGGACCTTCTACGAACACGGAGACAAGGCTGGCTGCCTATTGGCTCACCAGATGAGAAAGCAGGCAGCCACAAGGGAAATAGCGCAGGTTAAGGATAGCAGAGGCAGACTGGTAACAGAGTCAAAGGAGGTCAATCGGGCATTTGAGACCTTCTACCGGGGACTGTACACCTCCGAGCCCCCCGACGGGGACGCGGGGATGAAACCGTTCCTAGACGGACTGGAACTACCAGTTGTGGGGGAAGACAGACGGGCGGAGCTGGAAGCACCAATAGACCTGGGAGAAATCATGGAGAGCATCAGCTCCATGCAGGCGGGGAAGGCACCGGGACCCGATGGGTTCCCGGCGGACTTCTACAAAACATTTGCACCAGTCCTGGCCCCACACCTAAGGGACATGTTCGCAGACTCACTGGCAAGGGGCACCCTGCCCCCAACGCTAGCGCAGGCCACAATCTCACTGATACCCAAAAAAGATAAAGACCTGACGGAATGCGGATCATACAGACCCATTTCATTGCTGAACGTGGATGTGAAAATACTCGCAAAGGTCCTGGCCAAAAGGCTGGAGGGCTGCGTACCAGAGGTGGTCGCAGAGGACCAAACCGGCTTTGTCCAGGGTAGGCAGCTCACAGCGAAAATCAGGCGGCTGCTGAACGTAAATACTTCCAGCTGCAGAGAGGAACAAGACAGTGGTGCCCCCTGTCCCCACTATTATTCGCGCTAGCCATCGAACCCCTGGCGATAGCCCTGCGGGACGCAAAAAGCTGGAAGGGAATCCGGAGAGGAGACAGAGAGCACAGAATCTCCCTCTATGCAGATGACCTGCTCCTCTATGTCTCGAAGCCACAGGAGGGACTGAAGGCAATACTGCAAATGCTGAAAGAGTTTGGAACCTTCTCGGGCTGCAAACTTAACCTGGGCAAAAGCGAGACATTCCCAGTGAACCCAAAAGGGGGAGGGAGAGAGCTGGAGAGGCTCCCGTTCAAAACAGCCCAGAACAGATTCCGCTACCTGGGGATCCAGATAGCCAGAGACTGGACACAGATCCACAAGTGGAATCTGACCAGCCTGGTGGAAGGAAGCAAGAAAAGACTTTCAACGGTGGGGCTCACTCCCACTCTCCCTGGCGGGGAGAGTGCAGACGATCAAGGTGAACGTACTGCCAAGGTTCCTCTTCCTGTTTAGATCCATCCCGATCTTCATCCCCAAGGCCTTTTTCCAAAACGTTGACAGTCTAATCATAGCGTTTGTGTGGGGGGGTCAAGAACCCGAGAATCCCAAAACAGACACTGCAAAGAAGGAAAATCAAAGGGGGCTTGACCTTACCAAACCTACAATACTACCACTGGGCAGCAACGGCAGAAAGAGTGAGGTACAAGAACCCGACACATATTGGGTAAAAATGGAGGAGGCATCCTGTAAAGGAACGACCCTCCGGGCCCTGGCCACAGCAGCATTACCATCCTCCTCAGCAAGATACACAACGAGCCCAGTGGTAGCGGCCACGCTGAGAACATGGACCCAGCTCAGACAACACTTCGGGATAACTAAAATGTCTCCCATGGCCCCCATCTGCGGCAATCATTGATTCCCCCCAGCCATGCTAGATACCACCTTCAAAAGATGGAGGCGGGACGGGGGCACATTGACGGTCGGGGACATCTACGTAGGGCACAGACTGGCAACACTAGACGAACTGACGAGGAAGTGGAGGCTAGCAAAAAGGACAGGAAATGAGACACCTCAAAATAAAACACTTCCTCCGCAAAGAGACAATGGGGTACCCTGGGGCCCCAGAAAGCACACTACTAGAGGACCTGATAGGCACAAGCAATGAGAAGGGGGGGGCTGTGTGGGAAAATATACGGACAGCTACTGGACAGAGCCCGGACTCAACTGGACGAGATCAGACAAAAATGGGAGGAGGAACTGGGGACTGAGGTAGGATGGAGACTCTGGAGCGAAGCACTGAGCAGGGTGAACTCCACCTCCTCCTGCGCAAGGCTAAGCATAATGCTGCTCAAAGTGGTGCACAGAGCGCACCTGACCAGAACCCAAGTGAGCAGGTTCTTCCCGGAGGTGGAGGACAAATGTGAGCGGTGCCAGAGGGGCCCAGCCAACCACACCCACATGTTTTGGGCTTGTCCCAAGCTTACTGGGTTCTGGACAGCCTTCTCCGAGGCAATGTCCAAGGTTGTGGGGTGTAACCACTTAAAATGGCCAACTCCAGATTCAAAATGGCGAACGGCAAAGGCTGATGGGAAAGTCAGCCAACAGGACAAAAACAAGCAGCTGCAGATTGGCTGTGTATTTACCTCTGGAAAGGCCAGACAAGATCGATACCAGCAACCATCAGCATAACAAAACACCAGCCATCTGCATACTAATGAGCAATCTCCTGGACCAATAAGCAACATTTAGACACATAAAGCAAAACCAGACTCTTCGGCGCTAGCAGAAGCCTACACAAAAGGAGGTGAACGACCACTTCAAGACCGCACATCGATCAGGGAACCGCTCCAGCATTGGAGAAAATCGAACCAAGTGATTGGGACAAAGTCCAATCACTTGGGACCAGGTACATGGTCCGCCCCGAAAGGCGGGAAGCCCCTGGGGACTATAAGAATTGAGCCCCAAGTTCAAGGTGCTCTCTCTTCCAGCTCTCTTCTTCTTCGGCTCGCTTCCAGCTCTTCCAGCTCTCTTCACTCTTCAGCAGCCGATCGAACCTGTAAGTCTTACTTCAACGCTCGCTACTAGATAGGCGCTCCTAGCTACCAACCTGTACCAACTTCGAATCCCGCAGGCTCAGAACCCGAATGACAGGCCATTCATTTCCCTGACCTGGTGGGCCAGTTCCAAGTTAAGTATAGGCCTGTTAGTTGTAGAAGTGGCTTAGACGTAGAATTTGTGCATGAGTAGTGATTACTGTGTATAATAAATGTGCTTTGATTTAAATCTTACTAATCGGTGTATTGGATTATTGATCATTACTCGGACTTGAACCACGTGGCAGTAACATAAAGATACCTGGCGACTCAAGAGCAAAGGTGATAAAACAGAGCAATTAAACTAAGGCAAAGTTAGCAACAGGGGGTGAGGGTGAAGCCATGCCCAATAGTGGCAATCTTCGGGGTATCGGAGCAGCCAGAACTACACATGGGGAAGGGGGCCAATGCCCTTGCTTTCGCTTCCCTAATCGCACGCCGGAGAATCCTGCTCGGCTGGCGATCGGCAGCACCACCCACAGCTGCAGACTGGCTCGCCGACCTTTCGGAATTTCTCCACCTGGAGAAGATTAAGTATGCCACCCGAGGGTCAGAAGAAGGCTTCCTGAATATTTGGGGGCAGTTTGTCGGTCTGTATAGAAAAATATGGGTTAATAAATGAAAGCCAGCGCGTATTTGATGAAGCTGGACTGTTTGAATTTGTTCTGCAATGTGTTCAATAAAACTACCAGTTGCATGGAGAAAAAAAAAAAATGATGTCATGGACACAAGACAATGGGAGCGTTGATGGGAGCATTCGAACCGGAGAATCCCTGCAATGCAGAAGGAGGCCATTTGGCCCATCGAGTCTGCAACGGCCCTCGAAAGAGCACACTATTAGGAACACCTATTAGGCTTCACAGCGCCCGGGACCCGGGTTCAGTTCCTGGCCTGGGTCATTGTCAGTGTGGAGTCTGCACCTTCTCCCCGTGTCTGTGTGGGTTGCCTCCGGGTGCTCCGGTTTCCTCCCACAAGTCCTGAAAGACGTGCTGTTAGGTGAATTGGACATTCTGAATTCTCCCTCAGTGTACCCGAACAGGTGCCGGAATGTGGTGACCAGGGAATGTTCACAGTAACTTCATTGCAGTGTTAATGTAGGCCTACTTGTGACAATAATAAAGATTATTATTATTACTATGAGGCAGTAGTGTGCCTCCTTGCCACCCATTAAAAACTACAGAAGTGCTAATAATGGCATAAAAGTAAGATAGTCGAATGTGTTAATAGAAGAACAAAGGTCGGTGCCCAGTGAACAAAACTGAAAGCAAGTGACAGATGCCCCTAGGTGTGGGGAGGTTGCAAACAATTGTAAGGCCATCCAGCAAGAGGAAGACAAAGGAATAAATACACCAACAATTTGAGAAGCAGAACAGGTGTAAGATTTGAGAACAACAGCTGGATGTTGGCTACTTTCAAAGACCATGAAAGTTGGAAAGCCACAATGTTCTCCAATATTATGGTGCTGCAAGAAGAAGAATTGGACCCAGCAGTCTTTTAACTATCCATTTTCTTTTTATATGTTTATCATATAATATTGGTTCCCTTTTGTGTCACTTCATCAGCTTTCTTCACTTTTCTCTCTGCCTTTCTTAGATTGTTTTTCAATTGCTCCTTGTCCACTCTGTATTTTGTACCTGAAATTTGTCATAAATCTCTTTTTTACTATTTTATTTTAACCTCTATTTCCTTTGTCACTCAAGGAACTCTAGCTTTGGATGCACTGGACTGGAGCCGTGCACTTTACACTTATAAGCATTGGGAGGAGCCACAACATTGCCAACCATTTTAATTAGAAAGAAATCTGAAATAAATTTGTCGTTGCGAATCCAATCACGAGTTGTAGCCACTTGTATTTCACTTGCCATGTTTACTGGAAAAGAATTTCCACACATTTTCCAAGACACAGTTTCCTGTCTGTTTCCATGGAAATCGTAGGCCGTTGAAAATGGCAAACATTTTTCAAAAAGACATGCTCATCCAAATCTGAAGTGATCAAATTGAGTTGCAATAGGCCTGAAATAATTCATTTTGAGACATTTCAGGACTAGGAATCAGTATGATAGGTAAACAGGGATAATCATACCTTCGAACAACTTGAGAGAAAATTTCCTCTGATTGCAGTGCATTAGTAGAATTTTGAACTCGGCTGTTAAGCAATTAATAAATGGATTGCCATTACACTCATTTTAATCTTGGGCTTTGAGTGTATACTTAATTTATCAGTTATTGCAACCATTTTATAGTGTTTTATTACTGATGGTGTCATCATCATCCAGTAAAACCTGGCACAGAAACTCAGATGATTTTGTCTTTTTACAGTTAACATACTGTGGCATAAAAACTCAGTTAAAATAAATTCCAATTGTGCATCTGGAATAGATTTGTTACTAAAACATGAGCAATTAAAGTACGACAATTTTATAAGGAAATAGAAAAGGGTTACCCCGCTTCACCTGCTGACAATTTTAAGCTATATGTTTGTCCCTTTTCTCTAATACTGTTTGATGAGCAATCAATTACACTCAAGACGAAATGATTCCATAACTGAAGGCTTTAATCTGCTAGAACTCTTCCCCAGCAGCTTCGATACAGAAAGTGAAGGCTGCTGGGACGGCACCGGTTTTTATACTCCGCCTCTCAGGGTGGAGCTATGTACAATAGCCAATGGTAGACTCCTGGGTCTAACCAATGGTCATCAGCCTCATAGGTACCGCAATACCTGGTACTACCACATTCACCCCCTGTTAAAAAAGAGCCCGGCGGGGGTGGTGGCCAGCGTTAATAGTCGCCTTTCGCATGGTATGACCAGGTATGGAGGTACCGTGATGTCGAGGGTATTTACAAAGTGTTCATAGTGCAGCAATCAGTCGATCGGGTGGCCTGGTCGTCCTTCTGGAGCGTCTGGGCCTCGGCGGTGATTCTGATGGGGGTCCCGGCGGTTACGACTCCGGGAGCATGATGTCGTCCTCCCTGGCAGCTTCATCACCCCTAGGCGGCGCTGTTGGGGCAAAAGGTGGACAGGGGGGGAAAGCGCCTGTAGGGGACGTCGGTGTGTGGTCGGGCCTAGGCAGGAGCGGCGGGAGTACTGACCCTCCAGTCAGGTGTTGTGGGGAGGGTGGGGGGCAATGGTTCGGGTGCGTGTGGGGTTCCAGCGGGCGCCAGGTCCCGAAGGGAGACTGTGTCCTGCTGGCCGTCAGGGAACGCTACGTAGGCGTACTGGGGGTTGGCGTGCAGCAGGTGGACCCTCTCGACCAACGGGTCCGACTTGTGCGCTCTCACATGTTTCCGAAGCAGGATGGGTCCAGGTGTCGCTAGCCAGGTTGGGAGCGAGGACCCGGAGGAGGACTTCCGTGTCGGGGTGAACAAAGCTTTCGTGCTCCCAGAGTCAATCAGGCACGACGTCTCGTGGCCGTTGATGAGGACCGTCGTTGTAGCCATTGCGAGTGTCCGAGGTCGACTTTGGTACAGTGTTACCGAGGCCAGATGAAGCAGTTGCGAGTTCTGATCGGGCAGCGTGTAGTCGACCGAGCTGGGGGCCTGGGGCCCCATCCAAGATGGCGTCACCCATGGGTCGCACATGGTGTCCGAGGATGAAGATGGCGTCGGCGATGGACAAAATGGCGGCGCCCACCCGTCCAGCATGGGGTCCGGGGGGCAAGATGGCCACGCCCGTGGGTCGCACGTGGCGTTAGGATAGGGGGGGCGGTGAGCGCTGGCCAATCGGGGCCTGAAGGGAGGGTTGCCGCAGCGGCCCATAGCCGCTGGAGACCGCGGCCACGGCGCGGGCCTGGCAGACACCCACATAGTGGCCCTTCTTGCCGCACCCTTTGCAGGTAGCGGTGCGGGCCGGGCAGTGCGGGCGGGGATGATTCGCCTGCCCGCAGAAGAAACAGCGGGGCCCGGCGGCGTTAGTGGGCCACCTTGCTGCGCAGGCTTGCAGGGTCAGGGGGAAGGTCTGAGGGGCTGCCGCTGCGGGGTGCCACGCAGCCCAGGGGGCCGCCGCGCGATCGGGTGCAAAGGACAGCGCGTTTTTATAGGCAACGTCCATGGACCCTGCCAGGGCCCGTGCCTCTCTAAGTCCCAGAGTGTCCTTTTCTAGGAGTCTTCGGCGGATGTGCCTTTCTAGGAGTCCTTCTAGCTGTTCGATAGCGGCGGCATAGTTCACCTCCTCGATAAGGGGGTAGATCCCGGGGCTGATCCGGGAGCGCTGGAGATGCATCTTCTGTCCTTCTGTAGGGGTGCCTACGGCCGTGTCGAGGTAGCCCTTAAAGCACGCCAGCCAGTGTTTAAAAATAGCAGCAGAGTTGTCAGAGTGGGGGCTGAGCTGAAGGCACTCTGGTTTGATTCGGAGATCCATCCTTCCAACTGAAGTTGTAGCAGATTAAATTGATGAACAATCAATTACTCTCAAGACGAAGTGATTCCATAACTGAAGGCTTTAATCTGCTAGAACTCTTCCCCAGCAGCTTCGATACAGAAAGTGAAGGCTGCTGGGATGGCACCGGTTCTTATACTCCGCCTCTCAGGGCGGAGCTATGTACAACATCCAATGGTAGACGCCTGGGTTTAACCAATGGTCATCCACCTCTTAGGTACCGCAATACCTGGTACTACCACACTGTTCGATTCTATTTAGCCCTCATTTTATAAGTTCAATCGCTTTCACATGCCTCTAATCTTTCAACGTCACACTCCTTCTGTCTATTTGAGGTTTAAAGGGACATGCAAATTTAAAAATAATCCCTGAATTTCCATATACCATCATAACGTTGACAGAAGATCAGCCGAAGCTCTGAGATAATCGTGTAAGAGCCATGTATTAGAACCATAGAACTACAGAGTCCTTACAGTGCAGAAGGAAGCCACTTGGTCCATCGCATCCTCACTGACCCTCTGAAAAAGCCCCTACCTTCCGCTCCCTGTAGTAACTTTACCAGAGGTGTGGCGGGAATCCCATTTACAGTGGCAGAACAGAGGCAGCTCCTAGGAAATTCTTGGCCACTGTTTTTTTTGATTGTTTCAGTGATCTCCTGCCAGACAACCTGCATGAAGAGCATTGGTAACTATGTGCAAGAAGTCGCATTCATTTGAAATCTTCTCAAACTTCACTTACATTCGGGACAATGATGCAGCTGAAAATATTTTGTCCAATTTATTCTTTCATGGAATGTGATTGTTATGCAAAAAATCTACTTTGTTCGTAAAATATCTGAAAGAACATTACAAACCTTTCAAAATGGCCATCACAGATTTTTCAATAATATTCTCATTTACTACGTAAATCATGTTGCACCCTGAGGTGCCTCAACACGGTCAAAAGAGCATTACAGAAATTTCAAAATGGTTATTACAAATGGTGCAATGGTATTTAAGTTGTCTACACTCTAAGGTACTTCAATCCAATTGTGATGTGTGTAATATTCACAGCATAAATTCAATGTGAATCAGACCAACTCCCTCCCCACCCTCAATTTGAAAATTCTAGCACAGCCCGGAGACATGACAACACTGACATGCCAACCAGGAACATTATCCAAAGCATTCTTGACCCCCATGGCCAATGGAATATTTTGGTTCAAGTCTCAATGGTGGCCACTAAGTCATTCATGTTTAGTAGATTTTGTGTTTCTAATTCACTTGGTTTATTCCTTGATGGGCAGCACGGTAGCACAGTGGTTAGGGTTCCAATGTCGATTCCCGGCTTGGGTCACTGTCTGTGCGGAGTCTGCACATTCGCCCTATGTCTGCGCAGGTTTCCTCCGGGTGTTCCGGTTTCCTCCCACAAAGTCCCGAAAGACGTGCTGTTAGGTCATTTGGACATTCTGAATTCTCCCTCTGTGTACCCGAACAGATGCCGGATGGTGGCAACTAGGGGCTTTTCGCAGTAACTTCATTGCAATGTTAACGTAAGCCTACTTGTGACAATAAAGATTACTTTTTAAAAAGTAATGCTCCATGCATCAATGCATATTTTGACAATAGACCCTGTCTAACATTAGGCCTTGACGTGGTACTTTATAAAAGTTATAAATTATTGTATTCCTTGCTTTTATTTTAAAATACCAGTGGTGGAAATGAAGGTAACGCCTCACTGGGGCTAGAAAAAAATGACAGAGTTCAGTTTGATAAGGGGTCGTTCTCGGTGCTGCAGGCGCTGCACCCGCTCTCCGCGCCCAAAACAGGACTCTGTTTTTTGCGCGTTAGAGCCCTTCGTTTGTGGCCCAGTTCAGATGTAGTTCACCCCAGTAGTGCAGCTTCTTCCTTGTACTGGTGTGTATGTCCCGTAAAATGGAACCCCTCATTTCTCCATCAATCCTTCAGCTACATGTTAACTTTTCTAATCTGCTTGTCTCTATGTCAATTTGCTCATTGCTGATAACATAATCCCGAGACTGTTATCCTCAATGCCTGCCTATTAACTTAGCTCCCATGTCCTGGTATTAGCTCAGCAGGTACTCATCCCTTTTTTTCCCCATGTGATTGGTCCCAACATGGACCACAACATGCCATCTTGCCCGCAAACATCGAGCTATTCCATACTGAGGTGCCAGGCTGACAATGCACCTTTGGGACCTTTAAACATATTTACTGCAAATTATATTTATCTTCTTAAATATTAAATCTAATGCAACTACTATGTTTTTATTCTTCTCCTTGACCTTTAAATCCTCCTCTGCTTGATTGGACAGATTAATGCCTTTCTCCTTACCCTGACCGATATCAAGTACATTGTACCAGCTGGACAGGACTCAAGTCTGTGGGACCTCTTCCTCCACCCCCCTGAGTTCTCATGTTGGCTGCAGTCACATTTCCTGTACCCGCGCTTTCTTTTGATTGCACTCTGTAGCAAACCATCCAGAAAATCCTCTCCCTCCCTTACATGCCAGAGCATCCCTAACTCACGCTCAAGCTCAATGATTCTGAGTTGCAGTGGCAAGCTCACGGCAGAGACATTTCTTCTGATGTGACAGTTCCACTGTACACCAATTCCCTCATGACACAATGCTAAAACATAGCCTGCGCTCTCAGTTCTAGACATTTATTATTCATTTATTGCTAATAATAATTTCTCTCTAGGGGTTATTGGATCACTTGGGCTCTAGTATTAATTTATTGATGGATTTGCTTGATATCTAACTAATTAGTAATTTATTACTTTGATTATTTACTTTTATTAGTTATGTATACCAGATATTAATTTAATGCTATTTGTGTTCCTTTAATTATGGTATATTTCACTTTATTTATTTCTTAGATTTAATTAATTACTTAGATTTATTTATTTAAATCCTTTCTTTAATAACTGGAATGAGCAAAAGTTCATTCCCTACTAGGGATCAACTGAGTGTCAGGTTTAAGATCATTGATCCCTCAGGAATCGGTGATACCTGATCTCATAGAAATGATTACAGCACCACAGAAGGAGGCTATTCAGCTCATCAAGTCTGCACCTGCTTCCTGCAAGGGCAATTCAACTAGTCCTACTTGCCTGTAAACCTGCATTTTCTTATCATCTAGTGTTTTTCCAATTCCCTTTTTAAATCACAATTGTATCTGCTTCCACCGCACTCTCAGGCTGTGCGTTCCCCATCCATCCACTTACTCCGTAAAATAACATATTCTCATGTTGCCTTTGATTCTTTTGTCAACCGTCTTAAATCTGCTTCTTGGTCCCTTCACCAATGGAAACAAATTCTCTCTATCAGCTCCGTCCAGGTTCCTGATGATTTTGAACACTTCAATCAAATCTCCTCTCAGATGACAGTACCAGCTTCACCAATCCATCCTTGTAGCTGAAATCTCTCAACCCTGGAATTATTCTCATAAATCTTTCCTGCACCCTCGCTAAAGATTTTACATCTTTCCCAAACTCCCGCCCGAACTGAACACAATACTCCAGTTAAGGTCGAGATTTATCCTTGTTACTGTACTCTCTGCCTTGATTTATAAGGTTCAGGGTCCTGTATGCCTTTTTAACTCTCAACCTATCCTGTCACCTTCAATGATTTGTGCACATGTACCCCGAGGTCTGTCTGTTTCTGAATCCACGTTAGAAATTTACCCTTTCTTCCTGCACAATGTATCGCTTCACATTTTGCTGCAATAAATTTAATCCACCACATGTCCACCCAAGCCACCAGTCTATGTTCTCTTGAAGTCTTTCACCTTCTTCCTTACACTTCATGTGTTTAATCATCTGCAGGTTTTGAAATTGTGCTCAGTACACCCAAGACTAAGCCATTAATATATATGAAGAAAAGCAATCGTCCTAGCACTGACCCTTGGGAACACCAATGTGTAACTTCCTACAGTCCAAAAAGCAACCATTCACCAGAACTCTGTTCCTGTCACTCACCTAACTTTCTATCCATGCAGCCACTCTACCTTTTAGTCATGGGCTGAGTTTGCTGACAAGCTTATTATGTGGTACTTTATCAAATGCTTTTTGGATGTCCATGTACAACATCCAATGTATCACTCTCATCAACCATCAGGTCTGGACAAAAAGACAGAAGGTGAACAGGTTAACACATTGTTTTATTTCGTAGATTCAGTAGCCTTGAAAGAGCCAAGTTTAACAAGCGTGGTCAAAGCCAGGAGAACCTATTGACTCCTGAATTGATAAGATGTGCAGAATAACTGAAGGCTGAGACTATTGTGACCTGGGGCGGGATTCTCCGCAATCGGTGCGATATCCGCCGACCGGCGCCAAAAACGGCACGTATCAGTCCGGCATCGCGCCGCCCCAAAGGTGCGGAATTATCCGCATCTTGAGGGGCCGAGCCCTCACCTTGAGGGGCTAGGCCGCGCCGGACTGATTTCCGCCCCGCCAGCTGGCGGGAAAGGCCTTTGGTGCCTTTGCCGTGCGGCGCATGCGCAGGAGCGTCAGCGGCCGCTCACTGCATCCCCGCGCACGCGCAGTGGAGCGGGTCTCTTCCGCCTCTGCCATAGTGGAGACCATGGCGAAGGCGGAAGGAAAAGAGTGTCCCCACGGCACAGGCCCGCACGCGGATCGGTGGGCCCCGATCGCGGGCCAGGCCAACGTGGGGGCACCCCCTGGGGCCAGATCGCCCCGCGCCCCCCCCCCTCCCAGGACCCCGGAACCCGCCCGCCGGTAAGAGAGGTGGCTTGATTCTCGCCGGCGGAACAGGCATTCCAGCAGCGGGACTTCGGCCCATCGTGGGCCGGAGAATCTGCGGGAGGGGGGGGGGGCCACCAACCGGCGCGGCGCGATTCCCACCCCCGCCGAATATCCGGTGCCAGAGAATTCGGCAACCGGCGGGGGCGGGATTCACGCCAGCCCCCGGCGATTCTCCGACCCGGCGGGGGGTTGGAGAATCCCGCCCCTGAACTCAGAGCTAATCAGTATCAGTATTGTTGTCAGAATGGTAGATAACGCATTCCCAGACTTGCTTCAAGCTAAGGAAGACTTGACCATTGAAAAGGCCATTGAAATTGTCAGGCAAAGCAAAATAGGTTTATAACACAGATCCATCTAAAGGGGTGAAAGCAAGACAGGCTACAAAACAAACTCCACTGTCCAGCCGGTGAAACAGCAGAGGAACAGGAACACTCCAGGCCAAGAGAACAAATACTCTAAATAACCACTGGAGGATGGGGATTATGCCAGTGCTGTGAAGACAAACAACCCTACAGGCATGATCGATGTCTGACAATTTTAGCACAGTGTTTCTGTGATAACCCCCACAAGGACCATAGAGGATCACTATTAGATCTCCCCATGGAGCTCGTGGAGTACATGTTTCCCTGGTACCAGGCAGAGGCCCGCCAGCTAAGACTCATTAACTGAGCCTTTTACATGCCAGCCCTAACCTGGACTGTGAGTGCTGGTTGTCCTGGGTTGGAACTCTATTACTGTATGCCGCGGAACAGCTTTACCTTTGTGGTAGAAATAAACATTGTTAGCCTTCCTGCTCATGTCTGCTGGAGTATCACACTGCTGATGAGGAGCAAGACAAATATTCTGGACATCCTTTCGATAGTGTTACAACACCCTGGGCTAGTGCGCGGTCAATTCCAGCCCCGCGTGACCCGGAGTCACAACACAAGTGAAGTAATCAATAATTCTTAGAAAAATACCCAAAATCTTTGGCCCTCGGCTGCCTAAGAATTACAGGCATAGAATCATAGAATTTGCAATGCAGAAGGAGGCCACCCGGCCTATCAAGTCCACACCGGCACCTGGAAAGAGAACCCTACTCAAGCCTCCGCCTCCACCCTAACCCCGTAACCCTACTGAACCTTTTTGGACACTAAAGGCAATTTAACAGGCCCAATCCACCTAACCTGCACATCTTTGGACTGTGGGAGGAAACCGGAGCACCCGGAGGAAACCCACGCACACACGGGGAGGATGTGCAGACTCCGCACAGACAGTGACCCAAGCCGGAATCGAACCTGGGACCCTGGAGCTGTGAAGCAATTGTGCTAACCACTATGCTACCGTGCTGCCCACTGCGAGGCAGGCGTGTTAACCACTGTGCCGCCCCAACCCTTATGGTTATGATTCGTTAATGAACACTTATTTTTGAACGATACAAAACTCAGAAAGTCTTCATGAGACCCACTGAACTGCACACATTATCTTCCAACAATCATTTCTATAAAAATAAGAGAGCTCCACTCAGCAATGAGTTGCCGTTATTCATTTTGGGCTGCCATATAACTACTGCCCAAGTATAACCAGAACTATGTTAATCTCAAAATTCTATCATCAGCTCACTTCATCACTGTTAATCATAGAATTTACAGTGCAGAAGGAGGCCATTCGGCCCATCGAGTCAGCACCAGCTCTTGGAAAGAGCACCCTACCCAAGGCCAACACCTCCACCCTATCCCCATAACCCAGTAACCCCACCCAACACTAAGGGCAATTTTGGACACTAAGGGCAATTTATCATGGCCAATCCACCTAACCTGCACATCTTTGGACTGTGGGAGGAAACCGGAGCACCCGGAGGAAACCCACGCACACACGGGGAGGATGTGCAGACTCCGCACAGACAGTGACCCAAGCCGGAATCGGAACCCTGGAGCTGTGAAGCAATTGTGCTATCCACAATGCTACCGTGCTTCCCAAGGTCGGCTGTGGGTGAGAAGGCAGGTCAATGGATTTGGTGTGGTATGTAAAGTAGGCGACCAGTCTGCTGTATGCCTGGAGAGAGTTTGAACATGGCCGCTGAGTGAAGCACCCAAGAGTGTCAGACTGTATAGTAGGAGTGGCGAGTTGTACTACAATTGAGGGAGGCCTCCCCTGAGGTCATGGTGGAAATGGTGTGAGAAGGCGGAGATCAAGCTTTTCAGGAGAGTAGGAGGAGACTGCCAGCTGCTGGGAGATCGGATGCTAGGCTGGCGATGGTCTGAGAGGTCTTCAGCTGCAGTGCCAGCAGAAGGGTATGGATCCAGTGTCACAAATGCTGAAATGATCTTCTGAGGTCTAGAAAGGTAATCAAAACTTCATGAAGCAGAGTTGAGGGACTATTGAGTCTCTGCAGTGCAAGTATCCATCTTGTCCAAATCTCAGTAATACAGAGACATGTGCACCCTTGGCCACACAGTCTATGAAGGAGCAGAGTAGCATGGCTACCCATGGTTGATGGAAGCAATAGTATGTAAAGTGTTCTTTGATGCAATACCATCTAACCTGCTGTGTTAGCCCTATCATTCATTTCACTACCATCATTCACCTAGCAGGAAAAGAGACCATAATGCCTGGGAGAGGGTGTGAAGCGGAGAGACTCATATAGCTATTAGCACAGTCTAATGCAAGTCAACTTTCTAGCAATTGCACGATAGTCAACCAGGCTTGCCACAGCGGACAGTGAGAAGGGGGTCCGATTGAAGAGGATAAATGTGTAACACATGAGAAATAGATAACTTCTGGAGGTAATACCACATAATTTGACCTTTTGTGCAGACTTTGGACATTATAAACATAGAACATACAGTGCAGAAGGGGGCCATTCGGCCCATCGAGTCTGCACCGACCCACTTAAGCCCTCACTTCCACCCTATCCCCATAACCCAATAACCCCTCCTAAACTTTTTGGACACTAAGTGTGATGTTGGGTGCTCTGGTGCACGGATGAGCCAACACAGTTGTATGTGGTACAACTCTATTTTATTTTAACTCTTATAATACAGTTCGTTCTGGATACTCTGCACGTGCTGTCTCCCTGAGTGTGTTTGGTGGCAGATGTGTCCTGGTCCTCCTCTGCAGCTAATACTGACCACCGGGGGTCGTGTCTGTGCTTTTATATCTCTCTGTCATTGGTTGTGGTATTGTGTGTTCTGATTTGTCTGTTGGTGTGTCTATCATGATGTGTGTGTTTGAATATCATGACATCCCCCCTTTTTACAAAGATATGTGCCCACGTGGTTATAAATATAATTGTGTCGTGAGTGCATCTAAGAGTGTGTGTGTGTTGTGTACAGCGTGTGTATATGACGTAACTATTTACATGGGGCGATGTCGGGTGCGTCACACTAACAAGGTTGTACCATAACAAAACTTGGATGCGAGAGAAAAAAAAAACTTGAACATTGGTCCGGTCAGACGATATCTGGAACAATAAACAACAACAGGTTATAATACAGAAGTGTTTGACTTTTTGAACGTATGAACAGCGTTATAAGTCCAGTCTAATGGGTGACCGCCTCAAGAATGGGCTGGTCCTCAAGCCGGTTCAGCTGTGGAGATTTGTGGTCACACTGGTTCACCTTGGACTGTTGGAGGTGATGCTGTTGCCGAAGTCTCTACTTTACCATTTGTTGTACTTCGTGCAGTGCTTGGTTTTTTCATTCGTGCAAATATAACATTCATCATCTTTGTTAGTGGTGCCTTGGCTGTGGTTTGGTTCTGGTGGCGATGGAAGGGGCATGATCCGTGGCATCTCCACGAAGTCATGCTTGGGAACCAGTGGAGGATCCGGCGTGTGCGTACGGTTCAGTTGCGAGCGTGGAAGGCGGCGCAAAGCTCGCTGATTGCGCCTACGCACCAATCCATCCGCCCTGCATGCCAGGAACAAGGTGGAGTCTTTTTTCTTTTTATGTTTGTGGTGGACGGCATCTTGTAGCCGATGGGTCGTTGCCATCGAAGTAGCACCATCACTAATATCATGCAAGGCGATGACTGTGCCAGATGTGGAAGTTGGCCGAGACCGTGCACGCTGGTTCCGGCCACCTGCTGTGCCGGAAGGGCGACTCCGCAGAGAAACGTCGAAGCATGTCGCCTTGGAGAGAGAATTGTTGCTCGCACCAACGTCTGGCGATGGCGCGAATTGGTGTGTCCATCTTGGACCGCCGGTGCTGGTTGCCACTGCCGACCCAGTGGGACTGCCACGCGATCCATTCCCTGTCGCCGTGGCATCCGCCGTCACCCTGAGCGTGCCATCACCGAGGCCGCGACACCGCCCGTCCGGAGCAAGGTCTGGCGTGCGCAAATCAGAGTCGGCGCTTGGCTGCTCCCCATCTGGAGTCCGGTCTGCCTTCCGTCGATGCCCCCTGTCCGGAGTCCCAACAGGTTCACTGGAGGCAGCCGAGATTCCCTGAAGCTGCACTTCTGGAGTCGGAACATGCAGGAATGCACCAACCAGTGGAGAGGCTCGAGCCATCGAGGGTGGAAGCGGTGCGCTGCCACCGCAGTCGTCAGTGGTCCCACCGTGATCGTCGAGTGCCTCGGTACGCACTAGGCGAGGTCTGTCACCTTGCACCTTTTGCATGGGAAGTGGGATGCTGTCGTCACTCGTCTCACATCCCGTGGATAGATCCTCATTAGCAGCTTGCTGTTCACTAGGGTTGGGTAAATTGTCAGAGTTTTCATCTGGTGGTGCACACCATGTCGGTGGACTGTCATTGTCTTGCCGTTGTCCTTCATTTGGGCTTTTCTTCTTTGGAATTTTAAATCTTCCCCCAGACATTGCAGAACCTTGTTTATTACCCCCAAATTCTCCCATATGTATGGTCTCGAATATAGGATCCAATGTTTCTATCGACATTGTACTATTTTCCAAAGAACATTCCGTTTCACTTTTCTTCTCAGGTACCTCATATGTATCTTTGTCTAATGTACATGCCTTCATGGTCTCTGGGTCTGATTTTGCTGGGACTGGCATGGTCACAGTCTCTCTTTTACTGTTCTCAATTGCCCACATTATACTCCCCATACATAACTGCTTAATCACTGGGGTTAGTGTGGTACAATGGATAATCGGGTCGACCTTATCTGCATCTTCACCATTAGTGGAAAGCACACTTGGTTCACTTGAAACTGCTGTGGGTTTTAAATTCGTTATCTGGCTACTCGATGTCGGTGTCCTCAGGATTCTTGCTCCAATGTTCTGCTCATTTATCAGTGGAGTGTGTATAGGTTCAATGCAATTAATGTTCCCCTCAAGGTTTGAAGAGTCATTACTGACTAACTGCTGGTCTCCGAAGTTGGGATTTTGCGGCGTTGTGTTGAAGGGAGACATTTGTCCCTGCTGTAGATATGATTCAGGTTGTGTTATTTCCATTACCTGAGGATCAATGTCTTGTCCATTTTTTTGATCCGTACTAAAACACTGGCAATTCTCAGTCTGCTCCTTGCAAGTTAAACATTCAATTAATTTCTTTAGCAAATCCTCAGCATCCTTCTGTGGCCGTGCAGCATTATTAATCTCTGTTCGGCTATAATGATCCTGAAGGTCAGCGCATAAACCTTTTTTCTTCGGGCTTGGACGAGGCGATTCTTTTGGCTTGTCTTCAGTTGGGCTTGAACAGTCATCAGCGCTGTGCCCTTCATTGTAGCATGAGAGACCTTCATGGTCATGCTGCTGTGTAGTGGAGCATGGTAGGCTGTTATAGCCTTCTTGCTGTTCACGTGAGCATGGCAGACTTGCATCATCTGCCGCTGGTTGGTCAGGAGAGGTTGCTAGACCCTCATGGTCTTGTTCCTGCAAGGACTGCACATTGGAGTCTTGCGTTGCTTCTATCGTGGAGGCTGTCCACGAGCTCTCTGTGGAGGCTTGTGACACTGGAGTCACTTCTTGTTCGTGCAAGGACTGCGCTCTGGAGTCTTACGTTGCTTCTATCGTGGAGGCTGTCTACGAGCTCTCTGTGGAGGCTTGTGACACTGGAGTCACTTCTTGTTCGTGCAAGGACTGCGCTCTGGAGTCTTGCGTTGCTTCTATCGTGGAGGCTGTCCACGAGCTCTCTGTGGAGGCTTGTGACACTGGAGTCACTTCTTGTCCGTGCAAGGACTGCGCTCTGGAGTCTTGCATTTCTGCAATTGTGGAGTCTGTCCACGAGCTTGCTGTGGAGGCTTGTGACACTGGAGTCACTTCTGGTTCATGCGAGGACTGCGCTCTGGAGTCTTGCATGTCTTCTTTCATAGAGTCGGGAACGTTGAGCGGGACGTGGACCACGCTCTGTGTGGCAGCAGGGCGCTCTCCGTGTGCTTGCACCGCTCCCTGTCTGTTAATGTCAGGCTGCAGCATCATCCGGTACTGATAAGTTGGAACGTCATATCTGCTGGATTGAAGATCCTCAAATCCGAAAAATGAATCCGCATCTGCGTCGGATTCAATGTGGGGGCCGCCAATGTGCAACACGAAAGGTTCGTCCGAGTCATAGTCGTATAGGACCACGGAGCTATCATTGGGCTCGCGGGGTCCGGAAACACTGTAAAGATCGTCATCGAAGTATTCGAGGTCGGAATCATCGGCTTGTGCGTAGGTAACTGCTTGTCGGAGGGTTCTTCGGAGGTCAAATTCATCTCCTGGGTCAATTTGCGGCACTGTGCTGTCATTCCAGGTGAGGGAAGGTTGTTTTACAGCTTTAACAGATTTTTGTTTTTTTGATTTGGGACGTTTCCCTTTTAAATTGGATTTGGGACATTTCCCCTTTAAATTGGTGCAGTCTGGGGCATCTGACATCCTGGCGCTCGGTATGTAGCACGTAGGAAGCGACTGCGCATGCTCAAATCGCTGTTCCTTTACCGATGGCCGTTTTCTTGACTGCGCATGCGCAGCATCTCGCGCATGCGCAAACGATACTTCCGGTTCTGCGCACTGCTCGCGCAACTGTGCTAGCGTGATACCTTTAGCAAGATGGCCACCGACCTCGACCCAGCCCTCTCTCAGGCCCGGGATTTCGGCCTCTGGGAATTCGGGCTCCGGGATCCCAGCCACGAGGTGAGTACTGCAGCTTTTCTTACCTTTACTTGCCGATTGGATTGCGTTTTCTTCACAGTACTTGGAGAATTTGTCCAGGACTGCCTGGTAATCGTACCTTTGCTGCCTCCTGAAGAACCTGAACCTTGTGAATATTTCTCTTGCCCTTGCACCGGCGATGGTGAGGAGAAATTCAATTTTTTCGCTATCATCCAGGTCTTGGAGTTCAGCTGCCACCAGGAACAATTCGAACCATTGCCGGAATCGCCGCCAGTTTTCGCGGAGGTCGCCGTGGCACTGGAGCGGCTGCGGAACCGGGAGCTCTATCATTTTGCCTGGGCACTGCTGGTTGTCTCTGTACACTGAGGTATGCCGGCAGGTATCGATCCACTCCTGTACCATGTGGTGTTGGGTGCTCTGGTGCACGGATGAGCCAACACAGTTGTATGTGGTACAACTCTATTTTATTTTAACTCTTATAATACAGTTCGTTCTGGATACTCTGCACGTGCTGTCTCCCTGAGTGTGTTTGGTGGCAGATGTGTCCTGGTCCTCCTCTGCAGCTAATACTGACCACCGGGGGTCGTGTCTGTGCTTTTATATCTTTCTGTCATTGGTTGTGGTGTTGTGTGTTCTGATTTGTCTGTTGGTGTGTCTATCATGATGTGTGTGTTTGAATATCATGACACTAAGGGCAATTTAGCATGGCCAATCCACCTAACCTGCACGTCTTTATACTGTGGGAGGAAACGGGAGGAAACCCACGCAGACACAGGGAGAACGTGCAGACTCCGCACGGACAGTGACCCAGCAGGGAATCGAACCTGGGACCCTGGCGCTGTGAAGCCACAGTACTAGCCACTTGTGCTACCATGCTGCCCACTAATGATCAATTATGATCTACTTATGATCAATGATGAGCTGTGATGTGAAAAAGACAAAGAGATGCCACCTTCATTAACTTGAGTTTTCTTTACACAGCAAACTAATGACAATGGAATAGCAGGAGGTGGTGGAGATTCAATCGAATGGTCTGAGAGTGATCGACGCTTGGACGATACGAGGTCACATGGTTCAAGTGCACCATCTGGCAGCACAGCGCAGACACTGGAGAGCTGCCCCAGAGACATCAGAAATGCATTGTGAGAAGTCCTGTAGTCTGTTCAATAGTTACCTGGTGATGTGTAGGCATTGAGTACCATTCTTTTTCCTCTGTTGATGGGTTCTAGACAGGTGCAATGAGCCATATCTTTAATGGATATGACTTGTTGCCCAGAATCCATCCCCAGAGGCTGTGTGATGGGCTGAATGGTTGAAGCATCTGAGACTGTCTGAGAATGAAGGAGTCAAGGCTAGTTCCCAGGAAACTTTGCACAAACTTGACTGAGGTTTTTCACGGTCACAGGTGACTTGAATATTCAGGGAATGGAGACCTTCCAATTCACAAAGGACACTGCATGTTCAGAAGACTTTTCAGTGACAACATGAGTGCAGTCTATCACTCCCTGCACCCGAGGGATTTCTGCCACTGAGGAAAATCACACAACCCTCCATGACTGACTGGCCTCAACTATAGCGAACTCATCATCGTCAGAGGGCCTCGTGCACGGGGTATTTATCACTTATGTGATACAGGTGTGAGTGGCCAATTACAAAATTCTACAAACCTCCCCAACAAATGCTCGAAAGGAGTCGGCAGCATATAAGAGTCCCTGTCAGCTCCACTGTCACAAGCATTGCATGACCGCCCACACTATGTGGCCTGAGGCCCTCACCCAGAAGAGCACAGATGTACATGACTACCTGTCATAGCAGGCACAACCTTTTGATGCTCTGGCACTAAAGCTGAGGAGTTGCCTATAGACCCACCATTCAGGGAATCACCTTCTTCTGTGCCCAACCCATTCCATCTCCCATCTCCCCCCACCCCGCTCCCCTCTTCTACCCCTTTGCAGTTCTCCGCTATCTGTGCCTGCCTGTGCTGCTCACTATTCTGTTCTTCCTCTGTGCTCCAGCCAAATGGACCTCATGACTGGGTGCACACATCATTGCTGTGCAGTTCTCAGCCCTTGATTCCTGACTGTTTCTACTGGGCCAATCCACACTAACTTTAAATCTCACACTCCCTGACAATGTGAAGGCTCACCCCTAAGGGCAGCACGGTAGCACAGTGGATAGCACTGTGGCTTCACAGCGCCAGGGTCCCTGGTTCGATTCCCCGCTGGGTCACTGTCTGTGTGGAATCTGCACGTTCTCCCCGTGTCTGCGTGGGTTCCCTCCGGGTGCTCCGGTTTCCTCCCACAGTCCAAAGACGTGCAGGTTAGGTGGACTGGCCATGCTAAATTGCCCTTAGTGTCCAAAAAGGTTAGGAGGGATTATTGGGTTATGGGGATAGGGTGGAAGTGAGAGTTTAACTGGGTCGGTGCAGAGTCGATGGGCCGAATGGCCTCCTTCTGCACTGTATGTTCCATGTTCTATTGCTTTCTCTTTCTGTACTTCTAACTGCACTAGGCTGCCATTGCACAATAGCATCTCACTATCTATCCATTCAAATGTGTTGTGGAAATGCTGGCTAGTACAAGGTAATATAATCAGAATTCTATCCCTGCCCACTGGCTAATCACCCCTTAACTGATTATTATTGGCTATCCACCCCTGCCGGATTGGCAGCCATTGCCATTGATGACCCCCTCTGGCAAGTTTGCCCAGGTGCAGGAACACATCGGGCCATTCACCCATCGCCCACATTTCAAAATTCCCCCCCAGTGCCACCTCCAAGTCAATCTCCACAGTAAGATTCTGATTACTTTTCTTCAGAACCAGAGAAGTTAGAAATGTAGGTTTGAGCATGGGGAGGGGAAAATGAACAAAGATGTTTTAAGGTGAAAGGCAGTTGGGGTTAAATGACAAAGGAGTTCTAGGCACAAGGCCAAAGTGAGTGGTGAGGGAACAAGTGTAGATGTGGCTAGAGGGGACGTGAATGGCAGAATGAAGAACCTCTGCCACCCAAAGGCAGAAATGAGAGGAAAACAAGAGAATAAATCCAAAACCAGCAAAGAAAAAGAAGTAAAATGGGGGCAGTGATCCTTTACATGTCAAGGAAGACGTGAAAGCATCGGATGAGTCTGTTTACAAACAGCAGCCCGACATCAGATAAGTAAACGCTCACTTCCATGATCCATTTTTTACAAAGAAATCCAAAATTCCATCAGTTTTACACCCTCAAAGATTAGCCTTCCCAAGAAACAAGATGAAAATTGGCGCTATGTGTCACTATCGTCATATTAAAATGCATAAGCATTTTGATAGCACGTTTCATGTATTTCGATCTATTTGAGAATGCCCTGCAATGTTGTGGTTGCCTGTTACATGCTACACAATTTTACATTACACCATAGAAGCCCTGGTGGAGGACTCAACAAGCCTCCTTTGGCAGCACCTTACAAACCCATAACCTTACAAACTGTAAAACAAATCCAATCCAATCCAAATCCAATCCAGCTGACTGGAAACGCAAGTACCCCTCCAAACCACACACCATCCTGAGTTAGAAGTATATAATTGTCCGTTCACTGTCGCTGGGTCAAAATCTTAGAACTGCCTTCCTAACTGCACTGTAGGTGTATCTACACCTCAAGGATTGCAGTGGTTCAAGTAGGTAGCTCATCACCACCTTCTCAAGGGTGATTATGGGCAACAAATGTTGGCTTCGACTGTGACGCCACATCTCATGAAAGAAGGAAAAAGAGAAATATAAAGGAAGGGCTATCAAAGCATCAGGCAGAAATGCAAAAAGCAGGAAGGGGATAGAGAGAATGAGCTATTGCTGAATGAAATAGATATTTGTACTACTCTTGTAACCTATCGTCATGTCCACATCTGGCCAGTGCAATCATTATCCTTTGATATTTGTCTTTATCTTTTCACAAATAGACCATCAGTTGGCACGGCGGCACAGTAGTTAGCACTGCTGCATCACGCCGCCAAGGACCCGGGTTCAATTCTGAGTTTGGGTGACCGTGTGGAGTTGCACAGTCTCCCCGTGTGTGCGTGGGTTTCTTCCGGATGCTCCGGTTTCCACCCACAGTCCAAAGATGGGCAGGTGGATTGGCCATGATAAATTGACCCTTAGTGTCCAGGGATGTGCGGTTAGGTGAAGGAATTATAGGGATAGCGGGGAAGTGCGCTTGGGTGAATTGCTCTTTCAGAGGGCTGGTGTAGACCCGATGGGCCAAATGGCCTCCTTCTGCACTATAGGGATTCTATTCTATGACAGTGACAGATCTATCTCTCTCAACAACACAATAAGCTTCCATTCATGCCACGAGTTCTCCAGGACTCACAAGGAAGACTTTGATCTCTGTTGCCTCAGTTTGCTTTCACAAATTGTGACTAAGGCCCGACAATGCCAGCACATCAACCCTCAACCCCCCAAATGATGACTGAGGACCATCCTGGATTAAACCTGATAGTTAACAGCAGAATATTCTGTCGGATATTCACCTGACCTCCACTACACTTCATTAATGACAGTTTATGTGGTTTCTCTGGGTTTCTGCCAATATTCTGTCAATTTTACAATAGGATGCTAGAGATTAAGAATCCCAGCAGCCCGCAGAAAAGTTACCCCAGAAACTTAATGCAAATGGTCTAATTGGTAGATGACACCAAACTAATAGGGGCAGTGGAATTAAACAAGCCAACTCATAAATTACAAAATAAGTTGAACAAAACATGAACGTGAGCAGGAAGGCTGCAAGTTAAAGTTAAGGTAACAATTTTAAGGTACTGCACATTGGATGGAGAAATGAGTGATATGTGTACCCCCGAGTTTCATTGAAGCAACTGAGGCTGACACTGAAAGAGTTCCATAAAAGCTCAGCATGTTACGGCAATGCAGAGCAGCAACCATAAGAAATTCAACAAGGTAGTCAAATGCTAGAATTTAAAGTCTGAATCCTGATTCGATAGTGCATGGCTCTGGCAATGCGCACCTTGAGCGTTGTGTCTAGTCCTGGTCATTAAGGTATTAAAGTGATATTCAAGCATGGAGACAGTACAGAGAAAGGCCATGAGACTGCTCCCCTGTGTTAAGGGGTCTGAGTTATATAAGAAAACACTGGAGAAACTTTGTCCGTTTAGATTTGAATGGAGCCGTTGAAAAAACAATTTTATTTTAAAAATTACACAAGATAGTAAATGGGATGGAAAAGATGAATCCAGGAAATTACTTGAAACTAAATTTCACGAGTAGGCCAAAGGGACAAAAGTTCAAATCTGTAAAAAGCAAATTGCAAGCAGATGTTCTCTTTCACTGAAAGAATGATGGAGGGGAAGCTCCTAGAATCATTCTCAAACCAATTAGATGCTGCAATAAAGACACTTCAGGATATTTTTGGACAGATGAACAAAGATGGGACAACTGGCTTCAATCATCTCTAATTATCCTGTCATTGTATATTATTCCAGAAACATAGCCCACACAGTGCATAGACCAATTGGGGCCTCTGAGTGGGTGCTAGTTGGCACAAAAGTAAAACAGGAAAGGTCGTCAATCCATGGCTTACAAGGGAAATTAGGGATAATATTCGATCCAAGGAAGTAGCATATAAATTGGCCAAGAAAAAAAGCAGGTTTGAGGATTAGGATCTGTTTAGAATTCAGCAAAGAAGGACCAAGGGATTGATTAAGAACAGGGAAATAAAGTACAAAAGCAAGTTTGCGGGGAACATAAAAACTGACTGCAAATGTTTTGATAGGTACGTGAAGAGAAAAATATTGGTGAAGACAAATGTAGGTCCCTTACAGTCAGAAACAGGGGGATGTATTATAAGGAACAAAGAAATGGCTGAGCAACTAAATACATACGTTGGTTCTGTCTTTACAAATGAGGACACACCTAAGATAACAGAAATGTCATTTCTCCAAATTTGCAGATGATACCAAGTTGGGTGGGAGGGTGAGCTATGAGGAGGATGCAGCGATCCATCAATGTGATTTGGACAAGTTGAGCGAGTGGGCAAATGAATGGCAGATGCAGTGTAATTTGGATAAAGTGTGAGGTTATCCTCTTTGGTGGCAAACACAAGAAGGCAGACTATTATCTCAATGGCCTTAAATTAGGAGAGGGGAACGCGCAGTGAAACCTGGATGCTCTCGTACACCAGTCACTGAAGGTAAGCATGCAGGTGCATCAGTGGTAAAGAAGGCAAATGGTATGCTGGCCTTCATTGCAAGAGAATTCAAGTACAGGAGCAGGGTGGTCTTGCTGCAATTATACTGGGCCTTGGTGAAGCCACATCTGGAATATTGTGTGCAGTTTTGGTCTCCTTGTCTGAGGAAGGATGTTTTAGCTACAGAGGGAGTGCAACGAAGGTTTACTAGACTGATCCCTGGGATGGCAGGACTGACGTGTGAGGAGAGATTGTATCGGTTAGGATTGTATTCGCTGGAGTTTGGAAGAATGAGGAGGGAATATCATAGAAATCTATAAAATTCTAACATGACTGGACAAGGTAGATACAGGAAGAATGTTCCCGATGGTGTGTCTGTTCAGAACCAGGGATCGTAGACTGAGGATATGACGTAGACCATTTAGGACAGAGATGAGGAGAAATTTCTTCACCCAGAGAGTAGTCGGCTTGTGTAATTTGTTACCACAGGAAGTAATTGAGTCCAAAACATTATATGGTTTCAAGACGCAGTTAAATATAGCACTTAGGGCGAAGAGGATCAATGGATATGGGTGAAAGCGGGATTAGGCTAATGAGTTGAATGATCAGCCATGATCATAATGAATGGCGGTGTGGGCTTGAAGGGCCGAATGGCCTCCTCCTGCTCCTATTTTTTCTATGTGTCTATGTTTCTAGTGCATGTTTAGCAGCTCACTGATTGTGTGCTAGTCAGGCACTCACCAATGGAGTGTTGGGGCCATTTCTGCTTACACTATGGGGTAGTTCTTTCAGTCCCATCGCGGATATCACCGCAGGTGGGTCGGACAATTTGATGTAAAGCCCCACCTTATAATGAGCAATTGGCAGCAAACGACATAAACAATTCTATTGAAGTTTGCAGTTGACATCAAATGAAATGTCAAAGATTATAAATGGTGGAAAGCAAATGCAGTGCCACTTGGATACACTGTGGTGGTGAACATCTGAATGATAAGTAGCACTTAGTGTGAACAAGTGCAAGGTAATGAGGATAGGGAAGGGAAATAAATTATCACGTAAATTAAATGTACCCAGGCCATTGGCTGTAACAAAGCTGAATGATCAAACGGCATTGGTAGAGAACTCAGTGAAAGCATCAGCGTGTGGCAGCTGGAAGGAAACTAAACTGGAATACAGAGCAAAAGGATTACAGCACAAATCCCAAGAGGTAATAATGAATCTGTACAAGGTAGTTCAGCCACAATTCTGGTCACCTACACTACAGCAAGAATAAACAGGAGAGAGTGCAAAAAAAAGCATTCTTACTGATATCCAGCTTAAGGGAACTTCACTTTGAGGACAATTTGAAAAGCTGGAATTGTTTACTTTGGAGAAGAAAATGCTGAGAAAGGTATATTGTTCAAACACTCAAGCTCCTGAAGTGAGCAGATAAGTTCAACTCTGACAATGTGCTGCCAGAAATTCTAGAAATAGGAACACATGCTTCGTGTGAAGAGGGAGGATTCACAGGCAATTTAAATTTATCAATTTGACGCAAAGGGTGGTGAAGATGTTTGACAAACTATCCAGAAAAAGTAAATAAGAGAGAGGATTGTCTATTTATGATTGTGAGTGGTTGAGGGCATTAATTTCTGTGACAAGCCAGATGTACTGCCAAGTGTTTTCCTGTCCTGCACATGTTACATTTGAGCAGTGCCTCTTGTGGATTTTGGGGGATCAGCTCCATTTACAGCTCCTGATCCACATTGGGCCTTATGTTGAAATCACATCGGAGGTGGCTGGTGAAATAAATTAATGGATGGCTGCCACTGCGGATTAAAAAGGTTGCTAGACTTTTCAATGTATATTTCAGCTTTTGCAAAAGGCTAATTAGGTATGAAGCTGAGCCAACAAAATGCAGTGGATGGTATGATATCTGTACAGATAGGTAACAGAGCCCATGAACAGGTGAATAGCTCATGCAACCAATCGAGATCAGTCTAGGCTTGATGTTTGTCAAAGTAGAAGTGATGTTGAATGAGATGTTACAGATTATATTCAAGACAAAAGTTGATAGAGATTTTGGATATTAAGGGATATGGCAATAGTGGGAGACGGTGGAGTTAAGGTAGAAGATCAGCTGTGATCTTGTTGAACGGCAGAGCAAAATTGAAGGGCCAAGTGTCCTCCTCCAGATCCTATTTCCTCTGTTCTTAGGCAGAAGGTGCCATTTACAACACCCACATCTCTCCAACTGCTCTCCCCTCCCCTGCTTCACCCCACCCATCCTCATCGTTGGAGAAGGAAATGGTGCTCAATACAGAGTGTACATCTAAATTCAGAGAGTATTGAGCAGGTTATTTAGGCGGATCTTTGAGAACCACAATTGTGAACAGGGATGCAGCTGGAGGTAATCAGCTGAAGTGAGCACAGAGTACTGGTTGGCTTTCCAATGCTTGTCCATCTGGGACCATCATAACTTTTTATTGTATTTTTTTTCTAGGTTATGTGGAGTCAAATGGGAAAACTCCAGCAAAGTGATTGATTTATTGCTTTTAGTTCCATGCCGAAAACAGACTGGCAGGCCAATCGCCAACTAAACCTTGGAGCACCTATACGGCTTAAGTATTATCCATCTGAGTCTTTTAGAGTTTGTTAACTTGGCTCTGAAATGTCAGGACCAGCTATAACATTCTGCAACTACTTTGAACCCATAGCTTCCCTTCTGCTTTCTACTTGCATCCAATGAGAATAACCAGTAATTCATTGTTTATCTACTAATGAATATGAAGTCACAATTTGGAGAGGGTTCTTTGTAATAACATATTGTCATGTGCATTTAGAAAATTGCTTTTAATTAATATAAGGTGAATTACCCCAAATAAGTGTAATAGAATGTCACTGGACTAGGCTTGGAAATGTTCTCTCCCCCATTTAAATAAATTAGCCATAATTCCTACTTCCAAACTATGGGCGTCATTCTCCGACCCCCCGCCGGGTTGGAGAATCGTCGGGGGCTGCCGTGAATCCCGCCCCCGCCGGTTGCCGAAGTCTCCGGTACCGGATATTCGGCGGGGGCGGGAATCGGGCCGCGCCGCTTGGCGGGCCCCCCCGCTGGATTCTCCGGCCCGGGTGGGCCGAAGTCCCGCCGATAAATTGCCTGTCCCGCCGGCGTGGATTAAACCACCTTTTGAACGGCGGGACAAGGCGGCGTGGGCGGGCTCCGGGGTCCTGGAGGGGGGGGCGTGGGGCGATCTGGTCCCGGGGGGTGGCCCCACGGTGGCCTGGCCCGCGATTAGGGCCCACCGATCCGCGGGCGGGCCTGTGCCGTGGGGGCACTCTTTCCCTTCCGCCTCCGCCACGGTCTCCACCATGGCGGAGGCGGAAGAGACTCCCTCCACTGCACATACGCGGGAAACTGTCAGCAGCCGCTGACGCTCCCGCGCATGCGCCGCCCCGATATGTCATTTCCGCGCCGGCTGGCGGGGCAACAAAGGCCGTTTCCGCCAGCTGGCGGGGCGGAAATCCCTAGCCCCTCAATGTTGGGGCTCGGCCCCCAAAGATGCGGAGCATTCCGCACCTTTGGGGCGGCACGATGCCCGTCTGATTGGCGCCGTTTTGGGCGCCAGTCGGCGGACATCGCGCCGTTTGGGGAGAATTTCGCCCCTTATTCCGGCATTACGGTACACACCCTGACCTCAAGATGTGGTCATTTCTGTGTCGTTGATTCCATCCTTCATAGAATTAATTTCATTCTAGTGTCAAAATAGGGGATCTCTGGTGTCCTGCAGTGATGTCATCAAGCAGACTAAGCAGCCAATCATATTGAAGACTGCTCACTGACATCAAACCAGGAAGTGAGAAGCACTGATTATCTTGCACTTTTAATCATTTTACAGAGAGCAAAATAAGATTGGAATAAACACACGGGCTTAGTGTAGATGCTGAAATATCAAAAACAAACCGATAAAGGTTTTAAAAATTATTTTCAAAGGAAATTGACCTTTTTTTATACAATGGAGAAAGTTAGCATGCTACAATATAAAATCAGTTTCTTTTCATGGCCAGGGAGATTGTTCAGCCATAATTATGACATAATATGCCATCAAAAACCTAGTTATCCTTCATTCAACAAGGCATAAGGCATTCAAGGGTTTTCTCAGCAAGAATATTTTCACAGTAAGTGGAATTTCACCTCATTGACTGGATAATTTATTTTACACGTTGCTTTAAGTGATCAATGTTTGAGGACACCAGGAAGTACTCCTCTTTAACATAGTGGCATGAGATCTTTTATGTCCACCTGAGACACCATCTCAATTAAATGCTGCCTCATTTTGCACTTGACACAAGGTGCAAAATAAGGACATGTGTTGCTAAAGTGACTTATTACTTATCTCTGAAATATCTCCAAGCACTTCACATACAATGGTTTACTTTGAAATACAATGCTGGGCAATGTCCATACATGGGTTCGCCCATCGGACTCAAGACAGAGCTTCTTGAATGGTTTCTCTTCCCATCATCACTTTTGGAATGCCAAAAAGGACCAATCCTTGACCTCGTTCTCTTCCGTGCACTGTCCAATTGTTCAATGTTTGATTACGTGTGCCTGGTATGTTCTCTGTTCATTGTGTGTGATTAGTTAATCCTGGTTGTGGTGACTGCAAAAAGGAAATTGAACTGTAGCAAAGCTGCTGTGAGCATGAGAGCAGACATTTTAAAGCATTGAAATGAACTACTGCAAAGGGGGTGATTTTGAGCGAGATCGGCGGTGCGGGCAGAAAATGCGGCAAGCATTGGAAAATGCGAATCTTGCTGGTGAGATTGCGTTTTCTGGTTTTACAGGCCCCTCGCCGATGACGTAACGGGAAAATGCCACAGAAGGCTGGGAACCTCATTTTAATGCATCATAATATCATTGTAGCGCACAATGACTTACGAGAGACGAGAAGTGATGAAGTCGATCCAGGCTTTATTAAGCGATGCTTGTCCCCAGCAGCTCAGCAACAGAATGAAGCTGCGGGGAGAAGCTCGGGTTCTTATACTCCGCCTTCAGGGCAGAGCCAGAAGTCGGCAGATCCAATCAGGACCCGGGATCTGTCAGCCAATAGCATCACGGCTTCACAGGTCCCACATGACCCTTAATACATACCACCACATTCACCCCTTGTTAAAAAGGAACCCGGCGGGGTGGTGGTTCGCATGGTGGTAGGGGTTTACAAGGCTGGCCCTGGAACAAATTTCGGACAGTGTTACTACAGCTTTAGCCCTATACTGGGCTATGTACAAGTTTGTGAGAACTATTTACAATATGAGCAAAAAAAAACTTTTTTTGTTACAACAACATTCTTGGTGTCATGCGGATTCCCCGAGTCGAGCGGGCGGTCTGGTCTTCCTTGTCGATCGCCTCAGCCCCGGTGGTGGTGCAGGTGCTTGCTCGGGCATTGTCGTCTCCGGGAGCGTTTCGCTGTTTATTCCTGTTTTACTCCTGGGCGGGCACGGGAGGAGGACCGATCCCCCCGGGAAGGGGGCGGTCGCAGGGTGCGCCGGTGGCAGGGAAGGGATGATCGGTGTCGGGGGTGTGTGTGTGTTTCCGGCGGGCGCCAGGTCCCGCAGGGAGACCGTGTCCTGTCGGCCGTCGGGGTACGCCGCGTACTGCGGGTTCACGTGGAGAAGGTGAACCCTCTCGACCAACGGGTCCGATTTGTGCGCCCGCACATGTTTCCGGAGTAAGATGGGTCCTGGGGCTGCCAGCCAGGTCGGCAGCGACATTTCGGAGGAGGACTTCCTGGGGAAGACAAGGAGGCGCTCATGAGGCGTTTGGTTAGTGGTGGTACACAGCAGCGACCGGATGGAGTGGAGAGCGTCCGGGAGGACCTCCTGCCACCGGGAAACTGGGAGATTTCTGGACCGTAGGGCCAGTAGGACGGTTTTCCAGACCGTGCCGTTCTCCCTCTCTACTTGCCCGTTTCCCCGGGGGTTGTAGCTGGTCGTCCTGCTCGAGGCTATGCCCTTGCTGAGCAGGAACTGGCGCTGCTCATCATTCATGAAGGAGGACCCCCTGTCGCTATGGATATACGTGGGGCAACCGAACAGTGTGAATATGGTGCCAAGGGCTTTAATGACTGTGGCCGCTGTCATGTCGGGGTAGGGGATGGCGAAGGGGAAACGAGAGTACTCGTCCACCATGTTCAGGAAGTATGCGTTGCGGTCGGTGGAGGGGAGGGGCCCTTTGAAATCCAAACTGAGGCGTTCAAAGGGGCGGGATGCCTTGATCAGGTGCGCTCTATCCGGCCTGAAAAAGTGCACTCTGCGCAGATGTGGCAGTTCCTGGTGACTGTACGGAACTCCTCCACAGAGTAGGGGAGGTTGTGGGACTTTCGAAATGGTAGAATCGAGTGAACCCCGGATGGCAGAGGTCCTCGTGGAGGGCTTGGAGGCGGTCTATTTGTGCGTTGGCACATGTGCCACGGGATAGGGCATCAGACGGCTCGTTCAGCTTTCCGGGACGATATAAGATCTCATAGTTGAAGGTGGAGAGCTCGATCCTCCACCTTATGATCTTGTCATTCTTGATTTTGCCCCGCTGTGCATTATCGAACATGAAGGCTACCGACCGTTGGTCGGTGAGGAGAGTGAATCTCCTGCCGGCCAGTTAATGCCTCCAATGTCGCACAGCTTCCACTATGGCTTGGGCTTCCTTTTCCACTGAGGAGTGGTGGATTTCTGAGGCGTGGAGGGTCCGGGAGAAAAAGGCCACGTGTCTGCCCGTTTGGTTAAGGGTGGCCGCCAGAGCTACGTCGGATGCGTCGCTCTCGACCTGGAAGGGGAGGGACTCGTCGATGGCGCGCATCATGGCCTTTGCGATATCCGCTTTGATGCGGCTGAAGGCCTGGCGAGCCTCTGTCGACAGGGGGAAGGTAGTGGACTGTATTAGCGGGCAGGCCTTGTCTGCATACTGGGCGTAATATGAAAAGAAACCCAGGCAACGTTTCAGGGATTTGGAGCGGTGGGGGAGGGGGAATTCCATAAGGGGGCGCATGCGTTCGGGGTCGGGGCCTATTATCCCATTGCGCACTACGTATTCCAGGATGGCCAACCGGTTTGTGCTAAAAACGCATTTTTCCTCGTTATGTGTGAGGTTCAGGGCATTAGCGGTCTGGAAGAACTTTTGGAGGTTGGCGTCATGGTCCTGCTGATCGTGGCCGCAGATGGTTACGTTGTCGAGATACGGGAACGTGGCCTGCAACTCGTGTTGGTCAACCATTCGGTCCATCTCCCGTTGGAAGACCGAGACCCCGTTCGTGACGCCAAATGGGACCCTTAGGAAGTGGTATAGACGTCCGTCTCCCTCGAAGGCGGTGTACTTGCGGTCACCTGGGCGGATGGGGAGCTGGTGGTAGGCGGACTTGAGGTCCACGGTGGAAAAGACCTTATACTGAGCAATCCGATTGACCATGACGGATATGCGGGGGAGAGGGTACGCATCTAGCTGCGTGTACCTGTTGATGGTCTGACTATAGTCTACGACCATCCTTTGCTTCTCCCCGGTCTTTACTACTACCACCTGGGCTCTCCAGGGACTATTGCTGGCCTGGATTATGCCTTCCTTCAGCAACCGCTGGACTTCAGACCGAATAAATATCCGGTCCTGGGTGCTGTACCGTCTGCTCCTAGTGGCGACGGGTTTGCAATCCGGGATAAGGTTTGCAAACAAGGACGGCGGTTCAACCTTGAGAGTTGCGAGATCGCAGATAGTGAGTGGGGGTATTGGGCCGCCGAATTGGAATGTTAGGTCTGCAGGTTACACTGGAAATCTAATCCCAGTAATGTGGGCGTGCAGAGTTGGGGAAGGACGTAGAGCCTATAGTTCTTAAGCTCCCTCCCTTGCAGGTTTGCGATGCAGAACCCTTTGATCTCTACGGAATGGGATCCTGCAGCTAGGGAAATCTTTTGTATGCTTGGATGGATGGTCAGAAAACAGCGTCTTACCGTGTCTGGGTGAATAAAACTTTCAGTGCTCCCGGAGTCGATCAGGCATGGCGTCTCGTATCCGTTGACCAGCACCGTTGTTGTCGTCGTCTGGAGCGTCCGGGGCCGCGATTGATGCAGTGTCACCGAAGCCAGTCATGGTAGTAGTGTCGCGGCGTCTTCTTCGGACCCCGTGGAGCCGTCGATGCTGGGGTCCTTTGTTGTCAACCAAGATGGTGGTGTCCATGAATCGCACGCGGCCGGGGGTGGACAAAATGACCACCCCCATGGATCGCACGTGGTCGGGGGTGGACAAAATGGCTGCCCCCATGAATCGCACGTGGCTGGGGGGTCAGAAGATGGCGGCGCCCAGCCTCCCCTCGTGGTGCCCGGGACCCAAAATGGCGACGCCCGCGGGTCGCACATGGGGCGCTGGAGGGGTTGGGGGGTGTTTGGGATGTGCTGGGCTCGTTCTTCTCCGGGGATTGCAGCGACCCCGTTCTTCTCCGGGGATTGCGGCGACCCCCCGGGACCGGCACACTGCCTCGTAATGGCCCTTTTTGCCGCAGCTTTTACAAATAGCACCCCGGGCAGCGCTGCCAGGGGTGTTTCGCTTGTCCGCAGAAATAGCAGCGGGCCCCCCCGGGATGGTCTGGCGCTTTAACCGCGCAAGCTTGCGAGGGGGGGGGGTTTGTCGCGACGGAGGTCCACGGAGCCCAGGGGGCTGCCGCGCGGTCGGGGCCGTAGGCGTGGGCGTTTTGCGAGGCCACATCAAGGGAGGCTGCAAGGGCCCGTGCCTCTGAGAGTCCTAGCGACTCTCTTTCCAAAAGTCTTTGGCGGATTTGGGGAGAGTTCATACCTGCCACAAATGCATCATGAATTAGCAGGTCCGTGTGTTCGATCGCGTTCACCGGCGGGCAGCTGCAGCCTCGTCCCAAAATTAGCAGCGTGGCGTAGAATTCCTCTAGCGATTCTCCGGGACTTTGCCGTCTCGTCGCGAGTTGGTGGCGCGCATAGACCTGGTTAACGGGCCGAACGTAGATGCCCTTCAGCAATGCGAGCGCCGTCGGGAAATCCTCTGCCTCTTCTATGAGAGGGTAAATTTCCGGGCTTACCCTCGAATGTAGGACCTGCATTTTCTGGTCTTCTGTGATCCGGCCGGGGGCCGTTCGGAGGTAGCCTTCAAAGCATGCTTGCCAGTGTTTGAATACTGATGCCGAGTTCGCTGCGTGGGGGCTGATCCGCAGGCATTCCGGGGCGATCCGGAGCTCCAGTCTTTTAAGCTCGCTTAATAAATTGTAGCGCACAATGACTTACGAGAGACGAGAAGTGATGAAGTCGATCCAGGCTTTATTAAGCGATACTTGTCCCCAGCAGCTCAGCAACAGAATGAAGCTGCGGGGAGAAGCTCGGGTTCTTATACTCCTCCTTCAGGGCGGAGCCAGAAGTTGGCCGATCCAACCAGGACCCGGGATCTGTCAGCCAATAGCATCTCGGCTTCACAGGTCCCACATGACCCCTAATACATACCACCACAATCATTAACAAGCCCTCCTGCCGGGACTCTGCCCTCCCCACTCCGCCCCCCCTCCCCGACCGATTATTCATCAGTCGCCCACGTGACGTCACACAGGTGCAATTTACAACAGCTGGATGAAAGCAAGAACCTGCTGACCTCACATCCAAATGGTATATCGGAGGTGAGCGCTCAGATCGCCATTACCATCTAGGGTGCTACTGGCAGAGGGGGTAGTGGAGAGGACGTGGGGGACCCAGATAAGTTCAAACCAGGGATGGGGAGTTCAGTATCGTCATCTCGGGGGGTGGGGTGTTATTAGCGGCCCTTAATGTTTTTGAGTCCCCAGGTCTCTAAGTTGAAAAGGGACCTTGTGGCTTGTAGGCAGGCAGTGCTTCCTGTGTGCTGCTTCCTGGGCTTGTGGTGCTATCACTGCTGAGGGATTGCCACTCCAGGGTGGCAGCTGGAAAGTGGGTGGGAGCAGGTGAATCCATAGGGTCAGCACTGGGGGTGACCGTGAGGTTCTTGGGTGGGGTCCCATGAGATGTCAGGTCGCATGGGCAGTGTGGAGGACTCTAAGAAGAGGTGGTTCCCAGCCTCATGAGACCTGAAGACCCTCACGCAGTGGGGAGGATAACTGCAGTCAGACAGAACCCCTCACTCAGGCAACACTGTGAAGCCAGAGGGCATGAGATGACTGGATGTTTAAGGCCACTACTCAGGGAGGCCAGGTTGTCCGGGATTAGTGCCTGGCTGGCTGGCTTTTCAAGTTGAAGGCTGGTTTGATCCACAGTCCATGAGAGCTGGGGGAATGAGGGTGCCCTCTAAGGATGAAGTTGGCATGCTAATTTCAGTCTTCACATACACCAGGTGTGCCTTGCCTGCCACAAGGGGACGCCAGCAGCCTAATCAGGACACTGGCCCTTCCTTGACGAGTCAATTCATACAATCATGAATCATAGAAACCCTACAGTGCAGAGGGAGGCTATTCGACCCATTGAATCCGCACTGACTCTCTGAAAGAGCACCCTACCTAAGCCCACTCCCCCATAACCCCGCCCACCCGCTGGGCACTAAAGGGCAATTTAGCATGGCCAATCCACCTAACCTGCACAACTTTAGACTGTGAGAGGAAACCGGAGCATCCAGAGGAAACCCACGCAGACACGGGGAGAATGTGCAGACTCCACATAAGCAGTCACCCAAGGTCAGAATCGTACCTGAGTCCCTGGCATTGTGCAACAGCAGTGTTAACCACGGTGCCACCATGCCACCCACCCCTTGTGCCAATTTAGTCAGCATTGCAATGCACAAATGCGCCACTGTTTGGAGCCCAATTTTTAAAACTTTATTGACACCCTTAAATATGTTTTAGCTTGATGTTTTAAATCTCATTTGTGATTTTCTTTTTGTTTCAGGTTGTTTCCCTTTAAGGGACTGTCCCTTTAATTTATCCCTCAGCTTATTTAATTTATTTTACTTGGTTATTTGTGCTAATCAAAATAGTTAGAAGCCTAGACCCCTGGAGAGGGAGCATGCGGCATCCATGGACACCTTTGAGGTATTCCATGCCCATTGGGCTTCGCAGTGGGCTAGGGTGCCTTATTTTCCCCTGTAATCACATTTTGGTTTGATGCACGTCGACACCCGAAACCCGGGCAGTGTGCACACCGCTTTCATCCTGGCACACTGGACGGCTCCTGGCCTCTCCGAGGTGCAGGAGGTTAGGCTCCTAGGCGACAGGGGTTATCTGCTGCAGTGGTGGCTGATGACGCCCAGCGCCACAGGCCGTTGTGGAGACCGCCACAACGATGCCCATGCAGCAACCAGGGGCGTGATCGAGTGGTACTTTTGCATCCTGAAGATGCGGTTCAGGTTTACTGACTAGGAGGACAAGCCAGAGACACGGACATTGCATCCCACCCCCACCTCCCCCCAAAAGCCATCCCCCCCCCGCCCCCTCCAACTACTCCCTCCCATGAACACCCTCCCTGCGCCAACCCCGCCTTGCAACCCACTCTGTGATTCTTACCTGCCTTACTTTAGGGTGCGGGCCCTGGGCTGGCAGTAACAGTGGGTCTGGCCCACGGGATGAAGGATGATGACAACCTGTTCTGGGATGAGCTGTGCCCTGCATCCTTGCCAACTTAACTGTGGTCGACTATTCTGGTCTCATGGGGCTAATGCTACGCCTAGATAGATCCCCAGACGTATATCAGGAGTGGAGGCGGCCTGCTGCAAATCCTGTCCTGTGGCCTGTGCTCCCTTTGTCCCCTCTATGCCACAGGGGACACCATGGGTCCTGGACACCTGGAGGGAAGAGGATCGGCAGGAACACAGTCCGGGGAGTTCCCGCCCTGTGACTTGTATCCCTCTTGTTGGGCGACCGGATCTGGATAGGCCTGGCTGCTGCTCGGGTGTCCCAGATGCCGCCCTTTTCTGCCCGCTGCCCACGTGACGCGCCAGGGAGAAGAGCGGGGAGTCCAAAGTGCTGCAGTGTTCCGGCACCTCCCCTGCAGGAATCACCAGGAGGGCCCCATCACCTCCTCTTCCCTCGGGGTGCCCAATGACCCCCGGGCTACCCCTTGGGACAGGGGTGTGAGCGGAGTGAGGCCCGCTCTCGTTTTGATGAGGGTTTGAATACTGGCGGCCATGGAGCACAGGGAGTGGACTACCTCCATCCAGGACATCGCCCAGTGACTCCACCTCCAACTTCTAGGTCTGTGCCACAGCAACCAGTGACTGGGCAATGGCGCAGTTGCTCTCAGTCATGGCCCGCTGTGACTGGGCCACGCTCAGAGGCGATGCCGAAATGTCGATGTGGCTCTGGGACATGGCTGCCTGTGATAGGGCAGTCCTGTCGTGAACCTCGGCCACCGCCTGCTCAGATTGCCCCAGACCTTGGGCATCTTAAACCATGGCTGAAACCTTCATCCCCCAAGGTCACCCCCGCTGATGCCACCCATACGGCATTGGCCTGGGTGGCATGCATTATCTGCACCACCTCCTGCTCCTGCACGCGGTTCATATCCTCCAACTGCACCTGCAGGTTCTGGGTGACCCCTCATGCAGTTCCTGGCTCTGTGACTGCATCTCCGCAATCGATGGGACCATCCTTTCTAGAAGCCTGAAATCCATCTGGATGGCAGCAAGTTCCTGGGATCGGCGCGCCCTCCAACCATCCGCCGCCTCAGGGCTCCTACCTCCACCTGATGTACCAAAGCATATGTGTGGTTCACACCAGATAGTGTCTCAGGAGCCTCTTCACTAAAGTGTCCAACCGAGGTGACTGCCTCTGGGGTGGCAGAGGGTGTTGGACACAGCTGTGACGGGCAGTCGGTGTATTCCCCGGACTCGAGCTGGTATCACGGGATGGTTGTCAGTGGCTCCTAGCCGTGTCAATGTCATTGTCATCGCTGCTTGGCACCCGGGGATGTGGTTGTGGTTGGATTCAAGGGCGGGAAGACACCAGAAGTGCCCGCCTCAGCTCCTGCAAGACACAAGACGCATGATTTCATCATGGAACGGTGGGGGGTGGGGGGGGGGGCGGAATGGGGGTGGTGGGGGTGTATGGCGGAAGGGGGCTTGTGGGGAGAGGAGGTAGTGGTGGAGAGTGGATGGTGGTGGTGGAGCGGTCTCATCAAGATTTGCCCCATCATGGTCAAATAACTTCAAATATGTGCTCAAATGGTGTAAGCAATTCTCAATGCCATGTTCAGCTCAAGGGAAAAAATGTAACTCATCCTTAAAGTGGATTCATTTCACAAAGGTGTGTATGTCAAATAAGAGGAATTCATTGGTTCAACGTAGGGGTTAGGTCTCTTCCTGAGAGTGAGGTACAGTATTTGCATACATGCATGGTAAAGCACCAAATCATTTCAAGGGGTGTTAAGTGGTGATTGACAGCATTGCAGTGTCACTTCTCATTGATATTGGTACAAAATAATAATATTTATTATTGTCACAAGTAGGGTTATATTAACACTGCAATGAAGTTACTGTGAAAAGTCCCTAGTCGCCACACTCCAGCGCCTGTTCGGGTACACAGAGGGAGAATTCAGAATATCCAAATTACCTAAAGTTCTATTTTGAGTAATAAACTCTACCATTGGTATTTTTTGCAACTTTTTCTCAGAGTTCCTGCAGCAGACAATCTTCAAGCTTACGTCGACTTGATGACTCCAGTTTTAGGAATGATCATAGTTTCAGTTCCCTACAAAAACATCACCCTCGACAGCTTCACATTATACATAGTTTTATAGGGGTAAGCCGTTTTGAAAGACTTGTCTTTAAACTTGTGAACACCGCTGGAGCATACTTCAATGTGATCAATGATGAAGGCTCCACATGCCAGTTTCCTTCCTTATTTACCAGATTTGTGGAGTTTAAGGGGCACTATCATGCTCCTCACATCAACACATCATGGCCCATAACTTCCGTGTTTCGTGCTGGCGAAGAGAGAGCACACGCCACACAAGTGTGCTGAGACGACGCGGTACACCCAATGCATGGACATGCGTGCCAAAAGTGTGCCAAACTCAAACTTCCAACGTTACACTTACACTTTTTGTTTCTCGTCCAGAATCATCGAGCAGAAGCATGAGAAGCGGAAAAGATTTTTTAGGTGGATTAGTCTTTTATAATAGTGTTAATAAGATGTTTAAAATGCCCAGAAAGTGAAAGAAAGATATATTTTTAATTTTAAACGTTGGATTTTCATGAGGCGGTTAATTCCATTAAAAGGACTACAATGGACAGAGTGGGTTTTGAGTGTACGTAATAAGCTTCAGCTGAAGTACGTTTGGATTTTGCAATGTATTTTAAGCTGTGTTGTTTTCGAGGCTTGCTAATGTAATGTTGATCTTTACCAGCCTCAGTGATTACTTCAAATGCTTTAGGTAAGTTAATGTGAACTATCTCTCTGACAGTTGCAGGATCCAGTACAGATTCAAAATCTG